>NC_089875.1:5973750-6276875 GCF_040182565.1 Anser cygnoides | reverse complement strand
TCTACCTCACCACTCACTCTCAGTGTTTACTTACAAACCAGCTGATACCAGTTATTCTGTGTTCAGAGAGTGCCAAACAGTGGCTTGTGAGCAAGACCTCTAAGCAAAACCCTAAAACCAGATAATAACCAAGAAGCTGACAGTAGCACTGTTGACTCACAGGTGCAGTGGGATTTGAATATCAGCTGCCATTTCATGCTCGTTTCCTGTGGACTGCATGAAACAGTTTGTTTAGTCCTGGCCATGCACTCCATTTTTTAAAAATATGCTTCTTTACAAAAATCAGAACTCCCCAACAATATGTGGGTCATGAGAGACCCTGTAACAGTATATCAGCACTTGCTGGAAAGTTTTCACAAAGTGTTTATCACTTTCACAGAGCACTAACCCAGTCTATGCTGTAAAATAACACTGCTTCTCCTCGCTGCCTCAGCCTTCTGGCTGTCCCCCCAGCACCCCTGCTGGTTTGGGCCAAACCTCTCACTTGTAAGGCATCAGCAGGTTCCCTAGAAGACAAATCTCTGTTGTAGTTCTTGTGATAGCTCACACTCAAGCACAAGCAGGGCAGGGTTGCCTCCCGCTGTCCTCCACATCCCAGGCCACTGTCCTCCCATATCCCCGGCCGTGTTGTACATCTCCTTGGCATCATGCTACACAAACACACCCTCGCAGGCCCCAACACACCTTTCAGATTATTTTAAGTGTTTTGAAATGAAAAGCACATGTGCAGTCTTACAAACACATACAAGAGACTAAGAGTCCGACAGGAGATGCGGACCCTGTGCTGTGCAATGGGAACAGTAGGTTTGAAAAGAAACTCGCTCGGAGCGATGCTTATTGTTAGATTAGCTGCAAACCAGAGGGATATCTCTGTGCCTGAGAAGCACATCTCTGAGAGGTACACCTACTGCTAATGTTTCCCAAGTGGCTCCCAGGTGTACCTAGGTTAGCAGTATTAGCAGCTCCAGAAGGCAAAAACTCTGGCATGGGAGAGAGGTAACGCCACATCACTGAATTCCCCTCTTAATCCCTGATATTTAAGAGATCACTTTAAACCCTGAAGCATGACATTTTTGATTCGTGACAGCATATGTTCTGTATTTGGGTTATTCATATTACTCTATCAGCTTACAGTGTCATATTCTCTCCAATAGGAGCTCAACAGACAGTGTAAGCAGCACTGGTGATTGGCAATTTTAAGTGATTCTTCCTCCGACCATTCCTATTTCTCCTTCTAATTTAACCTGCTTATTTCCCTGGCATTTTCTCAGCCTGCTATATCGTGCTCCGCTCCCCAAGGCACGCTACAGCTAAGACTCACCTACACACTGTCACTGGCATCTTAAATCACCTCTCTGGCTCCAGGGTAGCTACAGGAATATCAGCATGTACCAACTATCCCTCATTAAAATTCAGCATTGCCGCCGTGGAGGAATTGTGCAACCCCATTGTTTCTGCTGTGTGGTTTCAGGCACTCATATAATCTTATTATGACTTTTGGGTGGTTCGCGTGCATATTTGCACTTTAATTTTCAGTGCTGTAGGTTCAAAGAGGAGCGCGCAAAATAATATTGTATGGCTGTTGGTACTGGGAAGAGATTAAAGTCTCCAATAAAAAATGCAAAGTGATCTGACAAGCACCACAGTGCAGAATCAATACTAGAGCATTCATTTTTTAATGAAAAAAATAAAAACTGTAAATTGTTGCTGGGAAAATATTTTGTATTCTTGTTTTTGAAGGAGGTACTGCCTCTGAAACACTTCAGGTTAGGTACCAATTCCTGTATTTTAAGCGATATAAACTGAAGTGAGACCTCAGGGCCCGTTTCACTGACTGGATCCGCACCGAGACGGACACTGGGTGCCAGCTAAGATGGCTGTACCTACCTGGGGGACCCTGCGGTGCTGCTGCCTCCCTGCCGACCTGCACTGCGTCTCAGCGCCCCCACAGAGCCACCAGGGGCCCCTGCTGACTCCGCCGCCCCCTGCCCGGCCTCCACCTGAGGCGAGCCGTGCAGGTAGGCCTTGGGGCTCCCATGGCACACGGCCGGTCCAAATGGCGGGAAGCTGCCTGCGAGCAGGGCCGGGCCGCTGGCATGGCGGCTGGCACACGAGCGGCCATTACGTGGGCTGCCATCTCCTCCCCGCCTCAGCCCTGTTGCCCGTTCAGCTCTGGGGTCCCAGCGCCAGCAGGGCAGGGAGCTCTTGGAGCGGGGCCAGAGGGGCCACGAGGATGATGAAGGAGCTGCAGCACCTCTGCAGCGGAGCCAGGCTGAGGGAGTCGGGTTTTTCAGCCCGGGGAAGAGAAGGACCCGGGAGACCTCACAGCGGCCTGCCAGTGCCTAAAGGGGGCTGCGGGAAAGCTGGGGAGGGACTCATTGTCAGCAAGTGTAGTGATAGGACAAGGGGGAATGGCTTTAAATTAAAAGAGGGTAGGTTTAGATGAGATATAAGGAAGAAATTCTTCACTCAGAGGATGGTGAGGCCCTGGCCCAGGCTGCCCAGAGGAGCTGTGGCTGCCCCGTCCCTGGCAGTGCCCAAGGCCAGGCTGGATGGGGCTGGGGACCCTGCCCACGGCAGGGGGCTGGAACTAGGTGGGTTTTAAGATCCCTTCCAATCCAACCCGTTCTGTGATTCTGTTAGTGATTTCACATTAAGAAATTTGGTAGAAAGAGATTAAGGGAAAACAAGAGGGAAGTTGGTTGTGACAGTTTCTGTGAAAGGATTTACGTCAACAACCGAGGAACAACTTAATGTTTTGAGAATTTGCATAATGCTTACAGAATTACACGCATGAGCAACACCTGGAAGATTGCAAGGAATTACGCCTGCCAGTGACTCCCAGAAAAATGCATTCATCACACAAACATAGTTGAGGGAGAGGCAAAAGAAAGGACTTAAAGGAATCCTGACCTGACAGGGAAAGAGATCACTCTACCTCCAGACCTTACAACTGTGCTTAGTTAAGCTGTTGGCAATACAGGCACTAGCAACTGGTTAAGACATTAGCAGCTCCAACAAGGTACAGAATTTGGATTTGGATCCTCAGCATTATTAGTCACCTTCCCTCTTCAGAGAATGTGGCCATGCCATCTTTGAGGTTTCATGACATGGCCAGATTTGCTTCTGCCTTCCTCCAGTTTTCCCCTGATGAACCTCAAATAAAATGTACTGCCTCAGCACTGTCTTAGGAGGAAGAGGCCCAGTGTTCTTTCCACTGTATTCTTCATATAAAACATCTATATTTACATACACTTTTATTTATACAAGTGTATTTACATTCTTCTTCATATACGCTTTTCAAATATAACGCATGTAGGGATCTAATGGCACAGATGAGAGAAGAGCCCAGAACTCCCAGTCTATTTCTCTACTACAAGACCTTATTCACCCCAGCTCTTGGCTTCTTTGTGAGGACCTCCAACAGAGGCAACAGCTGAAGACAAGTGCAGTGATTTTCTTTGGAATATGAACAAGTCTATGAGGAATTCAGCAGACACCGGTGCTAGAGGGCTTCTGGACAGCAGGTTATACATCTGCCAGGAAAAGCTAGCAGCTTAGGAAGGCTACTTCTGCTGTTTTTTCCTTCACTCCCCCACTTCTTTTAATAAGAAAAGGAGTTCATCACATAAGGTGGTCAGAGCAGAGGAATATTTAAGTCATCAAACTGTGCATCATCAGCACAGTGGATGGTAGCAGTGAAACACCTGGCAGGGCACTTAGCCCTGGCTCTGGAAAGCAGGACGGCTCTGCTCCGTGCTTCCAACCCTCTCATGCACACCCTGCATGGTTTCTTTCCTGTCCCCCTTTCCTCTTCTTTTGGAAACATTGGAGAATTAAAGAGCAGCAGCAACCATGAAGTTGCTCCTTTTTGTGGTCTTATGTCAAGGTGTGTGATCTCAGGGAAATTAAAAGTACACCATTTTTTGTCGCAAGTTGGCAGGTACAGCTTAAATGAGGCTGTTGCAGTGGAAGTGAAATAGACAGTCTAAAAGGGGTGGCTGGCACAAATGACTTAAACAGAAAACCTTGTGTTTACTGGTCCAGGATCAAGCAAACCTTGCCGGCATAGCTGCTTTCCTATATATATTAACCTACTTCATTACACAGTCTTTAACCATAGTACGTGAAACATTACCAATGGGAAATCCATAAAAGTTGGAGCTCGGAGAGTGGAATGTCTTGATTTATTTTTGCCTCCCTTCTCCCAGGAGTCAATCAAAGAGTAAACAGTATTTTACCTTTCCTCAAATTAATTATTTGTAAGTTTTCCCCCTTCAGGCTTCCCACTCAGCGCAGAATAACATACCTACCCTCAGAAAAAAAGAATCTTTAAATTCCAGAGGAAATATCTTAGCACCTTTTGCCTGGCCCAAAGAAAATAGTTCATAACCCAGTAAAATCTTTATTAAGAATAATGGGCACGGAAATGGCTAGAAAAGTAGTTTCTGAAAATCCAACAGCAGAACCAAACAGGAAAATGTCTGGGTTTTGCATCTGTATTTTACAAACACCCACTTTCTAGTCAACTATCTGCTTCCTTGCCATGTGAATTTTGAACTTTACTTCCTCACACTGATTAAACCTTTTGGGTTTCAGTGGCTGCTTTCAGAAAGAAAAATATGGAGGTTGTTTACAGATAGAGAAGTATGACAAGGACTCCCTAAGTCAGTACAGAAGCTCCAAGTAAAATCCCTATTGAAGGAAATGGCAACTTTCTCATTAGTTACAGGGCTTTTGGAATTCTTGAAGCTTTTCTACATCATTTAAACCTGTGCAAAGGATATTTTCACCAGCATTTATATTGCACAAACAATTTTTCTCCTATCTTTTTTATACCGAGGCAAGTATACATCTAAGCTTTGGCTTAATAAAGACAACCCTTTTGTACAAGGACTTTAGAGTCCAAAGTTGTGACAGATAACCAAGCAATAGGAATGTGATTAAAATTGGAAAGATCTGAGAACAGCTAAATGATTACATCTACAGGGTAGTTTTTGTTTCAAAATGTTTAAAATCAATGTAATTTTTCCTTTGTAATTTTTCAGTACAGCTCCCCAAATGGAAATATTTGAGGGTACGTACCTTTTCCTTGAATGTTATGCACTACCATGTCTAGTTAAAAATACAACTTTTTAAAAAGCCAATTTTTAGAAGTCCAATAGCAACGGTGATTTTTTTTTTTCCCTGAAACATCTATAGTTCCTTAAGAAACAATTCTTTCCTAAGAAACAAGTCAATCATTTCCTTTCGCATTCTATAAAATCTAGATCAGAGAAGATAAGTGCTGTTAGGGGGATGTGTAATCTAGCAGGCAGGACACACAGAGCTCTGGATTAGAAGCTGAAGCTCATCTCATTCAAATAGGGAATACGTTTTTAAAAAACAAATGAGAGTAACTTCTCCTGGGTGTTGTAATTCTATCATCACTCAGAATCTAAAATCAAGATTGGATGCCTTTCTGAAAGATGCGCTCATGGCTCAGTCACAGATTAATGTTATTGATAGTTCATTTACTTGGTAGACAAAAAATATAAAAATAGCAAGGTCAAATTCTTTGGCTTATTCTACACCACAGGTCAAAGCAAACAATCATATTGGTCCCTGAAGAATTTTGAATTCATTGTCATGATCAACAACAACAGTAACAGTTAACATGGGTCTGTATTCTTTGATTTAAATCCTGTTTGCAGGCAGTGGAGGGAGCATAAATCCCACCAGAGCAATGAGTTGTTTGAATCTTTTCACAAACCAGGTTTTAGGAATTCTCCCAGCTCTGACCCCTTACCGTGGTACAAAGCAGTTGACTTCAGTGTCAGTACCACAGAGGAGAGTTTTTCTTTAGATAGATGCCAGAGATGTACTGCACATAAAATCACACCTATCAGCCAGATTTCTTCAAAAGCGGATTGAGAAGACAGCTGAGAGCTTTGTGATAACAGCCTCTTCCTCGTGCCAATATCCCTAGCACTGGGCAGCAGGCAAGAGTGTTCCCCATGGATATCAAAGAAGATGCACGTGTGTCTTGCTTCACATATTTTCTGCCTTGAATTGAAAGAAAGCATGAAATCCTGGCCAAGCCATTGCACCATAAAATTTGTTGGCCACAGGAGTGGCCAGTACTTTGCTGGAGATACGCCGAGTCAGCTGCAGGTGCAGGGAAGCCTCCCCTGCTCTCTGCTTCTGGCAGAAACGGGGACACATCGCGGTGACAGTCTGACTCCACAGGATGGGCTGGGGGAGCCAAGCTCCTGCCCCACGTCTCCTCCAGTGCTATGTGGTACCTGCTGGTGGTCTCCAACGAAAGCGGCTCAGAAACTCCTTATGGCCTCTTTTGACTGAATATCTGACCAAATCTCTGTCCTAAAGCAAAGCCTGGCTCTTGATAAAATGAACTCTTGCATTAGAGATATAATAAGTAAATAAATAAATACATACATAAATACATAAATAAACACACTTCCTCTGTGGCAGGCTGGTCTAGACTTTGGGGGAGCCTTTTGAAATTTGAGGGTTGGGGTCTGAATGTTTGTTTGTTTTTAAATAAATAAAATTCTTCCATTTCCTAGTAAGGACAACAAAAAGTCAAGCTGAGATCATGAGACTCACATCGGAAATTTAAAGTCCTTTTCCTAAGAGCAAAAATGTGGAAACAAATGTTCTCCAAGTCTGGAATTTTAGGTCTTTTGTTTGTTTGTTTTGTTTTGTTTTGTTTTTTAATTATTTTAGGGCTTTTTGTTGTTGTTTTTTGAAGTTTTTTGAAGACAGGATCAGAAAATAACAAAGTAAATGGCAAGGCAGGGAGGCGAGAGGAAGGGAACACAAAAGTCAGTAAGGGCTTTCAAGCCCCTGCAGTTCGGGTTGATGGAACTGTGGCAGACAGACCTGGGCTTTTCAGAGCAAGTGCACGTCTGCAAGGTGGTCCTGACAGCCCTACCCGACCCGTGTCCCCTCTGATTCTTGCCTGCCCTCAGCTTCTCTGCCCAAGCGGCCAGCTCTTCATGTTCCATCTTTCAGGAAAGCTTTTTTTTTTTTAAAAAATGAATCTCATCCTTTAAAATCCAGCTTTGCCAAATTAAAGCCTGTTTGCGCACACACACACGTGCTTTCTTACACACACAAGCCCTAAAACCAGTGGAATTGCTCAGAGTCCTCTGATGTTAACTTTCTAACCATATCAAGTGTAAGGTGCCTCCTCCATCCACACCAGCTTTTGAACCTCTTAATCTCAGGACTAAGTCTGCAAGAAGTTCCAGAAGGGTAAATGCGTTTAGCTCTGGAGAAACCACTAAGGGCTGCACACATTTTTGGCAATACAGAAATCTCCCTAATGGCCAGCTGCAGTTCTGAATCTGCCATCTGAGGGGAGGATAGAGACTTGGGTGTTGTTTAGTCTGGAGTAGAGGAAACTGAGGAATGAATGTGACAAGAGTCTTCCAATACGTAGGGACTTCTAAGAAGAGAAGAATGATTGATTGTTTTTCATAGTCCGCGGAAGAGGAAAGAGGAGGAATCAGCATAATCTCTAGCAAAGACAACTTAGGGCAGATATTAGAAAAACATTTCAGCTTCAGCAGTGAAATACTGGAACAGGCAACCCAAGAGTGTGGAATCTCCTTCACTGAAATTATGCAGACAGAGTTTAGATAAATACCACTTGAACAGGCAACCTAGAAATGTGGAATTTCCTTTGCCAGAGTTTTAAAGAAAATGTTAAGACAAATGTTTGGTGGGTATGGCTTAGTTACGCTTGATCCTTTTTCATCTACAGCTCAAAGACCTCCAAGGTTCCTTCCAGCTCTCCATTCCTGTGACTCTGTGATTTATGGGGCAGTGGTAAATATTTGTACAATGTCTGTACCCACGCCCCCCTGCATGAGGCACTGAGAACAAGCACCATGAAGGTACCCAAGGAGCTAAATGGATAACTCACAGACCAGCCACCCCACCACCAGGTCCTTTCCCATCAGCCAGTAGCAGCCATAGGAGACCATCCCTCACCAAAAGCTGTATCAGAGCCCTGTCACCTTCTTCTTCACATTTTCCCTTTATTTCACAAATGGAAGAATAGCTACTAGACAGCTAGAGTGAAATCAGTTGCATCCTTCCCAACATGGCCAAAGTTATATATTTGCATTTTAATATTTTTTCTATTACAGACCTCCCTGCGCTACCATAAAAAACACAGCCACTAATCCCCTATTAACTGTATTTAGCAAACCTCAAGTGTTTCCTCCATTTGCAATCTGGCTGGGCTTCAGCCCCGAAGCAAATTTCAGGTGGCTGTGGTCTAAACATTAACTCTGGTCTGGAGCGATTTGAATTACAAACCAAACAGACTGTAAATGGAATCCTAAAGCGCAGTCAGAGCCCAGTCTGGGAACCTGGCTTTGTTCTCCTGAGCCTGCAAACCTACTCTTGCACTGCTCCTCAGGCAGTCAAAAAATGGGTCGTTATTCTCTGAGAGGAAGCACAGGTGTTACATTAAAGGGCTGCAAAGGGAGCCATTTGGTAGCAACAATATGGATTTATTACTCATAAATTTTTAAAATTTCCTTGTGTTTTGTGATTAAAAACACATCATACTTTGATTTCCTAACCACCTCCTGTGTTTTGCTTCCAAATTTTTGACAGCCAGTTAATTATGAAGTTTTGAACTTGTTTGCCAGAGTCTACTGCGCATGCATTTTCTGCGTTGCAGTCCAGAAAAATATCCAGCCACAAATACACCTAAAACTGCAACAGTTAAGAGTTGATGCATGCTTTAATTATTCACGTCCTCGAACAATACAGAAGCATCATCTGTTACGCAGGAGGACCACTATGCCTCCATCCTCAGAAAAAAACAAGGACCAAACTTAAGCTTTTGTTAGTACTTCACTCACGCTGAAGATTCAGAAGAAACCTACGGGAAGTGGAAAAGGCATGCGATTTTATGCGCACAGCTGGCATTTTGTAGACTGCTTTTAATAGGATGGAAGAGGTGATCAGATAGACCTTTAAATTACTAGGCCTACAAAAAGCTTTAAATCACAAACGAGCTATAATTACAGGCAACGAATGAGCCTTTTTTTTTTCAAGAAAGAAGCTGCTTATATGATAAAATACAGTCGGGCACACTAGATGATGAATCACCAAAGGTTTAGGACTCAGGAATGCTTCATAATCATTATGATAGTTACTAGTTTTATATTGCAGGCTGAAATCAATGGGACTGTTCATGTCCTGGAAATCAGGTATGTGTTTCAATAGCTTCCTCAGTCAGACTGATGTCAAAAAAGGATAAGCATGTGCTGATGGAAACTGCTGAACAACGTTCTCCACTACTGTCGTGGACGGTGGGTAGCATGAATTTACTAGCAGGCCCAAGGTGTCTTTGAAGTATCGTTCTGTTATGGGTTTAGGTTACACACTAGTCATTCTGTCTTTTTATAGCACAGGAAATATTTTCTGCAGAAAATAGGGGAGAATATAATGGTCCTCTTTGAAGGATCCTCCTCTCTTCCCATCTTGGCTCTGATATTATACCCATATGCTGACTGCTCTTGGACAATCATTTGTTTTTTTCAAAGGCATCCCCCAGCATTTAAGTAACTCTGCATCTGAAAGTTGCTAACCTTGAGGGATTTTCCACAGCTGCACAAGGCATGACTTCTTAGAGAGATTGCTCCACAGATACTGCTTGTGGCCAAAGTCAACAGAGCCGTTTGATTGCTGTCAAGATACACATAGGTAAAATGAAGCTTGTGTTCTCAAGCACTCCACACTGTAAGCACATCTAATAAATAACTAAATCCTATCTGAACTACTTTGTTTGATTAGCTTCCTCATACAAAGAACAGGTAGCGACTGACTTGCTCTTGTGGGCTTGCGACCAGAGCTTTCATTCAAAGCTTGGCTCCTTTGTGCCCTCTACAGTAGTCTGCCACAATGGATGAACACTTCTCCAGAACTGTTCATTAACGACTTTGACTAAAGAAAATGTTTATTTGCACTAGCTAAGGTAACACTTATGTAAGATAAGTATTCAAGCTCTTCCTCAAGCTAAAGGCCCAGTGGAATTCCTTCCAGTGAAGAAGGACAGTGTAGGAGAATATGGGCAGATATCATACAGGAGGGATGCAAATATTTGTGAATATTTATTTGTGTTCCAAGTACTCATTTCCCTCAATAATCTTAATGCCTTTTTTTGCTTGCTATTTGCTGGCATTACTCCTGAGGATGTTTATATGTGGGAATACATGTGAAACAACTGTTTCCACACCCATATGTGACTACAGATAAAGCATGCATACATAAAACAATTATTTTCTTTGCTATTTGTCATTCCCCAATCCTTCCATGTCGGGTGCTTAAATTAGATGTTGCATAGATAGAAATACCACCCTGCTATAAAATTGGAAAACCTACCACGCACTGTTTATTACACATTCTACCTGTAGGTCTCAGAACACCATCTGGCAGGAAGGTAAGTCCTAGCAACATTTCAGAGTCAGCAAACCAAATGCCAGGGGGGCAAGTGATGGGCAAGCTCAAGGCAGAGGAGCTGAGCCTACCTGAGAACTCCCTCTCTTAGCAGACAAGAAATGGACAATGTTGGTCAAAAATCCACCTGTGGCTTATCCTCCAGTTGACAAAATATTCCAAAACAGCAGTTCGTTCACTACATCTCTTCAACTTCGTTAACTACCTCTGGTAACAATTGCCTAAAGGCTGTAGCCCAAAAGGAAATTTTACATTTTCATATATGAAAGCAGAGGAAAATAAACAAAACAAAACATACAACAACCATTCTACCCTGGTTTCCGCACCTCAGTAGTGAAGGTTTGCTTAGGAAGCCAAGCAGAAAGCCCTCGCACTCTACCCTGTGTGAAGCAGCTGTGACTCCGGGTGCTTGGATGGACCACGTAGGGAACATCAGAGCTGCTCCAAAATCATACTGGTCTCCTGCCAAGCTGTGCAACAGCACCATGGAAAACGTGAGGTGGGAGGGTATTTCCACAGTTGTGCCCTCCAGCAAAGGCTGGGCACAACAGGTCTGTACCTGCACAGAGACCTTGGCCTGGCTTCATCTCTGACCTCTCTAGGAGGCTGCAGGGGAGCCTTTCTGGCCCGCACTCTGAGCAAAAACTGCTTCAGAGAAAGATAACATAACTAAAAGTGATGCTGTCAGAGACGGTGATGCTTATTTTCACATTTAGTCCCAGTGAGAAAAGCTCAGATGCCATCTACATTAGCAAACAACAAAGTAATAGTGGGAAAGCTGATTGTGTCAGTCACGCCTCCTCTCCCCACCCTGCTCCATGGCCCCTGAGGTTACCGGTACCAGCACGTTCATCACTTATACACTGAGCCCCACTACCAAGGAGCTGTGAGCACAGAGGAAATATTTCTGTGCACGCTGCCCAGTGTTTCTATTCCAGGCTAACTTTCCTGTTATACAATCAAGGTGTGCCGTGATATTCAGAGCATAACTCTGCTTTTTCTCCCTTCCCTGTGGTTTCTGCGTTACAATTAATCTAATTTCTAGTGACCTGGCAAGAGAATGCTTTCCCTGTAATTTGGCAACGACATGTCGATGCGAAGCATTGGATTCTACATGCCAAGAAGGGGATTTTCTCAGCTTGGCTCCAGGTGCTAACAACAGGATGCAATATGACCACCAACACCAAAGACTTAGTGAATTCATAAACGATGGAAATAACAAGTTAAAGTAGGGTTTCCATTCTAGATTATTCCAGTTGTTTTAGGTCTTGGCATGGCGGCTAATCTTTAGACCCATGCTGATTCTGCTACAGTTCAGAACGTTTTATAATTATTTCGTAACTCATTATCCAGGTACAATTATTTTTAGCTTTGGCCTGGATGTGGATGAGGATGACTTTCGGTGAGAGGCCCCAGCTGCAAGCAGCTACCCGGGGTGCCAGGCACGGGGTGAGATACAGCCCTTCCTCCAGCACCGGTGCGGGACTTGGGGGAACTGCCTCTGCCCTCCTCGTTGTGCTTCTAAAACATCGTAACCTTATTGCCTGAGCACAAACTGACAAAAAACCACAGCCCAGACTTTTAATTTACTTTCGCTAGCTTGATAAATTAAGATATAAATAATATTTGCTGGGAACGCATTCCCTAAATGCCTAATTCTTCATTCCTGGGACGTGCACTTGAGCGGTTGTGTTTTATATTCATGTCCGAACATAATAGACTCTGAAATGGATTTCTTTCTACAGCTGTGCAAAGCTTAGGGATTTCAGGTCACAGCAGGCTGTAAAAATATTTTCCTCAGTTTCAGTCCACGGTGCTTTTGAATTCCCAAATTCTCTTCACATTTCAGATTCAAACAAATACTGAAACCAATAAAAAGCTCTCAGTGATACAGAAGTAAAACTAGCCCAGGTGAGTTTTGCATCGTTCACCTGCACCACCACTAAACGAAAGCTCCGGGCTTGGTAAATGTCTCCGGGAACCTTAACAAAGCAGGCAGCCCATTTGGTCTGGTTAATGTTCAGGACCAACATGGGTATTTGGGCAGGTTTTACATTGCTTGGATTCCACTATGATCATTTTTACAAAATTCTTGTTTTATTTTCTCATCAAACTTGAAGTGAAGAACTTGAGTAGGTCTGAAATATTTTTACTGAGATACCCAGACTTTTTAAATACAGTTTTATTTCTTTCAATTCTTACTCAAAAAATCGGGGGGGGGGGGGGAGTTGGGCTGTGTAGGCTGGCTGCATTCATAAAAATGCTATCATAAAGAAAAAAAATGCACATTTTTATATCCATGTTTTCCTCATACAGAAACATCAGCCTCCACTACATTGACTGTGAACCAGGAGACATAACAAGACGCCTATATGTGGCCCACTGGGGAGAAGTGAGAACAGTGAAGGCAGGTGAAGAGGCAAATTTACTGCAGTTTTCCTCCATTCACACTTCTGCTTGCCAGTTAGCCTCAACAGAGAGCTGATACAGACTGGCACTGCACTGTAATATGGAAGTCCACTGACTTAAAGGGACATCTGAGTCCTGGTGGCTTTCCCCCAAATCACCTTGTACCACAGTGACAGCAGCACGTGGATGCCACTGGTTACGGCACCTCATCAAGCACAAACTATGGTCCAGCATAAATTCCCTCGTTACTCTATATTCAGGTTTATTATGTTTAGTACTACTCTCCTTTGATCTCCCCCTGCCCAAATAAGTTTTGTTTAGAACAGGGAAAACACAAACCAGCTATGAACATAACCGCTTCCTTAACTTCCTCTCTTGCCCCCTCCATTTTCCTTGCACCCTCACACTCCTTTCCAGCCACATAATATATCTGAAGTATTATACAGGTGTCCGCTTAGGTCTAGTCAGAATTTCCAACTGACAGTTCTTATCTTCCAGCTGGAAAACCCTTCTGGTCTCAGTCATTTTTTCAAGAAAAACAAAAACCCTGTTGGGAAACTGAAATAAAATCCTGTTGGTTATGATCAGCTGGCTGTTTGGTGGAAAGACATAAGGTCTTAATGGAGCACTGGAAGGAGATAACACTGGAGCCAGCCAGATATTAACAGCCTGGAGGGGAGCTCTGCAGACTGCCCCAGCCTCCTCCATGGCTGCTTTTAAGTTCCCTCCTAGTAATGGTTTTGACTGCCTGCACCTGAGACTTTGCCATAGACTTTATGGCCCTGCTGCCGTGACCCCGAGCTCAGTCTGGTTCCCTCTGAAGCCAGTGGAAAGGTGGCTTCTGAAGTGCTCCACAGCAGCACATAAAATTTTGCACAGAACTACATGGAAGCACCTCCAAAATGGGCCCCAAGCCTGGAGGAGCAAGGTATGGCTTCAGACTCCTCACTGCATACAGGACCTGCCAGCTACGTACCAGCCCTGGTCATTGCCTGGAGGAGAAGCTGAACGAGAGCCCCCAAGAGAGACCAAACTGGCAAAGGCACAGCCACACAGGTTGCATTACTGCCCTGGAATACAGACTTTCATCTTCATGAGCTTCCATTGGCAGTTAGGGCCCTGCTCTAACCCAGGATGCTTGGGTTGGGTACGGAAGACACAAGCTGCTCGTGAAAACCTCTCCCTGCCCAGGCTGAAATCAGCAGCTTCCCCTGCATGCATTCCTGCAGGCTGTATCATCACACGGGGAGTCTTCTGGTGCTAGGACGACTTTAGCACCAACGGATGATGCTTGTCTTACATGTAAGGCAAACAAAGCATCAACATAATGCTACAACTGGTTTCCTTCAGGCTCCTGACCTCTTACTTTTAATCAGCATCACTCTGGTAATATGGTCAGTGTATGGACACAGCTCTACAGGCAAAGGGACCTTCCTTCTCTCACAGGAAACAGTTATTTCTGCAAAAGCACTTTCAACTGGAATAACTGAACTTTTTCTTTTTCAAGATTACTCACTTAATTTCAGTCCCTCAGCTAAAGACTGTAAATTGTTTTACAGAAGTGAACTTGGCAGGTTTTACAGGATGTTGCCATCTGGGCAACAGACCTGGGGCTTTGTATATTTACCATATTATGAAGAATTAAAATCTGCCTTGGTGTTGTAGCCACCCTGCTGCAGAAACAGAAATTGTGACCAGCACGGTGGGAGGGGTGTGTGGAAGAAAAGTAGTGCTTGGATTTAACAGGTTTTGGCACCACTTTCAAGGGCTGTGACAAATTTATAAAATTTGTTTTATTAACCACATTAATGGTGTTGCTGAGTGAACTATTGATTTATTTAGGTCCTCTCCAACAAATTTTCAAAGGTAAGTTCAGCTATGAAATACAATAAAATCTCGATAAATAAATTACTTGTGTCAGAAATGGGGGGAGGGAGAAGGGAAGCTGTCATGGAACAGGTGCTGATGTTTAAAAAAATATGATTAATTGCTGCACAACATTACCAAATAGAACAGGACCCTTTAATTCATCTGGAAACTGGGCACACAAAACCTTCTGGAATGAGCACCCTGACCTAACAATTAAAATAGTAATAATAATAATAATACTTCTATGATTCCAGGTGAACATTTATAGAATAGGATGCAATAACTGTAGCACAGGGACTCTTAAAACCCTTTAAGAGACCACCCTGATGCCCAGCCAGAAGTACCAAAAGCCTGATAAAGGGATTGCATATTCGGGTCAGGAAACAGGAGTTTACAATTAAACCACAATCATCAAAAAATCAGTATTCCTTGCCTCACTTTTTCTACAGTACATATACTCCGGGAAATTTCAGGAGCAATGAGACTTGTGCAGAAAAAAAAAAAAAAAAAGAAAGAAAGAAAAGAAATATTTTGGAAAACTCTCACTTCCAAATATTTTCATAATGCACCCATGTTCTCTTATGTGTAAGAATATCAAAGAAACACTACCATGGAAGCTGATGGCCCCTCTCCTGCTGAGATAGAGGTACTCCCTACCCATCTGCACGTGTACACAGCCCTTCCGTCCCCAGCTGGCTGACAAAGCCCCCACCACTGCTAGGAAGCCAGGAGGCCAGAAGCCCTGGCACCACAGGTGGCTGCCCACACACCCTTGTGCTAGTCTGCTCTGGGGGGAGGCACTGGCTGGTGGCACTTTGTGCTCTTCTGACACCACCAGCACGGGCATGGACCACTCTGTAAGCGTTATGGACCAGGCATGGTGTTTTTTCGTTTGTTTTTTCCTTTGTTAGGGAAGAGAGTCAGTTCATGGACGTGAGACACTGATGGAGCACTTGCCTTCAAAAATAGATGAGAGTCCCTTGCCCATTTTATTTTCTGGCATGGACCTGGCACGCATGGGCTGAGAGAAGCAAAGGGTTTCTAAATTCTTTAGATTTGTATGAGAACTGGGACTCCAAATCACTTCTGAGGTGCCCACAGGGTTACATCTGCCTTAGAGAAACCCTGGTCTGGAGTGATTACCTTAAGTCATACCAGGAGTCCACGGTGAGAACCAGCAATTAACCCAGCATAACAGCTAAAACCAGTTTACCTGCTCCTAAGACTCTGTCCCTCCTTCCTACCCTGCCTTCAGCATGGAAACACTTCAGAGCTCTGCAGCGATGTGCGGCTGCCTGCCGGAACCCCCCCACACCTGGGGCTTCCACATTCAACACCAGAGGAGGCAATGTCAAGTGCTAGCACCCTTCAAGCCCATATTATGGTCTGTTTACTCCCTTCAGACTTCTCAGATTAAATTCTCACCCTGCCTCAACCCACAGAAGCGTTGCCTTCACCTGCAATGGCACCAGAATTTCACCTCCCCTGTTCTACCTCCAAATCACAGACTATACCTCCAGGAATTAAAGAAAAACAGAACAAAATAAATAAAAACCCAACACAACAACAGTAGAACAGCAGCAGCCACCAAAAACTGGGACATTACACAACCCATGCAGAGGGGTCTGGCAGTAACAGCTGGTGTTAACAGCAAGGTTGCAGAGGGGCTGCTTAACAGGAACTACTTAGCCTGGCACTTCACACACTGAGCTATTTCTGCCACAGACGCTGGAAAAATGCATTTGCCAATTAAAATAATCCAAGCAGGTCCATTCTACCTGAGCAGACAAGGAAAACAACATCTTACATCTTACACAAGGAATCACAAAAGCAGAAAGTATTTCTGACACTTGTGATACCCAGGGTGAAACTCTCACCCTGCTGAAGTCAACACCAAAATGCCCATTAATTTGAAGAGGGCCAGGATTTCACTTTCAGATTCCTCAAATAGTCTTAGCCTCCTTTGGCTTGGGATGAAGGACTGGGACAGCCAAGTAGGCAGCACAATCCATTCCTGAATTAGAAGAATGGGCCAAATTCAACAATACTGCAGGCCCTGCAAGACTTGCTTACATCAGGCCTGGACTGAGCCCAACATCTTGCCTTGCTCCACAGCATTGAACAACAGCTGCTCTTGGATCTGTGATCTTCATTCACAGTGGTACTGTGGCAAAACCTGGGCAGGAAGCACAATCTTCCTAGATGGCATTTATTCCAGGGGCACAGAGATACTAGGATTCCAGATCAAGAGGATTTTAGGGCTGGAAGACAAGAGAACTATTCAGAAGGCCTGTACTACAGCAAAATGTTGATCAAGACATTATTTTCCCAAAAGTGATTGCCAGGAGGTTTTCAGTGGGAGCTGTGTTTCCTCTAGGGAACTGAAAATATTGCCTCTGCTGTCATCATTCTCTTAATGATGGTGGTCTACTTAATGAGGTGCTTCTGCAGATGACATCTTAAAGTGCGCTGTTTCCATGGTGCCGAACCACCGTCTGGTTCATTGTTCCTCAGGATGCTGACTCACTTCCTTTGCCACTGTCATCCTGCATGCTATCGCACTGGGTCATGCAAATACCAAAATACTTTACTTTAAGAGCAGTCTCTGCTGGTACGTGTCTTATATCACTCAATACCCCAAGCAGCCAAGAATGTGCACCATAGTCCCCAGTTGTTTCATCTTCCCCAGCGTACTAAGGCAGAGGAAGACATGCTCTGCGCAAACCCCACTGCAAGAATCAAACATCGGTCGAGGGGCACAAAAAAAAAAAATCACTTGAGGTAGTTTTCATGCAATTTTGCCATCACAGTGAGACCCGGAGACATTACAGAGTACTCTCCAGGAATCCTGCAACAAAAATTCACCTGCAGACAGAGCCTCCTGGCCAGAATTTGCTGAGCTCAATGTGCAGCCGGCCTACTTCCACCCAGTCTACAGGATTACTTCAGATTTTGTGACTATGGTTGAGATAAGACTCGAGCTTGACCTCCATAACTCAACTAGAAGTGAGGTGGAAATGGTCTTGGCCATACCAGAGATCAAGTGCTAGATGGCCACCATAAAACTACAACATCACAATGACAAATACAGCTAAAGTAACTACAGCTTGAGAAAAGGTTGGTGGGAAAATAGATGAAAAAGTGAATGAAATAACCTAGAAAGTTTTCTGAATTCTCTTCCTTGGAAAAGAGCTAATATTTAAATTCTTGGATGGTACTTACTCTGCAGAGCAGTACACAGAAACAATGGGGTTGGTTAAAAATGAGCAGATGCATTTTGGTTATGTTTAAATAACAACGTTCCTGAAATATTCCTCACACATTAATACAGAACTTTCTGGCTACAGTGGTGTTGTTTTAACCTACACCACACAGACAAAATATGCTGAAGATTTATTCTATTGTGAAATAAAAACAAACGAGAAAAATACCTATGTTCTGGCTTTTCTTTTGGGAACAGCCAAGATTATTTGTGTGCTCAACAAAGGGATGCCAGTGCTTACTCTTACTATGGTGGTGCTTTTCTATAATACTTGGAATGTCAACAAGAAGGATGGTATTGTGAAATGTGACTATTTCCCAGCTCTGCAGCAGCATCCCAGTGCCAGACGTGGACTGTACTCGCAGCTCTGCTCCCATCACAAGGCGCTGAGTAATGCTCCCATCCTCTCTATACGATCTGTTTTGATTGCGTGTTTGTGAAGTGGGCCTGGACGTCACTGAAAGTATACAGCGGGATACTCATTTTCAGACATAACCTCTGACTCCTGTCGGAACATGAGTCATAATGATCACAAACAAGCAAGCATCAAAGCAAAACACTAGAGCCATCCCAAATTCCCAAGCATTTGGCTACACAAGTTCAGCTTCATTTATAAAAACCGAGACAGCAATATTCATTCTTTGCTCAAAAGCAACAGCAAGGGCAATGTAGTTAGGTTTATGTCACTGAAAAGATCTCATAGGAATAAGCATCCTTCCAAAATGATCTGCTAATGCATGGTCCTGTACTGTGTCTTAGCTTGGCTGAAGCCGGAGTTACAGGCAGACTGAAATGAGCCATTGGTTACAGCAGCATAACAATATGATGCCTAAACCCGACATAATTCAAATTCTGGCCACTGCTAGGGATGGAGGGGAATGGCGAGGAAACCCCTTCCCTTCCCTGACTACCATCTTTAGCTGCAACCCTTCCTATAACGTACAGTTAAGGAGATCCATCTCTGTCCCTTCAGACCTGTCACGTTCTCTAGCTCAGCACCGCAGCTGGGAGACCTGATTTAGCGGGCTTTGTTGACAAGCCACACCACGAAGACCCACATCGAAGACATTCTGCTCCAGCCATGCTCCACACAGCCTTCCCCGAAGACATCCTGCTGCCCCTGGAGCTCTGGAGAGCCCTGCACATCAGTACAAGCTGAAGGGCAAAAAGGAGGCTCTGCTCACGAGCCTCCCAGCTGGCTTTGCTGGCCTTCAGATAAAAGTTTGCCCATTCAGGTGCTTGTAATAATTAGAATCGAACATCCAAAGCCTTTTGAGATTCACCCTTCTCTACACCTAATCATATAAAAACAGTGCCTAGAAACCTGCTGATGTCAGAAGTAAGCACACTGGACTGAACTTGCTGCAAACATTGGTCAACACTTCCTTTCCCAGCAACTGGTACTCAGGAAAAGGCCTCCTCTTGCAAGGATTAATTCACCCAGTTTGGTAATATCATTGTTTGGGTTCCAGCCTTTGCATTTTATTTTATCTTAATTTACAGAGTTAAAATATAAACACCAGCTACCTGTAACTGCAGTGAGAAGAGTACAAAAAGTCAATATTTTAAACTCCTTTGCTGACCAGGAAAATTAGCCTGTGCTGCTATTGCTGATTTTAGCAAGAAATCCAAGCAGAAGCTTTAAAAATACATTATGTTTAATTTCAAAATACATTGTTTGCTAAACACATACAATTCTGTTCCTGCCAACCAGTCTATTATAAGGATAATCCACACATGCCTCTCTGGTTACCCTGGAAAAAAAAACATGAAACACTTCTGAATCTGTGGGTGGTTTCTCACCAGCACAGGAGAGACGTCAGTGCTCACAGGCACGGCGAGAGCTGCCCTCTTGCAACCGAGGTGGGTTCTGTTTTTCCAGCCTCGGACTTTGGGTCTGAGCGTTACTGACGATTTTCCACCCTGATTTTTGATTGAAATGAAGTCCAGATGGTACCATTCAGAGTCAGCATTGTCTGGAGACTTTTCAGTGACCGGTATGGCTAAATGGGCTTTGAGTCTATGAGGGGTCAATCTGATATCCTGTAAAAGAGGAGCTCACCCCACCCTTCCTCTGTCAAACCCATGCCAGACAACTGAGCTGAAGAAGACCTTTAAAAATACATCCTATCTTGATTTAAAGACCTTCAGTGCAGCTGAATTGAATTGATTCAGATGAAAAGACTCAGTAACCTCAGCTTATATGGCCTGGTGTCAATACTGCAAGACTGGCTCTCCTATCCAACCCTGTCCATGCAGGTCAGGGACAGTCCCTCTCATTTCCTCCCGGGGATTCAAATGGGTTGCTGAGGCTGGGGAAGGGTCTCCCTCACACTGTGAGAGACTCAGAAAAATACATTGATGGAAAATATGTTGAAGCTTTTTCCTTTCCTTAAGGCTGAAACCAGAAATAATCTCAGTTTCTCAGAGTATGTGTACTTCATTCTGATTTTCCTCACTTTTATTTTCTTTTCTCAGCTAAAGTAAATGTCCCTGTCCTTCTCTACTTTTTCAGCTTCTATTCTCTGAAGATTTCATCTTTAACTATTTGAAACAGCTGTGATTTTTTTGAAAGTCTGAAAATACTTAAAACTACAAAAAAGTCTTTTTTTTTCTTCTTGCCTCTCTCACTTTTGCAAATCTTGGTAAATTTTGACAAGTTACCAATGACAATAGGCACAAAAGGCAGGTGATACCATCCTCCATATAGAAATGGGAAGATTAAAATCATCTACAGAACTACAATGCAATTGCAACACCAGAATCTTTTTCCTTCAGCATAAGCAAAGCCCATCAGTAAAGGGGAAATATGTATTATTTCCTTTTCCCTCAGTAAGCAGCCTAATGAGCTTAAGCTATTGTAAACCCTGGAATACTATATTGCTTTATTCATGAACAGTTTCAGACAAGTCAACAGAAGTCACCGAGATGACCAGGAAAACCAGATAGACTCCTTGCTCTTGCTGTGTTCTGCCAGCCTGAAGAAATAAACTAAGCCTGACCCAGTTATTACAGTAATGGCTCTGAATTATAGGCAAGGAGCAGAAAACTTATGACATGAGAAACAAATTAGAGGTAGCCGGAGGTATCCTGTGATGGGAAAAGATAAAGAGAAGTTGAGTGGACCTTCAGCAAGACTCTGTCACACGTAGAGTAACAGGAGTGTTGGCAGAGCCATGGCACCAGGGCCTGTGTTAGTACTGCCCTGGTGCCAGGTTCAAATGGGCAGCTCGAGGGTGAGACAGCAAGCTTTCCTTTTAGAGGAGAGCACTGGAAATGTGCAGATTGCTCAGCAGAGCTCTCAGGCCTTGAACACAAGGTTAACTCATGCTGTGTATCTCTTTCTAATTAGAAATGCAAGTTGTACAAAGTAACACACGGGCACAGAGGTGAAGTGGCTTGTTGCCTTGAGGGCAGGCTGCGAACAGCCCCCGCGTCCTCTGCACAGAAGAAAGGAGCAACCAATTTCCCCAATTAAGGTAATTAATTAGGTCATTTTCCCAAGTCTTAGTCAATACATATCAATCTGCCCACCAACTGCATTTCAGGCAGTGCTCCAAGTGCAATGAAGTCAGGGACACCACAGAGGCCGGGTTCGGGCACCTGGGTGGCTGACCTGAGGCACTCCCGGAGGCACCAGCTCTCTGCCTGCAGTGTGGGACCGCGTTTTCCAACATGAGAAATGGCAGGTTCTTCAGTACCAGCACCCAAGCTCAACAGCTCGGTTGTCTGCTCACTACAGGTCCCATCAAATGACTTTTAAAGCCAAAGGCTTTTTCAGTGGGCTTTGAATTAGACGAATTTCAAACATGTACCTTCAAAATCTGCCCTTATTAGACACATACTACTGAATAAACACTCTTCCATGACTTCCCGTTTTATACAGGCTCCTATTTTCTCTAAAAAGTCCACATTTAACCTTTTGCTGATCTAATTTGTCTATCGTGAGTTCTTTTAAGACACTGGGCTCTCCCCTTTCTCCAGGTCAGCCTGGTCCTAAAGTGCATACTGAACTTTCCACGCAAGAATGATCTTCCTGCAGTCATCCTTTCAATCAAACTATTCATTCTAAGAAGTTTAAACACGTGCTAAGCACCACGTGACATCACATCCCGAAAGGTGCACCTCCAGGCACGGTTTTGTTTGGCTATATTCATTTGGCTACATATCAGAGAGCATAAGATCTTGAGCAATTATTTCTCTAATTATTAGTAGGTCCGTTCCACTGTGCAAAGAACTTTAACTCCATCATATTTTATTTTCTAGGAGAAACACACCCTCCACATGAAAGTATGGAAATTCTGGATATTTAGTTCTCAAAAAGACCTTTTTCAACATGAAACATCTCCCTCCTTATCATAGCAAAAGATTTAAAAACATGCTTGATTTTCAGCACATGCATAGTCCCCATGACGTAAAAGCTTAAATTAACCCATCTGCTTAAATGTTTTTCCAAATCAACATCAGGGTGAAAATTCATTCTGAGCTGAAATTTGGCAGAGATAATTTAAGTCTGGAATCAAATTTTTTAACAGATTTTGAAAAATTTAGTTCAGCTATATTTGACTTTTATAGACCATACAAAGAATCAATTAAAGAGTTTCCAGACATGTTCTTCTTTTGGTTCTCATGTGACTTAAAAACAGCCTTGCTTCTTCAAAACTGAACTTGCCAAGTGATTAATGGAAGACTAAGTGTTTTCCCAGTTTGAAATAATACCCTAAAAAAACCCTCATTTTAAAATAATAATTATAGCTGTTTAAAAATTATGTTCTGGGCACGTAAAGTATCGGTTTGAATCTTTTTGATGCCATGCATTGCAGCTGTAAGCTGGACTTTGCACATAGAATCAAACAGGAGATATGAACTCATTTTAGCCCCAAGGTAAAATATTTCTGTCCCAGATGGCGCAGGTGAGTACCCCATGAGCTCACAGCAGGCTGCCTGATCATTGCTGTGTTGTGCTGAATGAGACAGTGAACGATCACTCCCTGCACAGCCTCTCCACGACACTCCTGATTCTGGGTGCCCGTGTCCTCTTCCACATCTTCTTTCATGCCATATTATGCCTGACCTCCACAATACAGTAATATCAGTTTTACAGTAACTCCACAGGGAAGTCAGAAATTTTCCCCTTGCTTTGTTCCAAAGCCCAAACAAATCCCCCCCCCCAAGA
The DNA here is from genome assembly GCF_040182565.1 of Anser cygnoides. Taxonomy (NCBI): domain Eukaryota; kingdom Metazoa; phylum Chordata; class Aves; order Anseriformes; family Anatidae; genus Anser; species Anser cygnoides. Next base: position 6,253,674 of record NC_089875.1, on the reverse strand, counting down.
TCAGCCTCATGGCATCTATGGGCTTTGGATGACAATAAAAGCAATCAGAAGGTCATGGCAGGGATGCCACCAGCCCTGCCCCACCCCATATCCACATGTCTGCGTGTGCCATGGCAAAAAAGCAGCCAAGAGCAGCAGTGGTGTCACACCACACTTGAGAGAATACCCGTTCCCATGGGGGACAGTGGGAAGATGACATTTTGTAAAGCACGGGAGTTTATCAGCACAGCACAGACAAAAATAAACCATTGGAGTAGCTGCACTGATGCGAACTCTGCTCAGCTGAGTATCTAGCCCAAACAACTCTCAATAGTCTAAATGACTGTTTTAAATGACTGTGTATTTTATAAGTATGTACATTACCCTGTTGAATTTTTACAGCTAATGGTGTGCATATGGTCACACATATAGACACGTGTATGCATTTAACCCCCCCAAGAAGCCCTTCACTGTGCTGCTGTCGCACTCCTGCTCCCTGCACAGAGCTGTGCGTGGCTGGGGAAGATGTGCTGCAGCATGGCCAAGCTAAGGCCTGTCCTTGTCCTACAGCACAGACCCCAAAAAGGCACACGTGTGGCCTGGCTCAGCAGTGGGTTGGGCAGGAAGACGTGGGATTAGAAGGACACAAAATGCAGGAGTGCACATCCCGGGTGAGATCAGGCTTATCTGATGCGATCTTTCTCTGGGTCACACATTGACTCGTGTTGGCTGTGTTTGCCATTTGTTGAACTACGGCTCATGAGCAACTCTTTGGATTTAACTGGACTCACTAAAGTTAAGAAGACATTTAAGAGTAATGTAATTGGTTCTGAAGGAATCACCATCCACGGTGGAAACGCCGAAGGCAGAAAGCAGGTCCCCGCGGACGCGGCTCTGAGAACAGGCTGAGTCAGCAGTTCTCCAGCGCTACTAAAGACTTCCTCTACCTTCAGGCACTAATTTGTCTGAAGACTTTTGTAAGGCTTTTGCTAAAGAGAACCAGAAAGCCTATGAAAATGTGCTTTACGGGTAACACTTTCCATCTGTTCACTCTGAGGCAAGAGGCAGGGAATGGTGTGTTTGGAAACACCTCAAACCGAGCGCTGGGGCTGTCAGGTCTGCCCAGGTCTTTAACAGTGCAGCTGTCAGTGACTTCAAAAACCCCCTCCCTCTCAGAAATCATACTTTTCTTGCTCTTTACCCTACACCCAGCTTTCAGGGGTTCTAGCAAGTTTCCACAGAAGATTCCCATGCTGAATGCACGAGCGGTGCTGTAGGTGCGATATCCCCACCCATTGCTCAGAGGAGCATCACTGTGTACTGCTGGACAGTAGAACCGCTTTCCTTTTTGGTACAAGAAGACACTTCCCTCTCCCCTCATCTACAGCACTGTCAGCCTGGAATAACTTTTAAAATCAGCAAGATCATTATTTTGGGGGAAAAAAAAAGAAAGGTCACCAAACTCCCAGATTAACAAAAAATAACAATTTAAAACAACAAAAAAATCAATGGTACTCTTCTTTTTGTGGGGAATTTCCTTCCCTTTCTACATTTAGACTGTTAAGCTGATCAAAACTTCTCCAAATCTGGAAATTTCACCTTATTTAGATGCTGGCAATGAAGTAATATTTCAAAAAGACATTTGGGTAAAAGATCACACAGCAATACCTTTCACCGAATTGAACTGAGTCTTCATTACAGAGGCAGGCAACCCAAGGATAAGGGAAGTATTCCTGTAGCTCCTGTCCTTGAAAGCAGTATTTTGTTCTGAATAACCTGTGTTTCATTAGCCACGGAGCCTTATTGTTATTCCATTGTTTTTATTCCCCATTGTGCTTTTCCCAAGCTTTAAAACAAGATACTTATTACTGGAAATCTTTGGGTACTATTTAACATTCACAGAGGAGAAATGAGCTGACCATTAAGCCTATTTCACTGCTCTGTTCCAGTCTCAAAAGCTATTACCTTAAACTGGTTTATTGCTCAAGCAACACTCTTAACCTTTTCTCATGACAAATTAACTAAATCCTATGGCTTCAATACCTAAATAGCTACTCAAAAGAAAACCAACATACACATTCTGGTATCCAAATGATAAGTAATTGCAGCTGAGTTAGCATTTTGCAGAACCAGGTTTGTGGCTGCTCCCTTGCTGGGTGCAGGAACAGGAATACCAGTAGGAAGAGTTATTTCCTGTCTTGCACACACACACATGGACATCAGCTATTTACAATCCTCTCCTGAGGCATGTCCACCACAATCACCAGGCATGACGTTTGTGATGAGCAGATATGCTTTCTGATGGCATTCTCACAAAATCTATATCATCCTTATCATACACTTGCTTTTAAAGCATTTGGAACCTCCTCACCCCAACATATTTAAACACGCTTTCTTCCAACTACACAGGCCAGAAACAAAGTCAAAGCTATGCCACATCTGGTAATAGCTGTACCTGAAACTAATGCCATTGATGGTGTCAAACTATGCTCGAAAGATGATAGTCCCAAAGATGTTTATTTTTTTTTTGGATAATTTTAAGATTTTGGTCCTTTTGTATCCAGCAGAAATCATAGGAGGAACTGACTTAAACCAAGCTATGTTTTTACTAGCAGCCAGATCTCCAGCTGTTTCACCAGCTGAAGACATAGCCGCTGTGTTTCACAAAGTTAGGCTAATTCAGTTGGATGTTCAGTATAGATACGACCTTATCCACTAGGACAGACTGGTAAAGCAGAAGGCACTGGTTCTTTTTTTACACTAGTAATTGAAACGCTGAGGAGATCTTTAAAAGTAAAGAACAACAAATCACAGAAGAAAGACAGTTGGCCTTGGAAAAGAAAAAAATGGAGAAAATAAAGTTGTGATCTGTGATAACACCCAGCATCAGTAACTAAGAATTCCAAACTAAGTTTCCAAAATATTTGCTCGAAAGTGTATTGGGTTGGGCTTTTTTACTGGATTTGTAAAATTAGTGGGTGAAAAGAACAAAAGACTGGAGAGGACAACCTCCTGCAGACCTCCCACAGCACAGCAACATATGAACTTTTGTCCAGAGGAACGCCCAAAGAGTTTGTCCCACATGCCAGAAGCCATAGAAACCCCCTGGCATCTGCAGAAAACTCTGAGGCTTTTAATACAACATACCGCAAACCCAGGAATATTACCAAGGACTGCAAAAGGACAGAAAGAAACGTCACAGACATTTATATCTGAGGCCACTGAAACAATACAGAATTTGTTATGTGAAAACATGCGGATGAACCAAGGAAGTAGGTAATGGTCCAGGCAGCATGAGACGGCAAAACCACAGTAAAAACTTTCCTAGTGATCTGATCTGAGAAGTTCCTCCCTGACTCCTGAACAAACGTAGGAAAATGAGACACCAACCAGATACTGGAAAGTTTGCTTAGGAGCAACAGGAACATGAGCACACATCAGTCACCCAGCATCCTACCTCCATCCTTCAGCTGGAGCCAGCCTGTGATGCTTCAAAGAGAAGGGAAAAAATCAAATTTACCAACACATGAATCATTAACAACAACAAAAGCAATACGTAGACGCCATGTTGTTCAATGAAAGGAAAAGAAAGGGTCCCTGGTTCCTGTGAACTGCACACTGGCAGGATAAGGGATGAATTAATAGAATTAAAAATAATGTAGTTGAATTCTAGTCTTTGAGTATTTTTGAAACAGTATTGTGAGATCTCACACGGTACCTGGGATAAAAGTATCGTAGCTAATGGCAGAGCAGAGCTAAAGGCGAAAAGTACACCTCCACAGCTCTGTGTTGTGACCCAAACACACGTCGGCGCAAGGAGCTGTGGCTGGCCCTTTCTTCCTCACATTCCCCCGGTCTTTTCCACTCCCTCTTTGGAGACAGTTAGTGACAAGAAGAGCTGTGCTTGAGCAGTGGTCAAGTCTGCTTTGTATTCAAATCTGTCTTTTTTAGCATTATTCTGCTCTAGTTTCCCCAGCCACCAGGTAGGTGCCAGTCTTACAAAGAGCTGAGCAAATAGTGCAGACTGGAGCAGAGGAGCCAGGGAAAGGCAGGGATCCTGTTTGCCTGGGATGCACAACTGGGTACGAAAGTAGTAGTGCTGACTGCAGGCTCTAACACGGTATGCACCACCAATTCCCTTGCAGTGTGTTCACTGCAGCATGTTCTGGAGAGCGCTCACTTTGGGCAGATTAACAGCACAGAAACAGATCCCAGATGAACACAGAGCTACAAGACTTGTCTGCTGGTGGTCATCCATGAAAGCCTAGGGTTTTATCATGTTTTCCATGGATGATTCCCATTCCTAGAACTGTCTGTTCATCACACACAATTTTCAACAGCTAGCAAAGTTTTGGTTACGCAGTCCGATCCTGCCAAAGGACAGCCAGGCTTGTCTAAATCACAGCCACTTCTCTCATTTACACTTACTGAATAGCTGGGCTCTGCTCTTATTTCAAACCTCCTCTATTTTTCTTCTCCCTTTGCCATTACCAGGCCACTTTGACCTTGGTTACTAGAAGCACGTTAGGTAATCCACAGATATGAAATGCAGTTGCTTTTCTCTTAATTTTGTTACACCTTTTCACTTTTTTTTCCTGAGTTAATCTCCATCCCCATTTTTCCTCTTGCCCCATCTCCTCCCCCAGTTTGTTTTTCTTGGAGTACGGAAGGGGAAGGAGAGATGGAAAACCGGAGGGGCAGGGTCAGCAAAGTCAGGCTCAGCTTTGGCACTCCACTGCTCAACCAGCTTGTTGCTGAGCTGGTGGTTCAGGCTCCAAAGGCTGCACTGTGCCATTGTCCCCCTGCCAACGCTTTCTCCACCAGGCCGGTCCTCGTTAATGAAGCCCAGCTGGGCTTTGCTGACCTCGTACCAGGTACCTGAGGGCTGGCAGCAGCTCCAGGTCAGACACCGGCCTCGGCCACCCGCTGGAGGGGGAACACAGCAACCGAGGGCCATCCAGCCGGCACGTACAGGCTGCTGAGGCAGCAAGGAAAAGGCAGCAATCCGCAGCAGATGAGGGTGGCACGATTTCCTGCATGTCACACTCGTTACGCGCAGTTTCCCCAAACATTCGAACGTGACACAGAAAAAGTTACAGGCACCTGCAGCTGATGATTCAGCTTCAATAGAGGAAGCTTATACAGTCTCGAAGTAGTGAAGGAAACTAATCACACTGGCTCTAGGAATACAAATAAGCACTCAACAGGTGCCAAAAATGACTTGGCACTTCCAGTCACCTTGCAGTTCATTTCCAGTGCAAGCTGGGAGGCAAATACAAGATTTTTTTTTCCTGTTTTGCATGTGTCACCCTGCAGAGAGGTCTTGAAAGATGTCAGAGTACGGACAAGGAAGGGAGCAGCTGAAGCAGCACAGAAGCAGGGGGCAAGCACATCAGCCCTAGCAATCATCCAGGGAAGGCAAAGCCAGAGCCACATCCCTGGGCACCGAAACCAGCGTCAGCCCAGCAGACGCCAGCTTTCCCCAGCTCCAGGCGCAGCAGCCACCGGCTGCGGAGGGAGGCGAGCAGGGAGCAGGTGCACACCGAAATGGCCTTGTGCTGGCCGGCTGTGGGGAACCCTTGCCACCAAAGCTGTCTCCAAGTGTTAATGCTTTAGTTAATAACGCTCCCGAGGTTCGTGCAGGGAAAGCAACGCAAGCGGTGGAAGGCTCACAAAATTTACCAGCAGACCAGTACCACCAGAGCGCCTGAAAGGGGCTGCTGGGTTAACATCAGATGACTTTGAAATAAAGAAAACAAATATGAAAATATGAGCCTCTCTAATGATCGTAGATCTGGAATACAAATCACAACGGGCTACTGCTGTTTATAACGTTGACCTTGCTTTTTTTTTTAAATCCACTGTGAAGGACAGACGTACCACCTACTGCCTCGTCCACCAGACGAAGGACTGAAGCTATTTTTGGCATTCGTTATGGTCCAGGTGGCCCATCTGGCCTGATTCACTTGGCCAGTTTTCCTTTCCATCTGGGAATTTTGACCCTCCTGCTTTCCAACTAATTGTATCACATTATCTCCTTTTTGTTCCCCACTTCCCTTGCTGCAAAAGGTTGCAAAAATCTCATGCGCTGCGTTAGAAAGTCTCAATTAACCTCTAACCCTGCTTCAGTGCAGGCGGCTTGGGTTACTTCTCACACCCAACCGTGGGCCCATTAACACGTTGTCGTAAAACAAAAACTGTTTTGACGGGCTGTAATTGCTGCTAAGTGATGCCAAACAAAGGCGCTCTTGTCCCGGGGCACCGGGGCTCAGCCCCGCTCCCGGCCCCGCTAGGCCGAGGGGAGCCCCCACGCCCCCCAAACCTGGCACCCCCGGAAGGGCCGCAGGAAGGTTGGGCTCCCCCCTTCCTCCTCCTGCCACAAATATAATTAGTTTATGTTAGCTGGAAGAGGTCGCGGGCAACCAAAGGGCAGGGCCCTTTTTCTTTTTAGGCAAGATAGTGGAATAATTGCTTGACGCTCCGATCTGCAGGTGCTTTATGAAGCTCGTTTGGCGCTGGCAGCCCGCAGTGTGAGCTGATTTCCCTGGAAAAGGCCGGATTCCATGTGACAGGTTTGATTTGCTGCGATGGGAGTGATCGTCCATTCATGCCACTCATAATTACGCTACCTGTTCCAGTCGGCACTTACCTTGGCCGCCAGGCCTCTGGGCTCTTGCTCTCCTTTTCCCCAAAGCGTGGATCTGCGGCCAAGGTGGGACCGAGCCGAGGATGCTGCTCGGATGCTGGGGAAGCCTTCCTGGGCAGCCACAGGACGTTCTGCAAGGAGCCACCTTCTGCAAGTAGCCCCAGCCAGCCTGACCTCAGCGCCTGGCAGGTTTCCTGGGTGAAACAGGTGCTTTGGGGGAGCCCCTTCTGCAGGCATCTACTGTAAGTGCACAGGAGGACCAGGATGGGTGTAACTGGGTAGCGAAGATGCTGCAGGACATCCTGTGTTGTGCTTGTCGAGCACATCCATAGCCCGGATACACGTGCAGAGGTACACAATACCTGAGGATCCGGAGCACACCCAAGGCAGGTGAAATAAAAATACCTTGGTTAGGCTGTCAGCCCTGTGTTTTGGTAGTGGGACACGCTGTCCCAGTCAAGTCAGGGGGACTGCTGACACGAGTAAGTGCTCGCATAAATAGATATACAAATCATGTGCCCTCCAAATAAACCAGCTACACATTTACAGGTGCGTCCTCTTAAGAACTTCCAGAGCCCTGGTATCTGTGGGTGCTTCAACCATTTTCTTCATTTGTATATAGAAATTCTACTCGCCCTAGCCTCAGTTTTTCCAAGCCTGTTTCTCTTCAAATGCCAGGAAAAAAATTGCATGTCAAAATATTAATACATGCTTTACAATCCCAGAAAGCAGTGCTAGTCTCCTTGCCCACCTGCTACCCCAAGGCAGAATCATTTCTCCCTGTGCTGTTCTAGAAAGTTACTTGCTATCTTGTTATTGAGCACATCCAGTGGTGGAGCCTCCCTGGCACCATACTCATCTTAACACCAGAAAGCTCCTCCTGCTATGCAGCCTGACTCTTTTTGGTTGCAATTTAATCTCATTGCCAGTTGTCCTACCCACTACAGAATGGGCAACAGAACTTTCCCCCTTCGGCAGCAGCCTGGACATGTTCGAAGATCCTCGTTACACAGTATCATTAACATCCAAAGCACAACCAGAAACTCACTGCCATGGAGTCATCTTAGCCCTTTGTGTGAACCAGTGATGCTCAGTCACCATTTATAATAAAATAAAAGCCACTCCAATTTTATTTTTTGTTCCAAGAATCTCCCCCATTCCCTCAAGTTTCTAGTGGGCTGTTATCTTTTTTTCTTACTGTAAGAGCTAAACAGCTTCAAGCATTAGCATTTCAAAGCAGCCTGTACTTGGAAACACACCAAAATAGCTATTCCAGATACTCAGGAATAGCTGTTTTGGTTCATTTCCAGGCTTAGACAAACCTGAAGATTTAACCTCCCGATGCTGCCTGCAAAGGGTTGCCGACCCCAAATCCCAGTGCTAACCTCATGTGCCTGGAGGTACCACCTGGCTTTTAGGAAAGGAAACTCTATCGCAGCCAACAACTACATCTCAGACATTTCCACATCAGTATGTACTTCTGGCCTACTGCACTCGTTACTGGTTTATATCTTATTTAGTTATTTATCTTCTGGCTGAAGAATTAAGTTTCTACAAACATTATCTAAGCCCTCATTAATAATGCACAGATATTTCCTAATCAGTGTAAACTGGCACTTCTCCATTGATTTGCACAGAGCTACTTTAATTTATATCAGCTGAGGATCTAGCGTGTTTAAGAGTGTGTTAACAGAAGACAAAACCCGAATACATTTTATCTTCAGTGATAAACACTGTGTTACACAGCGCATGTAGAAAATGCCTTCTCAGAAATATGATCTTGGCTGTAGCACATACTGGGCACAAAAGCTGGAAAAGTCTGGATGTTTTCAAGCAGGGGAGGTTAGAGATTGCCTACAGCTATCATGTGAGGTCTGAATTTAGGCAATTTGACATCACCTACATAACAGGTGCCCAGATCTAGCGGGACAGTTAAAGGAGTCAGCATCAGGTCTCTGCACCGCTTTTGCAGTCAGGGGATGAAGCCTCCAAAGGAGGCTTACCCAGGTGAAAGCTGGGCTCCTCGGAGCAAGCCAGAGCTATGATAAGCTAGGGCTAGCTAAAGAAACACCTGTGTACGAAAGTCAGAAAGCAGCACGTCTGTGTCTGTTTTGGAAACTAATATTACATACCAAGAAAAATGCAAGATCCAAAATGTAGGCACAAAAGAACCCAAATCGCGTAGCAGATGTGCAGCCCCAGAAATGTTTGTGTTCTGAATCAGTTAGTGAAGTTCAGCACCTGAAGTCACACCTACCATCCCCACCTAGATTTCACCATGCAGGCATTCTAGCGTGCCTTCCATCAGTATTTCACTTGTGAGCCCTAAATCAGATGAAGCCAGACAAATGTGTACAACTGCACTCTTCCCGCTCCTACAGATCAGGATTTATGTTGGTGTAACTCCAGGAGGAATAAGCCACTGCCAACAGGATAGCTTAGTTCTTCTCCTGGCCCTGCTGGGTGATCCTGAGAAAATCCTTTTTCTTTCTGCTCTTCCCTTTCTTTTCTCACACCTGTCTGTCTTTAGGGTGACACAGATCAGTCCAAATACAGATGGGTGATGCTAGCTGGAACTATACGAAAGGTGGCAGAGTCACTTTTTCAAGAAGACCCTAGTGCTGTGCACTAAATACAGCCACCGTAATGGATCTCCGATTGGATCTTGCATGCCAATCACTATCACTGTGAAGGCTGTTCTTTGACTAAAGCTAAAGAAATAACTTAAAGCATTCTCCATGACTAATCAGGATAGCAGTTTAGCAGCGTGGCAACAAATGCCAAAGCAAACACAAAATAAATCATCAGTAATTGAATTTGCTTTTTATGTTGAAAAGATCTCCAGAAAGAAGATGCACTAGACTTTTTTTTTTTTTAAATAAGGTACGTGTTATGGATATTACTGCAATTAGATGCTGCAATTTGTATGAGCAATGAAGGGAAGCTATGCATTACATGCATTTTTAATCTTTGAGGGAGATAACACTAATCTCTTGACAGGGACACGCAGAGCAGCGATAGATAGCAGTACGATCAGGGAGAAAAGGTAAGAGGGGTGTTTGACTGTCATACCCCAACCTTTTGCCTATATATCTGCAGAATCTTCCTCTGCCCCTTTCACCCATGATTCACCAACATATTCCACTGAACTGCTGAAGTAAAGCCTATAATTAGGTTATTATCTTTAGAAAAGGAGTCTAATTGTAAGACAACAAATGCCAAGCACACAAGAGATTACTTGAGTCTTGTGAACAATGATGATACCTTCCAACACACACTCCTTTTCATGTGTGGAAAACTCAGATGCCAGTTTCAGATAGGTCTGAATCATTGACATCTACATAAAAAGACATCTGGAAGTAGATGATATCACGCAGTGGAAAGGAACAATAAATTAGCTACAAGAACAGGATTTTCCCGGGAGCAAGGAAAAAAAAACCAACACACACACAAGAAGAATTCAATTGTATACAAAGTGGACTTCCAGTCCAGAGGTAAAACATATGGGAATCAATAGTGGAGGCGGGAGGACAACAGTGATACAAAAGATGAGGCGAGTTTAAGCAAACTAATAGCTGTGGGAAGATGAAACGAAGATGACTCAATTGTCAGGCAAATAATTTTGTTCCCCTCAGAGCCATGATTAGTAGTTATTTGATACAGATTCCAATTAAGCTGCCTCAAAATAGGTTGGAGAAGCTTACCTATGGATTGAGCAAGACGTGTGTGGCCAGAAGTAACGCCCGAGCTCTTATTAAGAATGGCTTATACCTCTGGGACCAGCTCTCAGGAATCTACTGACGACCCAGAGCATTCACGCCACTGGATTCACCAACACGCCTAGTTCTATGGGAGTACTCAGACATTCAGACAAAGGGACCTCCAGGAAGATCCTTCAGAGACATGGAGCTTGAGTTAGTCTCCTCAGTAAACAAAGTCACACCCTTGGATCCATCACTTCTAACTTCAGAGAGAACTTCCAGGAGTTCTGCCCTTAGGAAGATTACACAGAGCATCACATGGGACTCACAAAACAAAGCTGCTGTTTTTTAAGCTGCTTGTCAAGTTTGCAATAACTGTCAGAGAAAATGTGACTGTTCCACTGAAGCATCTTGACTCAGGTGCTTGATCTGGGGAGGGGGGATTATTTTTTTCAAAATCAAGGCTATTGATTGATGCCTTGGATCAAGCAAACTGGAAGCAAAGCTTAAGCAAATTTAATCTTTTTTTTTTTTTTTTTTTTTTTCAGAAGAGTCATCCATCCCATTTCTACAGCGTTTGACTTGGTGACCTCCCGCAGCAGTGAGATTGACAGGGTAACGAATACCCTATGCAAAGTAGTACAGTGGAGCCTCGTTAATGTTCCCCTCGCTAATCCACACACCTCATAATTCATGCATGGAAAGCAGTGGTCTCTTCCTCCTTCTCCACTAAAATTTAATAGATTGCTTTAAGGAGGTCTCGTATTACTAAGAGTTCAGAGTATTACAAAACATGCTTCTGTACATGAAGGATGAAGAGAAATCATCACAAAGTCTATCTGCACAACAGTCGACTGAGCCCGTGGCTTTCCATAATTTCCTCAGCTGTAACTATGAATTATCAAAATGTTATTCTTTTATTTTGTATTTCCTATTTCATCTAAATAAGCTTGGTTAGCAATAGACATCACCTCATTGTGAAAGGAAGAAGTGACCTATTTTGAGTGTTTCCTTCAAAATTTGAAAGGCCTTAGGAAAATTCCTTTTGAAAGAGGTTTTTTTTTTTTTTTTTTTCACTGCAAAGTTAGCTCATGCTGTAACTTGAGTCCCACCTCACACAAAAGTGGAATTCTTAACTTAAATGGGTGGGCTCGTTAGCTGGCCTGGGCTGGCCCAGAGACAGACACTTGAGTAGTGACTAGATGAGTACCGCTAATTCTCCAGTGTTTTCCCATAACTCCTGCCGGGAAGCAGGAAGGACAACAAAGTTTTCCTGGATCCATTAAAAACAGCTTGTAGGGCAGCCCAGTATAGATGCCTTGAAGAACTGGTAGCCTGTGAATTAATTCTTTCATTGGGATTTTCAGGAGAACAGTTGCATCATTTCTGGGCCTAAGAGAAGTTCAGGCTTTGTCCTCATGGCAAAATAAGTGGGTTACTTGTCTACCCAAGCCAAACAAGCTCACATCCCTCCTCTCCTCATGGGGAGAAGCTCTTGCACAATCTTTTCCCTCTTACTCACTTTGTGTCCCCAGCACAGCTAACCACAGAGTTGGGGACCACATCCAGAGTCTGCAGCAGTGCTGGGGAAGATCCTTCTCAAGTTTAATGGAGGAAAACCTGCCAGTGCCTTTATGCTGCATCTGCCGCTGTTAAGTAGAAACTCTCACCAACTGCATGCATGAGTTCCTAGCCTTTTTTTTTTTTTTCTCTCAAAGGATCCAAGAAATTCAGAACTCATTTGGGTACAAAAGAAATTCTGCCTATTTCTGCCAACACTTCTACTGTGTTACCAGAGCCTGATGAAACTCTCCTGCCGTGTATGGCAATAACATCTGCTCTATTGGCTGCACTCACTTAGCTCCACTAAACTTCAGCTTACAACTGCTTGCTTAAAAAACAATCAAGCAAAAACTCCAGACTCCACTTTAATAATTAAAATAAATATCTGGAAATAATCTGTAAACACTTTTCTGACATCACACTAGCGTTGTGCATTACAGGAGGACACTCATGCTTAAGGCTGAAATTTGGCCTTGGGGCCAAGTGCCTCAGCTGCTCATGAAGTCAAACGAGTTCAGCCTACTTCATTCTTAATTTCTTCTCTTGTTGCTGTTGATGGAAACTACTTGGAGTCAATAGCAACTCCACCATCCTGTTGTGTAGGTAATCTCCCAAAACATTACTGATATTAAAATGCCACCACCACTACTGGCCCCCATATGTTATTGCTGCCAGCCCCTCCTTGCCTGGGAAGAGCTGTCATCCCCTTTTCTGGGTCTCACGCAGTTGTCACAGGCATCAGTCTGATTTCCCTTTCTAAGCTTATACATTAGGGATGTCATAATCTGGTAACTTAAGTGAGTTGTGTTCCGGTCTACTGGGTAACCTCCTAATGGAGTCACTTTGGGCAGGAGAAGGAATTGTTCCCCTCTAGAGCATCTCTCTTGCTCTGACCTTTGTAGATGAAATTATTTATTTTAAAATTAAAGTTAAACGAATGAAAGGCAACACAAATGCCAAGAACTTGCTTTTGTTTGTTTGTTCTTGAGTGTTGGCGGCTTTCATTTTGGGGTGGGGGGGAGAGGAAAAGGGTGAATGAACATTTTTTATTAGCAAACTGAAAGACAATTTGTGGAAACATCTCCTTTGTCAGAAAGCTGCTTTACCTTAAAAGAACTTGTCAAGAAAACAAAACAAACAAACGAAGTAGTGTCTACTTATGCAGCTCTTGTCACCAAAATCGTCATTTATTGAGTCCAGAATGGATTTTATCTAGAGTCATGACAAAGCTCATCTGCTTGTTGCTGCTCTCACCCCCAAATCTCTTGTAGTTGCCCTTCAACAAACCAGGTGATGGACTGAAAAGCTGACTGCATCTCTGGGGGCTGCTGAGCCCCCGGGATGTGACACAGCTGCTCCCTGCAGCAAATTGGCCTGCTGGGAGTGAAGCAGTTTCTAAAGGCTCTTTCCAAAGCCCCCATCTCTGACTCACAAATCCCTCTGCTCTAGTTTATACCACTGCCCTGTTACACATCCCTGTTTACAGAGGTGTGTCAGCTCGCTGATGTGACACATCCTGCACACCTTGCTCTCCGGGGTCAGAAATCACACTTGCACTGAGCAGGAGTCCTTGGCAAATGTCTTTCCTGCTGTTGGTACTGGCCCCACAACTTCATACAGAAATTTCTGCACAATGCCTGAATTATGTTTGCTCTCCCTAATGACCTGTTGCACATAAGCTGCTCCATAATTTCTTCCCTGAAGACTGACTTCTGTTAAAGCCTTGCTGTTTGCAAGGTGCAAAGCAGGGCTGTTTTTAAACCTTAAGGCATCTGCCACAAGTTCATTAGTAATTGCTTCAGGAAACATCCGCAAACTGATAATTCTATTAATCGTTCCTCTGACATCAGACTTACCTCCCTAGTCCTACTTTCTGAAGTAGAACACAGAGCTAGGCAAGCTATGAATACTGCCACAAGCTGTGAGTTTACAGAGCTGGCAGAAGAGGAGGCAGGCTCAGGGCTGAGCTGGATGGGACTCGAGAGCTCACATTCACACTGATGGGGGTGGGATGATACCCCGTAGGGCTTCTTGACGTTACTAAAATAATAAAACAAGCCATCCCTTGTATTAACAGGCACCTCCCTTCGAAGTTATCACAAACATAGACCTCTACAGCTCATCTACTCACAATTTGGCTCAGAAATGAATTTTGGCTGGTCTGCATCTGCCTATCTGAAGGTAACTTGCAGTGCTTTACAGCCCAGCTCTGCCTCTGGCCGCTGTGAAGGAGCAGCTATAATCTTCTCTGCTTCAGAAGGGCCAATTCTATACAAACTTCTGTTATTCTGAAAAGGATTTTGATAGCAAAGCCACAGGTCCAATGCGATTAGTCAACTCTAATCACTCCTCTAACGTGACCACCAAGAAAAAGACAAAAGTCAGAGTCATTAAAGGTACCCACGTCTGCCTCCCTGCTTACTGAGTTAGACCTTCCTCCCCAGAACACTCCTGTTTATTTTCGCAACTTGTTATACAAAACCTATTACTCTTCCAGAACAATGCATACATACACACAGATAATTACTAATAATTTGTAAAGCTCTGAATTTCACAAATTAAAGCTGGCTTAATCTTGCCTATCATAAGCTGCCAACAAGTTCTCAGGTCCAGCCATTTTTGGTCCAACTAAAAACAGAAATTTTAATACATACGTTGCGATTCCATATAATAAAGTCTGAAGTTTAAGAAATATTGTCAGTGTTAAAAAAATATTTTAAGTAAGCTCAAAAGCTTGTGTTTTTTTGGTATTTATAAAGGAAATGATTTCTGTTTTTCTTGGGAAATTAAGTTTGCACACCTACCTAGAACATAATTTGCTTCTATTTTTTTTAATACCTATGAATTGGATTTGACATGTCTTCTTTTATTATGCTTCTAAATTTGTCCTCAGTAAACGTGTGCTTGTTTAAAATAATTTAACACAGTGGTTCAAAACCACTGGGGCTGCCAGGGCAGAATTTTGAGCTTTATGTTCCCAAGAAATGTGTGGCCTTGACCTTGCCAAAAATCCGTTTCATGTTTAAATGGTCGCAGATTTAATAATGGGCTGCAAAAAAGACTTGCCTTTAACTACATCCTTTACTTTTCTCCTAGTTAACAAAACACTTATGTCTGCAGTGGATGCTGTAAGAATTGAATTAGTTATCTAGGATAATCTGTACACATTAGCAAATGGTGTCCCACTAGGTCAATACAGAAATTAATTGTGGGATTCTTGTCAAATCCACATTGTTTCCTGGCGCAGTTGCAAGCCACTCAATTAGACACCTTTCAAGGCCTTTTGCTGATCTAAATGTAGCTAATTGCTCCAGTTCTGGATGGGGATGATTCATCTCCCAGATGTCTCAGACCTCTCTGCAGCTCTGCTCGGCTAATACCAATACATACATCCAGTGGACAGGATATTCTTGTGAACAGGATATTTTTACTCATGCCTCCCTTTTATATGATTAATCCCAAACAAGGAAGGTCTCCTGAATCATGCTCTTGACACGGCAACTCCTTTACGTCTGCTGGCTTCCCACACACGAGGGACTGGGCATGAATGCAGCCTTTTTGTCAGTGCTCTCCAGGTGCAGCGCTATTCACACTTGGGCTTGACAGCATAACATAACAGTTTTTATTTGCCGGTCTCCTCTGTCAAGTATTCTTTTCTCTTCTGCCGCTTCCTCATTTGTCCATGTATCAGTGGCAGGGCTGGCCAAATTGAAAATGAATGAAGCACAAAGACAGACTGTAGTTTCCACAGTGACAGTCTATGGGAAAACAGTGTGCGGTTTAGTTTTTTTTATGGAGTCCTCAAAGGTCACTGGTAGCACTTGGAGCTGTGAGTCCCCAGAGGAACAGACATGAGCATCTGGTCCACTGGTTACCAGCTTTCCAGGAGAAATCCTCCTGAGCTGTTGCTTAAGAACCATAGGGGAAAGAAGGGGGAATTTAAAAGAATGTAATAGCCTTGAAACCTCTTCCCAGCCCCCTTTGTACATGAGTTGATTCAGGAGCACAGTAGCACAGTGCTGAGGGAGAAAGAAGCAGGTTGTTAGCTCAGCCCCAGCAGGGCAGGATGCAGCTCTGTGTGTGGGAGGTGCGTGCTTCCAGCCTTGGTGGGTGGCTGCAACATGAAGCTTCAACTGGGTCTGGCGCGGCACCTTTAGCCGTATAAAACCTCAGCGAGGCTCCCTGCGAGGAACACGTACTCACCTGCCATTAACACAACCAGCCACCGGATGTCTTCATTGCTCCATGCCAACAGACGCGGAAAAGCATTTCCCCAAGAGCGGAAAGTCGGCTCTCTACGGGATGCCCACACACAAAATGACACCCAGAAAGTAACAGCTCAACTCACTGCAGCATCACATCTGTGCCTCAGCAGGAAGCGGCGTGTAGTGGTTCAGGTGCTAGTGTGAGGAACAGGTTTTGTTCAGCATGGCGCTGACTGTTCCCATGAGCTTCATGTGCTAGATAAGATCTCAGTTTCTCCACCAGCAAGCTGGAACACCAAATACCCCCTGCTTGTGTAAGCATCAACAGAACCACACAACGTCCAGAGAACAACTTGGGATATTCTATGATTCTGATTTTGCAGCGCTGAGGTGCCTAGTGCAGCACTGCCAAGCAGAAATCATTACCATGCACCTCCTTTGCCGGAGCCTTTCCCTCCCTAGTTGAGCACACGGTACCACAACCTCTACAAAGGAGCAGCACTGTCCATGCTTGAGAGCTGGCTCTCTCCTACCTCAGCACATTTGCAGAGACGAGAAAAGATAAGACAACAAACCAAAGTGAATTTTGCTTATATATACACCCATACACGCGTATACACAGAGAGACAGCCGCTATTAGCAGTAGCAGCAATGTGGCAGTAGGCAGAAGCCAGCGCTGAGCGGGACAGCAGCTGTGTGAAAATGCACAGCAGAAAGATGGCACCTACTGTCTGCCATCAGACCATAGAGCACGTTTGTTAATTTCTCTTGGTTTCCTTTTTTCCTCTCCTAATACTTCCTCCTTTCATACTGTTGCTTGTCAGCCCTTCTTCTGTCTTCTCCTGCTTTTTACTAGAGTTTGTAATTCACACTCACACTGCCACCTCACACACTCACACTCACACTGCCACCTCTTCCCAGGATTGGAGTCTTGCTGGATACAGAGCCCCTAAAAATTCCCCCGTGCACCCTGACTTCTCTGTGGAGCAGGAGGGAAGTTCCTCTCAGTGGGATGCTTAGCTGTATCAACCCCTGCCTCCACGACATCTTATGTTTTGAGTCATTACTTCTAGGGCTGGGGTGGAGATGGCTCAAGACAGTTTTTGCTTGGTCCAGCATGCTCTGCTCCCCAGCTTTACTGGTTTCATTCCCCTGCGCTTGGCTCAGGCAGATCTTTAAATGTTTCTTTCAATCCTGTACCAGTCAGGTTTGCTATGGACACATATCTGCAAGAAGAGCTCAAGAGGTGTAGCTCAAAGCTTAAACCAAAGCAACACACAATGTTTGTAAAATATATTTTGGAGATCTCATGAGGCCTCAGCCTAGCATTATAAGCAAATCAACTTTCCTTACAAAAACATTCATGTGTTAGTAACTGCATACATGGTGAAGTGCTTTCATACAGTTGGGTCTGCGTCTGATACAGAAGCAGTTCAAGGTCCTGTGGAATAAGTGAAATCTTTCTTGAAGATTTCATTACCCTTCAGACCATCTCTACCTCTGTGGGAGATGTAAACTCCTGAGCATTGAAATCAGAATCTTCTTAAGGTTTTCTGCTCTTACTGACACCCCTGGTATCCCAATTCCATTCACACAAGTAATAGCAACAGAAAAGCCCCCATTATATTTCTGTATACCTTTCCATATACACTAATACTCTTTTCTACAGTGAGCAGTCTGATCAATTTCTGCACTTGTGGTGAGGTACCAAGCCTGGCACTAGCTAGCAGATGCCCTGTTTCCATCCCTGAAGTATGGAAAGGATCTCACAGTCAGGCTTTAAGGCGTTTTCTCCTGGTTTCTGTTTCAGATTGAATGTTTCATGCACTTTTTAACCACTCCAAAAAATTAAATAATAGTCAAGTCCTTTGTTCTGCTTTGCTTTTTAAAGAATAAAGCTAATGAAAAGTAGGTCAAGCTGAACCCTGCTTTCCCAAGCATTATTCCTGAAATCTGTTAGCACCTTGTATCTCTATTCCTCTCTTAGCACTGCAGTGTTTACAAGCTCTCTAAGCACGCATTCACATGCCAATTATGCCAAACAGACCAACTCACACATGAGAGATGAATCCCAAGTATGAGCAAGTAGCTCTTTTGGGAAGCTATTAAAAAAAAAAAAAAAGTCACTCAGATCCACAAATTCATATTTCTTTTTGGCTCATTTCCAGGCTGTGCCTTAAGCACTGAATAGGGACTAATGCAGAATACATACACAGGAGTCTATTTTGCCTCTGCTGCTCAGAGAATTTAATGCCAGCGAGAGCACTGCAATGTGCGTAAGGGGACAATAGGCCCTTACAGCAATGTTTTGAAATTTAAGATGAGAAGTAGGTGTTTTGCTGTGCTCACAATTGTAATCCTTGTTACAACAGGCAGCACTGCAAATCCCTTCTCGACGCCAGCATGGGAGCTATGCCCAAGTACGCTGCTGTGTGATCTGGCGTTTGCATCCAGCTCGCCCATAACATGCGCACAGGTCTCAGCTGCACCTACTTCAACCGTACAACAATCTGCAGCTCCATGCACCCAGAAAGGGCCTGGCCCTTCTAGTCCACCATCTGTACAGTCGCATACAAGGCACAGCTCACTCAAAAGCTCTCAAAATCTACGCAGACATGGCAAAGGAAGCCTCACTCTAAGTACTTAATAGACGGGAAACTGAGGCACAGAGCAAGTAAATATGTGGCCACAGAGATCTATGGTACAGCATGAGTGAGGGTTGTTTCTTTCTTTCTTTTTCTTTCTTTCTTTCTTTCTTTCTTACTTACTTTCTTTCTTTCTTTCTCTCTCTCTCTCTCTCTTTCTTTCTTTCTTTCTTTCTACTACTATTTCTTTTATTACTACTGCTTTTCTTAGGTTGGTATTACTTGTCCTATGTGAGGAAATACTGCTCTTTCCATTTGGTAATTTTGGTTTTGGAATGCAGGATTTGGCAGACAGATCCATTTTTCTAAGCCAGATGCTATTGCAGCTCTCTGGTCAACAGGTGACCTAAGGGACGTCACAGAGCTATCGCAGCTTGGGAAAGGCATACCTGCTGGTAGATGAATACCAATGCAAAGCCCTTTCGGGATCCAAGCCCTGAAAACAGCCCCCGCACCAAGCTATTAATCCTTTTGAGCACTCAGAACCTACATAGGGGCTTTGGGGCTTTCATTTAGACCCGTATTTAGACAAGCCGTCCAGCAAAGACTGAAGCACATATCCTCTGTCTTCTCTCTGTTTTTCCCTACATTTGATTGCTTCCACCTCGGAAAACTTTCATTAACACAGAGCCAGAAATCACAGTATCCCAAGATGACAACCGACTTCTGTAAAGGACGCATGCTCAGCTCAATGCTCAAGGGCTCAGAACCACGCTAACACCTGAAAGGGAAAGCTGAGGGAGAGCCTGAGCTGGAGGAAACTTGTCTTGGGCATCAGAACCTCAGCAGCTGTCCGGAGTCAGTTTGTAGCGAAGTTCTGTAACTCACCCCAGTGCAAGATGATGTTTCTACACTATTCTCAGACTTCCTTCCCTCCCCACCTCATAACTGAGCATACACAGAGGACTGATTTGCAGATGAAATTAAGTGTTGGTCCTAAATTTGTCCAGAGCACCTGCTAAGGCTTGAAATCCTGATTTTTCAAAATAAATAAATTAAAGTACGCCTCACCTCATGTGGTTTGAAATGGGAGAAGGAGCAAAACAGCAAGACAGAGAACTGCTACCCTAGCAGGAATCTATAATAATATTTTCAGTCTGGTGATATGAGACAGGGCACAAATTCTCTGACAATTTTGCCCATAGAGCAAAGCAAAAAATGATACTGCAAAAGTGAGAAAGGGCGGATTTAAATAGGAGCCTGTGAAGTCATTCCCTGCAATACAGAAAATCTGTATAACTGAGGAGATGGCTGCAGCCTGCATTACTTTTCTGCTGTAGGTCACTGATTTGAATCTGACCCAATGGCAGGGACAGGGCCATTGTTATCTAACAATCGCTGTGTGGCTCACCTGAAATGAGCTAAAATTGGAAGCCCAGAGCACAGAGGACAGGTACAAGAATCCCCCAAATCTCAGTCATCTACAGTAATTTCATCTTTGCTGTGCATAGTGCTGGACTGAGACTGGGATGCTTTTACCAAGTTGGGATGAAGGCGCTCTGAGGAACAGGCACATGGAAGAAGCTTGCAACGTCTGCACTCTGCTAATCCTGTGATGCGAACCAATGAAGCTCATCATCTGGCACCAGCTCCACATAGTGGATCTACGTATAAAAGTTTAAAAAGATTTGATCACTGCAGGAAGAAAAGGATCAAATATGTGGATTTTTACATAGTTAAATTGACGAAGCACTCAAATAGCAAAACTACAATAAGAACTATCATATAATTGATACTATCGTGGTTATTATTCAGCCTCATATTTTCTTTCTTCATGTCAAATTTTTTTATTGCATTCTGTTGTAATTTTTTTATGAGATGTTATTAAATTTCCACAAAAGCCATGTCTACAGAGGAAGCATGACAGAAAGAGATTAGAATAGTACTTGTCTTGCTGCTGTGCCAGATGCATTAGGCATTGATTTTCTGAAGATTGTGAGCTGTCTCATTTCACCCAGTCCTCCCTCTCTCAGTGAAAGCATGCATGCAGATATCAATACTCACAGTTTACAAAGGTATCAGTTTATAAGATCACCAAGTTTAGTTTATTTCCACTGCAAGCAAGTTGTGAGCCATCTACATTATTAGGCACCATTAGAACAATTTTTAAAAATGGGAACTACCATTTCCATAGCAGATTACTCAGACCCACTGCAGTCATCTGAAAGTTGCCCAAATATTAGAATACATGGTAAGTTTTCCCATTCCTGGATTCCTGTGGAACATATTTGGAATTTTGCCTTGCCTTTTTCATTACAATGCTTTTGCTATCTTCTACCACCTGCCATATCAGTAAGCAACCAGAAAAGAAAGACTAAGTCATCTCAGGGTAAACTTTGTTATTCTTCATTAATGCTCTATAAATCAGTATTGTTATAAATCAGGGAATGTTCATTAATCAATTCTCAAAAAATATTTTATTTGGCCAAGAGTGTCAAATTGTGAAAGTAACAAAGAAAAAATTAAAACCATGTGCTAGGAGTGGGTTCATGACTGCATGCTTACGTCAACAAAGACTCATAACTGCACAAACAATTACCATATATCATGTTAACTTTCATTAAATAAAACCATGCTGAAAACCAGTAGTACGATCCTTATAAAACACACATGTTTTCTAATATATTTATGTATGCAGGACAGCATTCTGCACTCAGTTAACTGTAAACTTGGGTCACATATGTGTAAACGTGGGCAGAATTTCTCCTGTTGGCTTTCCGTACATGGATACATCAGAAGATGCTGTCGTAAGCCCCTGGCTCTGGGAGTTTGCTCTGTAGACAAAGCAATGTTATCCTTCTTTTAAGGCAGGCTATCTTGCTGAGTGATCAAAAAGGAGGACTAAAGATGAGGGATACCCAGACTTTATTCCTTAGCCCGTTACTATCTAGTTATTTGATCTTTGATAAGCCATTTAGAACAAAGTCTTTAAACTTGGCTGAGACCTTATCATCATCAGTGTGAACCGATGTGGTCACTGACTAAGAATATATTCCTCTGACTGTATAATACCTGGAGTCAACTGGGGTCTGGTTTTCTTAATGTAAAGTTAGGCAACACCATCTACATTTAAGAGAAGTCAGTAATAAGAAGCTGTTCTAATAACACAATGTGCGTGAGTCCTCCTAGAGAAGGAACAACACAGCTGACAAAGAAGCTTTGAGTGTTGATATCTCTATGCATCAGTTTCCTGTGCAAAATAATGCTGACAGCAAGAGTGTGATTTAGTCGGTGCCACTGCTCACATCAGCTCATCCTAGGCCACTAGAAACTGAAAAAGAAACCATTGGAGTTGTCACATACAGATGTCTTAAGCAGATCTGACTCAGGAGCTGGGGTAACAGAAGAGCACTGTCACTTCCCTGAATGACAGCAAACCACATGAACCACATAAGCTTGAAATTCCAGCCTGAGCCCATTTGTAGGTCAGATCTCTTCTTTTTCCTTTATTTTTTTTAATAATGCTGATACTTATATTACAGTAGTTCCTAGAGGTCCTAACTAATTGATAGCATGCTCCTACTGAACTAGGCATCATAAAAAATAAATACAACAAAATAAAACATATTGAGAGAGTCTAAAGAGAACCAGCAATTAAAGCAGGTGAGACAGGGAAATATCCATACTCATTTTGCTATATGTACATGAAGACCAATATATTTTATTTTGCCCTCCTTTATCACAAACTTAAATAATTAAAAATATATGCCTGGAAAGTAGATATGGATACAGGGCTTTTATTTTTTATTTTATTTTTCCTTTTTAATGTTACTTTGTGTGCTCTGCAGAATTGCAGAAAAATGCATCCTTGGCCATTGAGGCTGTAGACAACCCAGAAGCAAACCCCCACAAAAAGGTTCAGAAAGCAGAGGGAAACTGAAAGAGTGAGCTTCCTCCATGATTACCTCTGAAACACCTTCATGTTTTGTTAGCTGATCTCTCAGGGCTGCTGTGGGCTGATCCACAGCACCGGAAAGCCTGAGGCTGACTCCGTAAGTACAGGCAAAACTCCTTGCACAGACACATGTGCATCACCTGAGTTCATGCACAATTTTTGAAAGTTCCCCTTCTGTAAGTTTCTGTGCACTAATGGTTATCAAATGGGTGACTGCTTATTTTGTACAGGAAAGCCTGCCTCGTGGAGTTGGTAGTTTAAGTACTTTAAACAAGCATTATCTACAAACCTGGTGCATTTACCAGGGCTTTTATAAAAGGCTTGTTTACCTTCAGATTTGCAGGAAAAATAAATAGACTGGAAGATAATTTAGGCCTTGTCATTGATGATGTTTTATCTCTAAACTTTAGTGCTTGATGCTTGTTAATCAGCTGTGGCCTGTCACCTCAGAGTCAAAAAATCTTCTGCTGGGATTTTTATCTGATTTTTACCAGAGCACCAATTGCATCTATAGAATAAATTCTGGTTGTGCAAAAACCTCTCTTGATCAGCAAAAGGATGACCCATTCGGTGTCGGTGTAGGACTGAAAGCCCTTGGTGTGCAGTGAAAACAAACGCCTGCCTCTTACAGCCCTGGTGTGCATAGCACCCATTTGCTGATGAGTTGCATTGATTCTGTGAAGTGTCCCATGAAATACGCCTTCAGAGCAGCAAAAAAAACAAAAAAGCAAAACCACCCTGAAAGAAGACAACCACTGTGACAGCTACAGAACCTCCTTTGTGCAAGCGGAGCGCAGCCTCTCCTGGTTCTTCCCTTCGACCCGAGCCCTTAGCCATGATCACATCCAACAGCATGGAGAGAAACCACGGCTGTTTGCTAGATCTTGTGGTCACTTTTCTTCTTAACCTGGCTCTTTATCTGTATTCTGAAACTGCAGAGCCAAATTGACACCTCTAAATCACCTGCAGCCTACCTCCCATCAGGCAGACTAGTAGAGCAGCAAGAGGCTGATTAATGCGGCTACCGGTGGCCAATGTATGCATCTGCAACACAGGGGGTGGGAGGAGAGAAGTCTTTCTGCAAGTTTCAAGATAAAATAAGAAGCTATTTCAAAATGCCTGTGGTTCAAATATAATTAAGTTTTCTTTGGACTTCCCCTCCCTGCCTTTTTCACATTTTTTCTAAATTATCTAAATAGGGGTAAAAAAGGGGGAAAAATCCATAGTAAAAGGAGGAAAAAGGCAAAAATAATATCTCCAAGGGATGTTAAAAAGCAGTCCATGCATATGCAGCCTTCAAACAGTTTGACCTTTCTAGCTGTCTCCACTTTCTCATTCACAGAGCTGCCATCTGTGCAATTTTCTGCACGCACTTCAAGCACATACTGTGACTATAGATGTTGAACTTAACTTTTCTTTTTCCCCCAGTGGAAAATTGGATTTTTAATTAGAGGAAAATGTCTATTTTCCTTGAACATAGTAATTACTTTTTTCCCCTAGTCACAAAGCTCATTTGGGAAAGTTTTCCCTCAATGATTTTGTTTGTCCAAAGCGTGTGTGTGTGGGGAGGGAGTTTTCCACACGTATGTTTTGGGGTAAAGGGCTGGATTTCCTGCAAATGTTGAGATAAAGAGAGCAGTAACATCTGAAAAATTAAATCAGGTACACAAGGTACATGTTTACATGTGCTGCACACTTCCCTCCCCGAGGAAGGGGTGGGCCCATGGGACAAGCCAGCCCCCCAGGGCTGTTCACAGCTGGCTGTCCCATGTGCCCCACCACCCTACACTCAGAGCCCAAACCTGATGCTTCCTCAGAGTGTTTTTTCTTTCAGATGTGGCATTCATCACATTGAACATGTTGAGCAATAAAAACCACTCCAACCACCTCCAGTAGTGAAAATCCTGAAAAAATCACTGTTCTTTCCCCACTCAGAAAACTCCCAAACTGCAAAAGGTCCTGTGCGAGCTGCTGGGCTCTTTCTGCTCCTTCCTGAACTCAGAGCCAATTACCCAGGGGGCTCAAACAAGACCATTTCTGCACTGAATGGGTGGATAATATCTAACGGAGATCTTCACTGGCTTCATGTTTATCCATATGCCCTTTCCTGAAGGCAGCCAGAGTCACAAGCTGAACCTCCATTCCAAAACCAAAATCAGCAAGTACTTTCAATCCCGGAGCAAAAAGCCCAACTCAGTTCCACTTCAGCAAATAGGAGCCATCTCACTGACTTCAGCAAGAGCAAGCAAAATGGGCAGAATGGACCCTTTCTTCTTCATACCAAGAGGAGAAGGGACAGAAAAAAACAGGGCTACGTGCAAGCAGACAGAAAAGGAAGAGTCCTTGAAAGATGTTTGAGGGATGGAGTCACAGTGGGAAGAAGAAAAATGGCATGGTCCTGCAAGAAGAAAAGAAACGTGCAGACAGCAACAGAGACTTGGTACCCAGAGACAACCATCAAAATGGGTGGAAAGACGCTTCCTTTGGTGCCTAAGCCCTTTGCTGGAGCAATCTGGCAAGCAGTACTGCTAGTGGAGGCAGAGCTGCCCCGAACGATGCTCTCAAACCCTGTCCAACCACTGTGTGCCCTGCAGTGCTGGCAGCACAGGGCTGTATTTACCTCCCTGCATCCTACCTTGGACCTCAGGGGGAAAGAAGGCAGACTGGCCTCTTTTTAGCTGTTTATCTACCAACAAATACAACGAAATAATCCTCTGCTGTTAGTCTGAGAACCAGTTTTGGAAAACCTATACTGAGTTTACAGCAATGTTTGTTCACTTACCTCACCCCCTTCTGCCAAAATAGGGTAAAATCCAATGCAAAAGAAACTTTAAATAAGGCTTACAAGCATGAAGCCTAGGAGTGCTTAGGGCACGTTCCTCTCCCTGCCCACCCAGAGAAAACACTTTTATAGGAATAGCCATTGTCAGCATTTTACATTTTAACAAAAAAAAAAAAAAAAGTCCACGTTAACATTGAGGGGCTTGAAAGTTTTTTAATAAATTGAATTGCACCTAATTTTAAAGTGGAAAAAAATGGTCACACTATTATCAGGGAAAATGCTCTCCCTATTAAAAACAATACTTAGCTCAGGCAGAAAAAGTCCTCAGAAATGCAGTGAGTTACATCCGACCTGCTCCACCATGCGCACTACTAAATCTCACCCACCCTATTTCCACCTGCACATAGGGTTTGCTTCCTCTTTTATACTTGCCTCTCAGATGTGGAAATAATAAAGGAGAAATAAGACACTGCTATTGTTTTCCAAAGCATACCAGCTTCTTCTGAATTTATTGTCAAGATCTACTTTTTGGCAGGGATAGCAAGAAAGGTCAAACTAGAACACAGCTGCAGGTGTGCAGCTACAATCCACTCCGCTTTGTGCCGAGATGAATGAAAGCATGAGGTTTTTTAAACCCTGCCTAACAACCCAGAGGCTCTTTTATCTCTCCTTGAGGGACGCTGAAGGGGAGCTGCTCAGCTGCTGAGCTATTGGATGTATTTGGTCGTGCTGACTTTGGGACTGGGAAGCTTTATATTACAGTTGATCTGTACATCTGGTCTTTTCTCCTTCAGTTTTCACGCATCTTTGCAGAAGGAATTGGAAAAGCAAATAAGAACAAATTAATTTGAAATCAAAACTAAGATGGCACTGAAAGGGGATGAAAATAAGGTTTTGTTATTTTCATTATTAGAAGAATACAGAGGAGCTCAGCAACAAAACTGTGTGGGTGCTGTAAGGTATGAAGAAATACTAACATTTCCACTACACACACACACAAAAAAAAAAAAAAAAAGACTGATTTAGTTAGAAAACTGAGTTGTTTTTGTATCTGCTTCAAAAGCTTGAAATTCAGATTAAAAGCAACCATGGGCACGTCTGTGCTGTTGGTATACACTTCACCATGCTGGTTCTGCCAACATCCAAATCAGAAACTCTGGCAAGGCCAGAGCAGTCACTTTTCAGAAGGGTCAGCAGCCCCAGGATGGCACAGGGCTCTGCTAACAACTTTGAGCTGACAGATGCTTACGCTGCTCACCTAATTGGCTGGCAGTTGAGGCAACACCATGGTGTTGTCTCTAACCACTTAAGTAATTAGGTTCAGTACCTTAAAAAGCATGTAATCCCTAACTAGCTTGGCAGCTCAACACTTTTTGTTGATTGGAAACTCCGAGTCATTTTGTAAGTCTTACCCAGAAACTTGACTTCAGGTCCCCAACTCTGGAAAACATTATCCTTAAATCAAACCCACAGCCTAGAACGAGCAAATAGGTGTACCTCAGGCTTCTTTTTGGAAAAACCAACCTTTAGGCATAAATAGGCCAGCTTTGCCTCAACTATTACTTTACTATTGCCTCTACTATTACTCTGTGACTTCAGCACAATTACAAGTAGCACTATCCAAAATATATCCTAAATACATAAACACAGATTGGACTGTGCTGGGCCTTTGCTACAAGTCCTAAGATCATGGCAATTTTGCGAGTATAAAAACCATGCATCTAAGAGCCTCTAGTTTCCAGCACTTCCAACTATGGTCTAAGCACAAATTTTGTCTCCTATTTAAATAACTCCTTGTTCCTGAAGTATTAGTGTCCACACAAGCTACCACACCTTTTTTGGGTGGGGAACTGAGGGACAGACTTTTGATTTGTCCAAGGCTATAAAAAAAATACTAATAGTGGAAATTCATGTCATGGCCAACATCTGGTGTACATTATTTACAAATAAGTTGGCTCTCTAAAGCAAATAATAATTTTTAAGTTTGTTTACAAAGTTGCCGCATGTTGTTTCCACTATTTTATTAAGAGCACATGGAGCTATGCTTCCAAACAGCAGCATTAAAAATAGACTAGGATTCATGGTGGATGAAATTCAAGCTTTGGTTTTGATGAGCATCCAGAAGTTAGGAATTGCCAAACTTCTTTGGTCAGCCAAGAATTTATAGTAAGACATTTATAATGGAAAGCTAAAGTATGAGAAACCTGAACAGAAGTAAGCCCTGGTCTTCCAGCCAAATCTGCCTACCGTGTAATGGGCTGCCAAGGCTCAACATACAATACACCTTACGGGGTGACAGGAGCACTGGAGCTGGGATGGAGCAGAGCATCTGGGTCAGCACAAGGGGAAACGGATGGTTTCCTTTGGGAAGCTGTCCTTGGTAGGCACTCTAGTTCCCATGGACTGCCACTGGGCCTTGGTCAGCCAGGGCCAGAGTCTGGTGCCTTTACACTAGCTGAAGCCTTGGCTGTGCTGAAATCTGTGCAAACACCACCAATGGCTTCACACCATCCCTAACATCACCCATTCAGACACAAGAGTTTGGGGCACTTGTACAGTACAGTATGTTACGGGTATCTTACCACCAAAAAGCAGGAAGAAGAATGAAAAAATGCCTAAGCAGTTTGATCTGAAGACTTCAAAGAAGGTCAAGTGTGCTTTATTACAGACCAGTTGTTTGCAGCAAAACTAGTCTTCCTGATCCAGGATTTACATCTGGTAATGACACCTCCTGACGATGGCTGGAACACAGTGTTTTCTAACAGCCCCTAGAATGGGCTGAATGAGAATACCCTGAAACTGGCAAAAATGCAGTGTCCTAAATTAAAACAAAACCATGAGCTTAAGTAAAGAGATGTGGTTAGTGGCTAGCTGCTCACCATCGCTTTGCTGGCTCATCTTAACTTACAGGATATTATAAAGAAAAGCCTCTTACCTCCTGTAGCCATGAGCATGGTGGCAGCCTCTGCTAGATTCAGGGGAGTAGCTGCAGGGTTTTCCCAACAGTGGCAGATCCCATATACCTCAGCCACGGTGCCAGAGTGCACAGGGACAGCAGGCAGGGCAGATGAGGATGTTGGATGCACTGCTCAGGTAAGGATTTGTCTTTTACAGCGGTACAAATTTTCCCTGTGAAATAGCCTAGCTTGTGGATATATCAGAAGAGGAGCAGAATAACTATTCGCCTACCAAGCAGTGACTTCTGAGATGTCTGGCTCTTCGTTTCCCTTCCACTCATTGCACAGGTAAAACCAAAGCCAATTGAGAAGTGTTCACTGCTTACAATGCGTTAGGTACTATTTTGTCTTTTAAAGGTGCTGACCAGATTACGGAAGGATAAAGGGGGCGCATTCAGTACTTAAGAATTCAGTAAAAATGGCAGATTAAAAGAATGAGAGTTCATCAAAAAATGCAGCTCCAGCCACATATTTGTCAACACCTGGAATTATTCTGTAGGGAATGAGATCACAACTGGAAAGCTTGTCTGAGCACGAGTGGGTTACCTTTGCACACTTGCATTGATGGGATGATTGTACTTCCATTTTTATTCGATTTACAAACAGGCAGCAAAGCTCAGATGTACAAATACTTAGAAGGTAGGGAAAACACTGCTTAACCCAAACCTTGCTGCATGCACTTTCTGGAGAAGACTAGCTCCTCTCCTGCACATCTGCGAGAAATGTGAGCGTTTACACCTTGGAACCACAACCCTCTGTTCAAAAGCCTGGTACTAAGACGGACTGAAGCAGCTTGCTGTCTTTTCAGGACTCTGGCTAACGTTCAGTCCTGCCAGGCTCCTGCAGACCTGGAAATGGTCAGCCCTGTTTCTGTCACATGCAGGAAGGATTACTGCAATTCTTTCTCCTGAGTCTTATTATTTTTACAGAAACTTCACCCTGTACAAAGATGAAGGCCCTACTGTGAGCTGAATGTCTGGCACTTTAAAGAACAAGAGGCAGTCTGACCTGCTCTGAAATCAAAATACTGATTCCAGACTTCAGCCAGACGCTGCTCTGAAATGTCTTACCAGCAGGGAAAGAAAGTCTCAGTCTTTTTCCATTATTTCTCTGCACCCTTGGATGAATTTAGGAAGTAGGACTAGCACCAATATGCATGTAACAAATTACTGAGATTTTCTGTACCTGTCCCTGCCTCTTCTTCTGTGACTTTTCTCTACCCAGCGATCCATTTCTCCCCCATCACCACCATGCATGTTGTGACAAATCCTGCAGCTTTCCATCTGCTGTCCAGGTTTCCTATCTGCTGCAGGTCCTGCTTTCATATGCCATGGCCAAGCCCTTGCCAGCTTGAATGTGACATGTTGAAACTGGTGAAAATCAGCATTGCTAGGAAGAGCCAGAGGGTGCCTACACTTGCTGAAGTTGAGGCCACTTGTTTGCAAAAGGGACTTGCAGGCAAAACAGGGCCAGGCTTTGAGTTTCAAGTTTCAGAAAGTGTTAACTTTCCAAAAATTAGTGTAACTTAGCTCCCCCTCAGATGACTTGGGATCTCATGAGCAGGCAAATCTGTTCAATGCAGCAGGGATAAGGACAAATAATTTTTCCTTCACCTGCTCTTATGCCTCACCACAACTGTACAGATGTCCCCACCATTCTCAAGGCTGCAGCATGAAATGAAAGAAGACGGGAAGTTAAAGCTCTGTTTATGAGGAGTTTAAATTTGTTATTAAAGCAGGTTCTGTCCACCTGGCATCATTTAAGCAAACAGGTGAATATCACTCATTGAAAAATAATGGGCTCGAGTCTCCACTCGGCTAGAATGGATTTACACTGTTATAACTCTGAACAGCCCTATGGGATGTTTATGCCCTACAAATAAACAGAAGGAGCTTTTCTTTCAGCAAAATACTATCTGTTTCACCCTAATGATCGATGTTCCCACTACTGAAAGGAATCTTGGTCCTACTTGGCTAACCCCAGAATTAGTCAATAATGACTAATATTCAGCCAATATTTTGGGAAAAACAGTATTATATATTTCTCCTGCCAAGGCAAAAATAATAAGCAAAAATATCAGACCAGCTGGCATATGTTACCATAGCTCCATTGACACCAGTTGCATAAACTACAAGTTTTGCAATAGAGCAAAAAAACTTAAACTATTGTACCACTTATGAGAGAGCATACTTAGATTTCAGTTAGCATGTTATCCCAAATCACTGGTAACAACAGTTGGAATGCTTCCAGTTCTTTCTGTGTTTTTTTAGAATACATCAACTCCCATGGCTACCCTGGGCTAATTTGTAAAGTAATAACCCCAATCTTTTACACATAATACACATACAAGTAAAAAAAAAAAAAAAAAAAAAGTAACAGGCTGTAATTCAGTTTTTGAAGTCAGTAGGGGAGTTCAGAGAGGTGTATGAGAAGCTCAGCTTTTGATATGTTTCCTGAGGATTACTACAGGTGATGTTACAGAAGGCAGACAAGGCTCTCTCTGCCTCAATTTCCTCATCTGCAAAAGAATTATAGCACCGTTTTTTTTAAAGCAGGGCTGTCTGGAGGAGAGATCTGTTTACAGAATATGACACCACCTAATACTATAGCAAGGAGAACTCTTAAGGCTTCAGTCCAGGGAAGCATTTAAGTACAAATCCACAGCTTTATGGCACCTGTGGCATTCCATGGATTCCAATACCATTTTGTAGATGTTTAAGACTTTTACTTGAATTCAAACTTCAACACGTGATTATCTCCATTTTTTCTTAATGCTTATTCCATGTTAGGACTTCAACACTTCCCAAGGAAAGTTTTAGACTTGCTGTGAACTCTTCACATCTCCCCAACAAATGCTAACATCAGTAGTAGACAGGAATACTGAGGCTAAAGGTGACTAGCTCCAGAGAGCAGAAAGTGTGCTGAAGTTGGTATAGGAGGAATAGAAGCAGAGCACTTTCTGATCCTGCCCCCGTATGCTTTGCATGCTACAGGCCTAGCATATTGCATAACTATGAAAAAGGGTGCAGGTGCAGCACTGTGAGTTGTGCTCCCATTTTATGGTAAGCAGGACACTCTCAGATCTTATTTCCAGTCCTACAGGCATGGGACAGACTGTTGTCTTTGATGAAATGCCATTGCTTTTCTGTGAAATGTGGGTCAGCTATAGGGAACGGACCTTAAATTATCTGGAGTGTTCACAGGGAGGAAGAGGGCAGAAATAGCTGAAAAAACAGCAGAATCAAACAATATGCAACATTTCCTTACCCCCCACACCCTCCTCCCCATCTGCCCCTGATTATCGACTCATTTCTATTTGAGGAGTAGGGACTAACTCACTTTTATGTAGTATCATATGTTAACACCTGCAAAACAAACAAAAACAAGCCAGGCTGTCTAGTTGCCAAAGGGCAAATCAGGCACCTTCATTTTATCTTACGCATGCACTGGCAGAGGCAATGATGTCTGAGCGTGGCCGAATCTTTACTCAACTGCTGCAAATGCCTCTTCCCAAATTCCCAATTTTGCATGAAAGAAAGGACCACTCTGTTCAGATGTGCCCAGAAGGTACCAACAGACAAGACCTTTGGCTGGTGACATCCAGGAGGAACTCTTAATGCACGACCTGACTTATGGCCAATTCAAAAGATTGGCGATCATTTCCTTGTTTTAGTTTCTTTACTTTCACGGACGTGTGCCCCAGAATTTGCCTTTTCTTTCACCAGGGAACCTCCCATTATGCCATGCTGCTGGACCAGAGGGAATTTTGTACCTTCCTCACAGGCACTGGGGACATCAACCTCACCACAGAGCTCAAACTCCTGTGACCTGGCGACAGCAAGCACCCCAGTATTTTACTCTAATCCTGGCATGAGACATGATTGGTTAGCTCTTACCCTTGTCAGCGCTACTCCTGCTCAGACACGACCGATCTGCCTGCTGGACTGCAGATGTGAACACATTAAGCTAAAAGGAAACGTGACTTTGATTCTGATCAAGCCAACGGTAAATAAGTTATCAGTGTTTTATGACAACTTTTCCTTCCAATCTTATAGGAGACAAGACCTGGATATGTAGTATTTGGCCACCAAGTCCTGAAATAAGACTAAGGCAGTCTGGCAGAGAAATGATGCTCAAAGTTAGGACTGGGAAACACAGATCTGTATGAAGGTATCAATGCAAAGCCTCCAACTCCAGACGAGTAACATTCCTTACCATTTACAGAAATTGCTCAGAAAGGAAAGGGGCTGATAACAGGGTGGGATGGACAGAGAGTCACAGAAAATATGGAGCACTGCAGTATCTAAAAAAAAAAAAAAGACCTGAATTTGGTTAAGGCAGGCCAATATAGTCTACCTGAATTGATAGATCTGTGCCTAAGAGAATTGTCATGGGAAAGGCTATGATGGAAAATGTTAGCGTGTCAAACCTGACATAGTTTCCACTAAAAATGGATTTTCTGAACAAAATCACCCTCCCCCCCCAACTGATTTATTATTATTTTTTTTTCTCCTCAATTAAAAAAAAACAAAAAACTTTTCCTGTTATGTACTGGGAGAAATCCCAAGCAATTTCAAACATGGGTGGAAAAGGAAAAGAAATGTTCCCTACCTATTCTAACCCCTTTGGGAAATTTATTTAGGTGAGACAAACACCACAAGTGAACACAGAAGCCCTGTGTTAATGGACAGGGTTTGTTGCTGAACTTGCTGCACAGTTTGCCGGGGTGAACATCCAAGTCCATAATCTGGCACAAGGAGATAACAGCACTAAAAAAAATTGGTTCATATCCAAAAGTGCTTAGCTGAGATGTTCAGTTCCAGTCTAGAAATTTATTTCACCCAACTTGCATTGAATTAAAAGGTAGAGCATAACTAAAAAAAACAAACCCTGAATCTCAGGGGGGATATAGCAAAGAGAAAGCAAGGAACAAAAAACTTTTACAAAGTTGAAATGGACCATACATTGATAGACAAGCTTGCATATTTCTTGTGCAAAAAATAAACTGGGAGGAGACCCGGTAGAAAAAAATACTTTAAATGACAGAGTTGTAAAAAATTATTTTTTCATTAAATAGTGTAGTCAGTATTGTTGTGTTATTTTAGTTCATTCTTTTGCTCGTCCTCTCTTAAAAAGACTTTTTTGCTTTTCTTCTTCCATCATTTGTTTTCTTTTTTCTCTCTATTTTTTTTTCAACTGGTCTTCTTCAATTTGGGTAGTTAAAAAAAACAGGAAGACACACCTGTGGGCAGGAAACAAGTTTAAAGCCATACAACTGGAGAAATAAAAATAATAATAATAATAAAAAAAAATCACTTTTCATATGTCAATTAAAAAATAAATTCTTTTTGTCAAAAAACAATCTCCAATCTAGAAAAAAGTCATTTTTCAAAACACAGCCCACAGAAAAAACAGACGCTTTTGGTCATTTCTAAAAATGAGGTCATGGCTCAATGTGGTCTCCTTTTAAAACCTACCCATTACAGCACCTCTCACTTGGGGTGGCTGCAGGACCTACAGTCATCTATCCAATCGAGATCATATCAAATTCTTGTGCTAATAGAAGTTTGGCAGATATCAGGAGAAAGCTTTTGGGGGCAAATACCCACCTGGAGCAAGCGGATTTATCTGCACTGCAGAACTGACCTGATCTCACCCAGCTGATGATCCGTCCCTTTGTGATGCGAACTATTGTTATAACTCAGCCCAGTTGGTTCATGCCCTGGCTTGCTCTGACACCCCATAAACTTGAGCATTTCAAAGGAGCGATGCACAATGACCCTACCAGCTTGTCTACTGTGTCTGATTACCCTCTGCTAATCCACAGCTGTTCCTCATCAAAAAAGTAAAGCAGCAAACGCTACTGATCACAACCTGAAAGGCCGACAGGTATTTTTTCTACTCTACTTTGCATATTGGAATGCTGATTTGCTCATCCCCAAGCAGTGCTAATTATACCGATGTTAGCCTCTCTGTGAGCTTCATTCACTTCACAACCTGATTCCTCCGCCTGCTGACATGCAAAGGCACGAGGGATACTGGGTTTAACAGGTGGTACATTCAGCACAGGAAACATTCTTACTGGGATATACTGTCCAACACTTCACAATTTCTCATCAGCTGAAAAAAATCATACTGAATTCAGAGATTCGCTAGGTTTGTGTTCTGGTGAAGCATTTTCATAGCAACTATGTTTATTTATGGGGCTGCTTATATAGCTCACTGCAAAGAAGATTCAATGATAAGTGAAATGATTATATTCTGTCAATACTGAAAACTTGCACATCAATCATTTTGTCTATTTAAAAGCACATCAGGCAGGGTCAGTCGGTGGTCTTCTGACATGAGACAGGAAAACTCCTAATTACTTCCTATATACACACAAAGATGTCAAAAAGCAAATACTGCAGATATAACAGACTTGGCGAAAGAACCTCTTAACTGGAGGATCAATCAGCGGGCAGACGGTGTGCCTCTTGGAGGAGACTCAGTTCTGCACGAGAGCTATCGCTGCTGCTGGCAACAGCCACCTGTTTTATTTTGGGGAGGGAAGGAAAACAAAACAGCCTTTCCAGAGCACAAGTCTGACATGAATTGCACTGAAGTTAACAGAAATGCTGCCTGTTAATTTCTGTGAGCTTTGGATCAATTCCTGTGTTTGGCAACTGAAATGATGGAAAAGTATCTGGTACCCGAGAACCAAGGTCCTCTGCTGGTGTAGAGATGGGCGTCAGAAGTATTGCTGAGGGTTTTTGCATTCAGAAAGAGACATAAAACAATGTTTTCTGTCATTTGTCCTTAATAATAGCAATACTTTTAGTAATGCATTCCTGAGTGTAGCTAAAAAAATCATAGCCGTTCTCAGTTTGCCCATCTAAACCCACAGATAGAGGGAAAAACAGGTCCAAGCAAGCAAATAATTAATAAATGCTGGTCTCTGTGGTACTTATGGAGTAAAAGTACAGTATTTCCTACTACGGAAATCTCTGATTTTGCACGAGTATATGGCACTTGATGGCTCTGTGTCCGAAGTTCATGGGAATCTAGCTGCAGCATTGTATCTTCCTACCCTGCACACCTCCAGCAAGCACTAGTGCAAAGGGTAACAGCAAAGGAAGACCTACAGCTCAACCTGTTTTGCTCATGATGAGGAAATAAATTACTGCCAGACAAAATAGACTATTCTAGAACTTCACTAGAGCTACTGATTTGTGTGCAAAGTAATTAAATACTGCTGTGACACAAAGCAATATAAAGGATTGCATCTTTCTGCATTTTTGTACAATTCAACCATGTTAAGTGATGTATATGTACAATTACTTATATAAGCATAAAACTTGTTCATCACTTATGTAAGTATATACCTTTCACACCAGTTCAATTCTGTTTTCAAAGTGGGAAGATAACAGCACATCTCTACTTTGATTGCACTAATGCAAACATCTTGTTGCTTTCTTGCTGCACTATGGGGGGAGAAAAATTCAAATTTTGGCAGCTAACATACCATAAGCACAGTAATTAAGGACATTCCCAGTTCAAGGGAAAAGTAAAATAGATACGAAAAGTAAAATAGATACAGACAACAGATAGAGCAGTCAGCATCCTTCCGCTGTAAAATACGATTAGGCAGAGGTGTGACAGTGGGGGGTTGCAGAATACTGACACCGGCATTTTTTATTATTATTTATTATTTTTTATTATTAAATAAATAAATGAGCAATTAAATACATCCATTGCAAGCATCTGAGTGCAAAGAAGAGGGCAACAACTGGATCCAGCTCCTAAAACTAAACCTTCACACACACTTCTCTGATGCAAAAGGATGAATCTGTTGCAGTTTTCAGAGTTCTTTCAAAGAAGGATATTTCCCCCTAACAGTAAAATAAAATATTTTTCTTCTTGTTTAAAGAAGCACGCTGTTAAGAATGAAAAGCAACTTGCTAGAAGTATGTTGATGCATCAGAAATACAGCAGGCAGCTACTGGGCATTACTGGCAAAGGTATAAGCTGACATCACTGACAACCAACCGGAGCGCTTCGCTGATGTCCCAGATTCCTGAGCTCTTTCATAACTGTACGGGGTATGCTACACCTATGCTTCTCCTCCCTTCCCAGCCTCCACCGCAGCCCCCCCAAGCCCACAGAGGATGTCTGGGGGACAGGCGGCAGGATGGCTGCCCACCTGGATGTGGATCCGGGATCTAAGTCAGCTGCTCTGGTTCTGAAAAGCCTGGCTAAAACAAGCACGGCACTACCCATAGTAGTGTTAGTGACCCCACTTCAAGTTCAGACACTCATTTCAGCTGGCAGAATAATGCATATGCCCGTGTGTTTGTGTTGCATGAGGGGGAAAACCCTCTGAAAAATAATGAAGGGCTGTAATGGGGTTTCACTAGACGAAATGAAAATGCAAAATTTCCTGTTTATTTTTGTAAATGAATGAACAGAAAAAATGTCACTGCTTAGCCTGGTGCATGCTGAACTTCTGCAAACCTTTGAAGAGAACACTGACAATTTGTATTTCCACTCTTTTTAGTGGGGGAAGGAGCAGAGTTAATGATTTCTCCAAATCTTTCGCAAAATGGTTTCTTTGTGTGCTTTTTCTCTTGGTTCTAAAATGTTTCTTTTCAATCTTCCGCTTTCATTTCTTAAGGGGTGTTCCAATTTTTTTTTTTCCTTTTTAAAAACTGATTTATCAAGAGCTGCTGGTTGGCTGCAGGGCCTGGCAGATCGGTAAGGCAATTCAGCAGCGAATTCAGATCTTTGTCCAGTATGTGAGCAAATGTGTGCATGTGAAGTTTTCATATATAGGTACATTAGTTAAAAGTTGCATGTTTTTTTAAGGACTTTTATGTAAAGTGCACAATCTTAGGCTGATAATCTAACTGTACTTCCTATAAAACACCAGATATACACAGGAGGCTGTAGGAATCAGACGACCTATGAAACTCCCACCAAGTTATGAATAGAAAATCCTTTGGTGCCCCTACAAAGACTCCTGGTGATCTCGGAGCACCCTATAGGAAACAGGCACATCACACAACACATATCACACCCTGATGCACTGCACAGCCTCTCCCGTAACAGAGTCAAGATCCAGAAGGCAGCATTTTTCCCCAGCAGTTACAACTCAGGCTGTGGAAATAGCCAACAAATCCATTGGGTGACCAGGGAAAGAAGCCCAGCTTGGTTGTGTCAAATGCAAGCTTTGGGCTTTGCAGGCAAAGAAAAAAAAAATCATTCCTGCTCCTGAAAGGTCCCTTTTTATGTTTAAAAGTTAAAAAATCAAATCACCAGAAGTTCTATTGAGGTAAAACCTAACTTAAATGTTTCAAATTTCCCCAAATATGGATATAGTAATAAAGCACTGACACAGTTTCAACATCTCTTCTGTCCACACAGAGCTTTTAAGCCAAAATTGTTGGCCAATTTGTCCCAACCTCATGGAGGATACATCTGTTTCAGCAGATTTGCTGTTCATTGAAGTAACTGCTTTGTCCTAAAAACTGATAGACTTGTCAAAGCCCAAACCCAGGACAGAAGAATAAACCTTCATTTTCCCAGAATGAGGAGCAGAACTCTGTGAGGTGATCAGCAGGCAGGACGGGACCTGAAGGTACATGAAGCAGAAGGTAAAGCATCAGAAGAGCTGTACAGTTTTGGAATCGGACTTGGGCTGGGCAAGTGCAGATGCAGAAACCTCAAATACCATGAAAGAGTCAGGCAGTGATGGCAGTGGTGATTGCAGCTCAGCTTTTATTTTGTTTAACTAGGACCTCGTGCTTTTGCACCATGGCTTTATAGGCAAAAATAGCTGGTAGCAGAACAGAGAACTGACATCTAGGATGCTTTCCTCAGCCCAAGTGTAGGCATCTACAAGCCATTTATCTCAACTGCCCCTAGACACACACAGAGAAAAATAAACATTTTTAAGTCATGTCTCACCTCAAAGATAGACAATTAATACAGGTTAGATGAATTGTCCTAAAGTGCAATCCTACTGATGATAAAGAGAGCCCAAAGGACTATCAGCTGTGGATACCTGCACAGACAATGGCTGAAGATAGGCAAGTTGAGTTCAATGGCACACACACACACAAAATAAGCAAAAAAAAACACAAAACAGCTCTGCTTGCACATGCAACAATTTATCCCTCACTGTTGGCATTACTTCACTATCGTTTTCGTCCTCCAGGAAAAAGAGGTGAGAATTCAGTAAGGGTCTCCTGGGGTACTGAGCATTCACAGCTCCTCTCCAGACTGCTCAGTGGCTGGTTCCTCAGCAGCCAGGAAGACAGCTCCGCAGCTGTGCCATGACCGGCCCCTTCCTATCTGTGCTTTGGCTAAGCCTGCAGGAGCTGCAATCGTAGGTGCTGTAATATACCTAAATCAAACAGTGAAAGATATCCTTCTATATAAAATCAGGGTCCATCCTACATCTTCAAGATATCCTTGACCCAGTATTTGGGTGAAGATCTGGCCTTCAAAGCAGTAATGTGTCAATAGCGGAGGAAGTTGAAAAGGCGGTCGGATGCAGTCAGATTTCTTTTTTTCCACTGGGCTGTGAATCCCCAAGCAGAGTATACAATTTTAACAGCGCCTTCTCATTCCTAAAGGATTTAGACTGGGAATTTGCTGTGTCCATAGTAACATCAGGAAAAGGGATCTCAAGTGAGATTTCCACATTCTACCACTTGCCTTATTGAACCTTTTCTCGATAGCCGGGTTGCTGTTGAGTCTGGCTGTGAACAAGGACCTGGGCTTAATCCCACCTGTCAGCCAAGCCCTGCAAACAGCCTCTCTTCGTTATCGTGCTCCAACCACACTTTGGAGTCTCACGTGGGGACAATAAATATCCCTGGATTAACATCCAAGAGAGAGGTGGGTCGAATGCAAGCGTGAACACCTTACCGTGAGTCTGGGCTGACATAGCCCATGCCTGGGATGGCTTTGTTATAGCAGTCACCAGGGCAGTTGGAAGACAAATAATTGAAGAAACAGCTTCTTTAATACAGTCCATGGGCAGCATGTGGTGCAACTTTCTCTCTGTTTCCCCCTCCCCAACAAGAATTCCTCATATCAAACTGGTTTGGTGTTAAGTGCGCATATCTAGGAGGCATTTCTCTCAAAAATTTGGATCCAAACACACATCAAAAATAACAGTTCATCCGTCACGGTTGGGAAGCATGTATGACAAGAAAATATTTGCTTTGCTCTGGTTTTGTGTTTGGTTTGCTGACCGCTTATATCAAAAAGCTAGAACAGCTTTTTCATCTTGGTGCAGTTTAGAAACATTTATAGGACAGATGGTCTAAATTTGTGGGTTTTATAAACTTAATGAGAATGTAAAAAAAAAAAAAAAAGCACATATGGGTGCAATATTTTCTGGGGCTTCTTTGAGCTGGCCAAAAAGTAGCCCACTGCAGAGCGGAGTAACAATTCGCATTGGGAACTCATTCAAAGGTTTACAAATGACTGAGCAGAGGGACTGCCACAGGCTTTCTTCACCTCAGTGGCAGTTTCACTTGCACTGTGTGGTATAGAGAAAACATACATTTATTCTTCCCAGCAAGCAACTGTTTCTTTAAACTTTGCCTTTGCAGAACTGTTAAATGAGCTGGCTGCAACAGCACACCAAAAGGCATAAATACTGCTCTATCCTCTGTCCTGAAGACTTGCTCTTGGGGCTTTTTCCTGGGCCCCATAGAGAAACCGATGGCTACACATCTCTAAGATGATTATTATTTTAGTCTTACATGCAGCTTTCTCTTTATCCAGACAGCCCTATTTAAACAGCAATGACAATGCAATCCGATCCTGAGGTCAGGCCGCAGCATGGGGACTTGGGAGGTCTGTATGGAGGCCCTGGCCCAGCTCCAGGCGCTGTCACGACCTTCTGGCAGTCACAAAGGAGCAAGACCAAGCACGGCACTTGTCCTGAAGCGGGCCTCCAAATGGACCATCATGATCACAGCCAGAAGGAAGGGTAGCCCTCTCTCCAGGGATGCACCAGGGAAGTCTGGTAGCCTGTCTCTTGGGGCACCCAAAAAAACATGTCTGACGAAAATGTGAGTGACGTGCAGTTTTCTGTTGTAATGCTTCCACGGAGTGTTCTCCTAGATGTCAAAAAAATCACCGCGCAGAGGTGTCACCCTTTGCATTCACCAGACCTTTACTTCTTTAACTTGTCCAATACCTTCCCAAATTCTCATGAACTTATGTCCACAGTGTGTCACAGCTCAGTGTACTTTGCTGTGTGCAGAGCCATTTCCTCTTGCTTGACTTGAACCCACTGCCCCTGCTTTTCATTTACCAATCTGCATAGGAAGTGACAAGCGTCCCTCTCCACTTTCTCCAGGCGCTTTGTCCACAGTCTGGTGTACGAAAGCCTGCCTCAAAGCAAATCTATCAGCATACATCAGAGTAAAAATCAGTCTGTAAGGTCACCTGAGAGTCCTGTTTTCTCTCTACAAAACAAGGATTAACAAATACCATCTTCTCTGGCTCTTTCTACCAGTCAGTCTCTCCATTAGAAAACAACATCACAGGTGAAACACCTGCAAGCTGAAATAAAGCAGGTTGAAGCTGTTTTGATGAAACAACATCCTTTGTGTAAGATAGATAGCAAACATCTCCTGTTAGGCCAAAGTGCTCCCCCATCCTTACCCCCAGTCTGAAAAAAAATTAGTTAAAAATCAGCTTCCAGTCCTCTTTCATGTTAACTATCAAAATATTCATGAACAAAGCATAATCCATCAAAACAGGCTCCATTAACTTAAGACCTCAATTTTTATCTTGAAGAGCCCCTTTCCAATGACAACTAGGAGTTATGAATCTTAAATTATTATCAGCAAAACATTTCAGAATTTTTGCATGTAAGCTCCCATTTTTACATTTCCGAATAAACATAGCATTAAGAAAAACTAGGCAGCAATTCACTCAAACGCGTTGTTTAAGCTCCTCTGAAATGTCAGGCATGCACCATTTCCTTTTACACTCAGCTGCTGCTTCCAAGATCTGCTTTGGGATTCTGATTTTATTTTATTTTTTAAATATGACAGCTCAGACTATAGCCAGGTGTGAAGTTCCTGGCATAGGAACTGTGCAGTACTTTGATTATGAGGAAATATTCAACATTTTTTTTTCACCCACTAATATCATCGGGAATTTAAATGAGTACAGCATGCCGACCGTTCAGGCCTTGCTTTCCCTTAGCTAGATTTCAGCCTCTCCTGCCAACCAATTGGAATGAGTTGCAATTTTACTCAATAAACCAGATCAGGGGCAGCACAGGGCAATATTCTGCCCCAATTTAATGCCCCTGGGGTTCCTTTGAATTTTATCAGTTAGAGGCAGAATTTCTGTATGCACAAAGGTGGTTATTCCCCGTAAGTTGTCTCTATGCATGATCCGTCAGAAGGCAGCTATTCTGGGGGTAGAGAGGAAGGCTGTAATTACACAAATCACCTTTTCGTGCAGGGCAGAAGCAAGCCCGACCACCCGCCCCCAGCCTCCTACGCACCCCCCCGCCAGTAAGCAAAGTGCTCGACAAATGTTCAGCAAGCGTTTGGACAAACAGTCAAGGACCTCTCCGAACATCAAATGATTATTAAATCTTAGAGCGTACTTTCCAAAAATAATTTTCTGCTGCTGTTGTTTGTTTGTTTGAAAGAAGGGTAGTAAAATCCACAGATGTGTACAGTCATAAACCTTTAGATGAGACTCAATTTCCTTGATGTCCAACGATAAAATCCACTAATAAATGTGTACAGATGCAAAAGGCCTATTTGTTGTCCTGTCAAGTCAGGCCATGTGGAACAAAAAACCTAAAAGCAACCAGGAGAGGAACTAATGATGTAGGCTCGCCTCTGCCAAGATGCACTTACTGCAGTTCCTGTGACATTTAAGGAACATAATGATGCGACATTCCTTTTTAACTTTTTTGTTTTGTCAAAAGCGGGTTTTTACAGCTGAAGATCACGTTCCCAAGATAGTCAATTAGGTTATGCAGATTTACACACATGCTGTGATCTCTTTTGTGCAGCATGACTAGTTTCTTTGCTAACAATCACTCACATTTGATGACAAAGTTGGGGCTGGTGTCAATATCTCCCATATAGAGTGGGATTTATTTTTTTTAAAATGCTTTCCATGAAAAGCTCTTTAGATCTCCTGGTGCATCAAGACAGCATTTTTTTTTAATCTCCAGATAATTATTTCTGAATGTGCAAATATAGTTTTCAAGGGGAAAAAACCCACTCTCTGGAGTAACCAAACACCAGATTTCCGCAGTATGAAAGCCATTTTAAGGCACTGTGGTGTGCTTCGTGGTTAGCCCTGCTTCTACTTAATTAGGGACC
The DNA here is from genome assembly GCF_040182565.1 of Anser cygnoides. Lineage (NCBI taxonomy): Eukaryota > Metazoa > Chordata > Aves > Anseriformes > Anatidae > Anser > Anser cygnoides. Next base: position 6,210,941 of record NC_089875.1, on the reverse strand, counting down.
TAAGTTATAAGTCCACAGCTGCAGGAGAGCAGTAAATAGCTATTGCTGACTTCCTTATTGCCAATATGTACATCATGATTGTAGGGTGAAGAGCAGGGATCTTTTCATAAATGCTGCTTTGTGCGGCAACTGTACTTTGATGTCATAAAAATGCTGTTACATATTTTAAAGTCTTAATTGTGGTCCACTGTGGTGCTGTCAGCTTCCTGGTGAAACACTAAACCTTTCCGTGATTTCTCGGGTACACTGAACGCTTCTTTTATTTGCAGATTTTATAATTAAGTCTACATGTGCTATATCCTCAGCTCTTGTAACACAGCCTATCTTCACCGATTTCAATCCGCCAAGCGCCATCAACAGGCCCTCATACAGTACATGATATACATGCTGGGGAGGGAGGGGAGAGGGAAAAAGAAAGGCAAAAGAAAAGCCCGGCAGTATGAAGGGTGCTTGCCTGCTCCATGTTGTTCTGATTAGCAGCATCCGCTTGCTTACTGTTATGAACACTCCCTCACTAAACACCCTGGCCAGAAACCCCTTAATTCAGTGCCTCCGACACAGTGTCCCCACACCAGTGTTCCTAGATAACCCTCAGTCTTTGACCGATCCTCGCTTCAATTTCTGGATAAGCCCTCCCGCCCCAGCACATTCTGGCTTTGTGAACGAACTCCACAGCCACTCTCCCAGCTGCATTCTCGTGATTGCAGATTACCCAAAATTCAACAACTTCAGTTTTCTTACACATATATTTTTAATACCTGATTTTGCTTCTATCACAGCTGTTGCCATCTCAAGGACCTTTTATCCAACCAGTTCATGGCCTCTTTTTGAGTCTCACCATGGCAGGCAATGTCTCACTGTTACTCTGTAACAGGCAAAAATTTGGCTGAAAATGCCTCAAATCTAAACGAAGCTTGTGAGACTAAAGACTTGTGTCAGGCTCACCTGGCACTGACAAAACCGTTCCTGCACACAGCCCAGTGCAGAGTGCTGCCCCTAGCTGACGGCAGACTCCTCAGGGTGCTGGGACAGACCCTGCAGTACCCACTGTCCCTCCTGAGACGGTGGCCGCTTGGCACCGGCGCTGGATCTAGTGGCACAGCCACCTGACATCGAGTGCTGCTCTCCTGGTCTGCAGGAGTTGCAGTTACAACCCTACGCTCTGTGCTTTGCAGGTTGTCTGTGTGACCACAGACGTTCCTTCAGAGCGTGCATTTTTCTGTAGATATCAATATATCAGCAGAGAAGAATCCAGTCTCAGAAGAAAGCTTTAAGAAATGGACAGAACATTGAAAAGAAGAACTTGGGTGCTGTCTAGACCCTGCTATTACCCTGGTAAACAAAAAGACATCTTTTAGCCTCTTTCCACACCTTTGCCCTGCCATTTCCACAAAGACTGCAAGATGCACGAAGACGGGCTCCTCTCGGTATGAGGTATTTGGCAGGAGTGGTGGGCAGCATGTAGAGGACGGTGCATGCAAGCTCCCATCCTACTTCATCTTACTAAATAAAAGCCATCTATTCTCACTTAGGCTGAATGGGCTGTCAGGAAAAAGGTCCTAGATTCTGTCCTTTTTACCAGCAACCCACTCAGGGAGGAAAACTAAACATCCCCTGCAAACAGGCTGCTGACCTCAGGTAGTCTTTCTAGACATCCTTGTAACGGAAATAAAGAGCAACGCTAGAAACCACAGAGGGAGGACTTGCAGTTAAGCAGACATGGGTTGTGCAGTATCCCTGGTAAATGCCAGCACTTTGGAACATGTCTTGATAAATGGGTTTGTCTGAAGGCGACACAATGGGGACCGATGATGAAACAGTGACAAATGGATTTCCTCCCCAGCAGGAGACAGCTATTGTTTGCCATCTGCACAGCATGTCTCACGGAGGCATATTTTGCAACATGAACACTGAATTCACACAAAAAAAGCCCTGTCTGACAAAGGCAGTTGAGAGAGCAAGACACAACTGGAATAAAGGTACAGAAGAGGAAAACAGCTGTTTGTAGGAGCCCTAGACCCCGAAAAATATCATGGGGAAGGAGAGGATGGCTTCTAGCTTATACAGCTGCATTTCCAAGCAAGCAGAGCAATTGGAATCAGCCTCAATACCTCAGTCTTTGGACAAGGGGGGATGTCACCAACACACAGGGAGTGCAGGAGAAAAGCTGTCCGGGACACGGGAGATGAGTTAAGACACATCTAATTGAGTTGGCAGTAGGAAGCACCAAAGGGGAAGAGACTTGGGAAGCAATTACAAACTTGCAATTTGTAGGGGACAATAGCCAAATCAGTTACACAGGAGAAGAAAGAGACTTGCCACAACCAAATTGCCAGGTTGTTTCACAGTGACACCCAAACCCGCTTGGTTATGTCTCGACTTTGAACGAGGGTGTGCTGGGTGTCTGTGCCTGGAGGCAGCTCTGCTGGCAGCATCTGCAGCTTTTCAGAAGGGCTGGGGGCTGGAAGCTCCCGTCTGGGAGTAGCTCAAGATCTCCCCAGGAATTAACACTTCTCCCGCTCTGAATACAAAGGCAGAGTTCAAACTTATGTCCTCAAAGAGCACACAAAGAAAAAGCCAATAAAAGTGAGCAACCATACAAATTCATTCCCCTTCACTCTTCACTGTCCTGAGATTAACAAAGGCAAGAACACATTGGGGTAAATTAGAGATTATACAGACAAATTTTAAAAACCTGGTTAGTAATTTGGCACGCAAAGCAGAATTCAAAGCTTTATATGACTTTCCTGAAGAGAGACCCCACATATCACTGCAGATAAAGAAAGTGCTCAAATGCTAGGCAATGAGCACAGCCAATGCAACAAGCCACTAAATGAAGCAAAATTATTAGGATCAGGTATGCTATGGGCTGCTTTGGATTTTAAACAAACAAACAAACAAACACATTTCTGCTTGGTTGACTTGTTTTCATGTTTGCATATCCAGCATGACTGGATACACATGCTGCAAGGCTCTTGCTGGCATTATTTGCCATTGGGCTATTAGAAATGCACCAGGATGTACTGTAATACAGTCTGAGAACATAAACCATGAAACTGGTGACATTTTTCAAGTAAAAGGTTGAGTTTCACCTCACTTCTGAAATCAGATAGTTCCTACTTCTGCCACATTTTTTCTGTCTCACCTACTGGCTGGTGACTTAATTTCTCTTGTAAGACTTCCGTGCATTAATAAAATGCAGCTAACACTATTTTCCAACGTATTGTCTGCCTGTCATGTCTGCTGACTTTATAAAGCTCTCACGACCAGAAACCATCCTCAATTTCAAAAATATAGCATTAAGCACAAGAGGCCACCATGTCAACTGGAGTCCACAGAAACAAATAAACCTTAAAAACAAACCAACCCAAACCCCCATCAATCTATGGTACGTTTTAAAGCACATACAGCAATAAAACTGATGTAGCAACCAGCAGCATGAGTGGCAGCAAATCTTCTTCATTCACAAAGCCACACAGAGAGATATCTCTGCTGCTTTTATTTCTTCTGAGAAATAAAAATAATAATAAAAAAAACTTCAAAAACTTTTATGGGAAAGACCAGCAATTGTAGTCAAAACCAAAACAAAAGATACAACAGCCAGCAACATTATGTGGGGTTGTGATCCGCATGCCATTTTGATGAATCATGCTGGAGATGGAACTTGACGTAACTGTAAAACCATTATTATGATTTAGCTTATGAAATTGTAAGTTAGTGAAACTGTCTCCATCCATGGACAAGAGTAACTGCTGGACAGTTTTTAGCATAACCAAAGGCCTGCTGAAGGAGCACTAACTCCCGAGCTCCTAAAGGGTTGCTGCACAGTAGTTCACGCAGAGGTTATCCTGCCAGTGGTATTTACACTAGATGTGAGTGAGTACTTATATACCCACCTACAGGCACGGACTTGTGGATACCCCCAAATTACTGACTGACTGACTCAGGAGGTAACATTTCTGGAAATAATGATTCAGTGCAGTGGGGTGACTGGACAAATCTGTTCCCTCCCACCAAACCCAACACACAGACACCCATAACCTCAGGTCTGTGGTATTTCTCTCTTTGGAAGCATGCAGAAATGTTGGGAGTGTTCAAATATCTTTAAACTGTGTAGCAGATCTTATCTGCTGTGCTGCATGCAGCACCCGGTGCTGGCAGGCTACCTGGAAATACCATTCCCTTGGATTAAACATCCACTGTCCAAAAAAGTTAGGTTTTCTTCCCCTCCCCCCCAAACTTCAGTAAGGTCTATAGACAGTTCTTCATTAGCTAAAGTTTTAAAACATTGCAGTAGCTTCGGTGTGCCTTAAACAGACCATGTTCATTTAATCTCTAAAAGGACACAGATTTCTAAAATATATTTATGATCCAAATGAATCCCTCCAAGTTCTTACAATGTACTTTCTTTTACCTTACATAGTACAGAAGCATTTGCAGGCTGAAATCCCATTTGTGACCTAGACTTCTGGCACGTCCACAGCAGAAAGTCTACTTTACAAAGAATGTAGAAAGTAGACATTTATTCCTTGACAAGTGCAACTAGAAGGCACCAAAATGATTGGAGCTTAAAAAAAAAAAAAAAAAGAAAAAAAAAATCTCAACTCCTTGAAGCAAACACACCTCTAAATCCACTAGTTTAGGAAGAACACAGTAACATGTGTCCAGTTCTAATAAATAGGATTTAGGATAAGAATCTATGGTTTAGGAACCAAAGGAAATGTTGCAGTTACACCTGGGATGAATTTGGTTCAACAGCCCACTTATCTGTGCGTATAAGTTAAACAACTCCCCTTAAACAGCAGGTTATCGAGCAGAAATCAGCAACACCTGTTACATTTGTAAAATAACAATAACAAGCTGAGATGCTGTTCATTTACGGTAAGAAGAATGCCAACTTTGCCAAGATTTGTTTTGGCCGCCGGTAAATCTATGTCTAATAGGCAAGTGATGCATTTCATGGAAAATAAACTGCACCTGGATTTGAGTCATACCTTGTCCCCTTGAAAACCTGTCATATCCTCCCACTTAAATGTCTCTGATACAATAAACACATGAGCATAAACAAGGCCCTGACTCCTTTGCTCTGTCTCTCTCTTCGTTCCAGACAGGAAACATAAAACAGCTAACAGCCCAAGATGCATGAAACCATTTCTAAAGCTACTTTGGGCCATTTGTTTAATGTCATCCAGGATCTCTTTTGTGCACCGGACAATTTTCCTACCATGTGTTCCCTTATTGTGTTACCTACTGGTGCATTTCCACTCGGAAATAGTCATAGAATAGAGACCGCAGCCAGTGTCTCTCTTTGCTGAGGGTGCCTGATCCTGCACCACTGCGGTAAAGGGGAGCTTTAAAAGGGACAGATGGTGCAGGTGGACTCATAAAATGTAGGCACATTAATATTGTTGCAGTGAGAACTATGTGAAATATGTGAAAATGTTTGCACATGGATGAGAACACGCATCATTTGGGAGATGCTACTTGCTGTTATTACTGGCCATGACTCCCAAAGGTATGAACTGACTTCCCTCTAACTCTAAAGGTGGTACTCATGACTGGCCCTTTACAGAAAGTTAGGAGAAGCAATGACAGAAACACATAAAGAATGTATAAGCAAGCATTGCGTATCTTTACTTCAGCTGCATTTAAAGACCCCAGCATGCAAGGTGCCTGTCTCAAGCACAAAAGCAAAGGGGTGACATTTGCAGCTTCAGAGACTGTTGAATTAGGCAGCACGCAGGGAATCACAAGTGACCAAGCGGACTAAAGCGAGCCAGCCCTGTGAGCTGGACAGCCAGGGAATGGGAGGGTGGGGCACAGGGACAGGGAAGTGGCTTAAGCTGATGTCAGGATCTCCTGACACCTGCAGACACCTGCATCCATGGACTTGGTCAAGTGGTTTTTCCACATCTCATTGCAACAGAGACAAGGAAACACTGGTGCTCCCAGACCAAGATGCCTGCAGAGGAATGTGAACAGTGTTTTCAAGAGTTTCTCTGGTAGAGTAGCAGAGGTCATGCACATATTAAGCACATGGAAAACCCTTGGTTTCAAAAGGCCTCTCCTATTAGCTTCCATTCCCCCTGGCAGTTAGCAAACTCCTGTGCTACAGGGATTGTTGATATATAAAAACTCTCACTGCTATTTTAGGTTTCAAGTGTTTTATTGGCATCACTCAGCCAATTTTCCCCCTTTCCCTGTCACATGTCACGCCACAAGGCAGGTGCAAGGCTTGCAGAATTTCAAACTTTCACGTTTAGCATATTTTTCCCTTCATTTATACATTGACATTTCCATATAGGATCTATGCATGCCGACACCTGAAAATGAGTAACTAGATCCCTTTTCCACATTTAATGAGTGCTTCCCTCATTATTCTCCTTCCTGTAGGGCCACACAGGTAGACATAAAAGGGAAAATTAAAATGACTCAAAGTCACTTTAGTAATCCCCAGACCACCCATGTCATTAGCACTAGTCCTCTAGCAAATGCCCCATTTGAAGGGGTTCTATGTCACTCGCAATAATTTAGGTGCAAGACAGACTATAAAACCTCCTAGACTCACCAGCAGACATACTCACTGGTGGTAATGGTACACTGCAACACTCCAATAACTCAGGATAAAATACAGCAGCTCTCCTAACAAGTCACAAACACTGGACTATAGTTTCCCTAAAGCAGCACGTAGATTATTTTGTTTTGTTCATAACATCTTTACACACCAATGATTTTTCTTGAGCTTGCTGGCTCATTCCTCAATTCTGTTTTTGTTCAGACTCTTCAGTTACTCCCAACAATGCATACAAATGGAAACAACTATCAGACCAAAAAAAAAAGTTTACTGCCTAGTTCAGAGAAGACATTGCCTGGACATTGGTTTTGCATGTATAACTGACTGCTGAAGTAATGTCAGTGCAACCAGGGAACAGGGTGACCTGGAAAAAAGCCTAACCCTTGGGAAGGGAATGTGGGTAGTGATAACAAGGTTATAGAAGGGACAGAAAGGGAAAAGGAGGGCTGATTTGCTGGTATCTGCATATTTATGCAAGTAGTATGGGAAATGAAAAGGAAGAACTGGAAGCATTAGTACAGAACCAAAATTATAGGTTAATTGGCAAAACAGGTATAATGGAATAACTCATATGACAGGAATATCAATATAGAAGGCACAGATTTTTCAGGAAAAGCAAGCAGGCGAAAAAGCCTATTCAGAAACAGAAGTTAAATTGCTGGAAGAATGGATAAAAGAGTAAGAAAAATGTTAAGAATCATATGTGGGTTTACTAAATACTAAACTTTGAAGATTATGTCGAAGATTTTTCTTTTTTTCCTACTGAAAATCTACTAGCTGTATAAGATTCCCCAGAGGGGAATTTAAGGCCTCCTGATACCTCTTGTAACACCTGTTGTACTGCTACCTTTCCAAAAGTATGGTGTCCAGGGAAGGCAAAAAGGGCAGGCAGAGGGAGCTTGATCTTGATCATTAAGGAGAAACTAAGAGAATCTAAAAGCAAAAGGCAGTTTTGGTAATAATAAACAGTGAGAAGGCAATCAGAGCAAAAAGAGAGAGATTACATACTGCTAAAATCACCAAATTTATGCTGAGGCTGCTATGATTCGCACTGGAATGGCTGTGTCTACATGCAGGTAATGCTCTGGTTGATTTCGGAAGCACAGGGGAGAGTCCCAGAGGGGCTATGATCCAGGTGAAGTTGCTGTGCTCAGTTATTACCTGCTCTAGGTTTTCCTCATGTCCTAATGTGAAAATAACAAAAAGTTACAAATACATCACTAATTTTTGTCCATGAGTTAATTCCAACAGGGTAGACTATAACTTCTGTCTAAATAATGTCCAACAAGTATCTGAAACAGTGTCTGCACTTAGTGTTTTTTCAATAACAGCTCTCTACTGTGTGGCATTTGGTCATTAATAGCAGAGGTTCACACACAACATCACGTCACCATCGTCATGCCTTGAAGGCACAACACTGACATAGAAACCTTTTAAAACTGTGCTTGATAGCTGGTGTTGCAAAAAACACTTGTATTCAATGCCAATTCTAAATTATCAGAGGGTCTGATAGAGTTGTTCAAATTATCTCTAGGACCTTTCTCTTTGCAAGAACACTACCAGCAACGGCAATTGTTTGTGCTCAGTAAGCAACTTTTCTAAGACAAGAAGCACAAAACAAGCAAAAAAACCCACACAACCAACCTAAAAAAAAAAACACCACAAACAAACACGAAACTGTGTCCCTCTGTGGATCACACTTAAGCAAGTCCAGGCAGGAGTTTAATTTATGACCCATGAACATGCTGTTGTGCTATCTGCAATAACAGTACCTGATTTCCTACAGCAGATCCCATGGCAGCAAATAACAGTCACTTAATCCATTTGCAACAGATACGAAAGAGATTGTGCAAGGTGTTTGACAGAGCAGACAACAAACTTGGATTCTTCAGAAGGTAAATCGGGAAGTGATTTGATCTGAGCTGCCTTAGCTCTTTAACTTCTGCGATAAGACTATCTGAATTCCTGCACATGACCTGAAGACTTTCAGAACATGCATACAGTAGGTTCAAAAGTACACGTCTTCTAAGTGCTCTAGCACTACCTGCCTCAATTCCTAAACAGAGAGCCACATTTGGACTTGTGTTTTATTTGTCTAATCACGGTGACACTGTTTGAGCATTTCCTCCATTTCCATATCACCATTTACTCACAACACACTCCTGGCACGGGCCTCCATTGCGAGTCCCAAATAGCTTGCACGTAACATTCATAGGATGCATAACCTGAGCTTCTGCAGGCACACAGGCTTCTGTTACTACCAACATTCAAGTTGTGCAACCCAGGATATTTTAGCTGTCTCTAGATCTGCATCCTTCCTTTCTCCATCACTGGTGGTACAAAAAGCAGCTCTCATCAGCTACATGCATTTTTGTCTCAGTCTAGTACTGCAGTGAAAGAACACCGCCCATCTCTAGTCATGCTACACCTGTGGCAAGTAGACCTACGCCCAGGATAAGAAGGAAGAGCTTTTTCCCATGTCACAGTTATGAGCTTCCTTAATCTTTTAGAAGAATCTCGTGTATCTTCTATCAATTTTATGATGGTTCTAAACTTTAAAAAGGGAACACTTGAAATCAAAGGTAAGAGGCCTTCTGGTCTGATCTTCTACCACGTCAAGTGTGTGTTTCTTATGGGAAGATGCCACAATGAAGGCAGAGGTGCACTGAGATCACATAAACCACCTCAGACAGCATTTGTGTCTTTGCACTGTCACGAGCACATGCAGATGGGTCACATTTCATCCTCTTGTGCAGCAGTTCCATCAGAGGATAAAATGCTGTTTCTATGTTAGGTAAAACCCTATAATAACAACTAACCATCTTCAGGAAGGAGTTTCATTGCAACACACTTTGTGGTTGGGGTGCCTTGAGGATAGATTTAACCTTGTCTTGGGATTTACGTAGACCATAATTATCAATGGCATGGCCACAATGTATCATTAAAGCTTTGAAAAATTAGTGTTTTTCCTTGTATGCTGGTGACTTGTCTTAAGTGGAATAAGACTTATTTTGGAGCGAGGCTGTCCATGCAGGACTTGCAGCTGCACAAGTTACACAGTTATAGTTCCACTCATAAACATCCCATAGAGATAAGTCCTTTGTGAAGTTTTTCCCTTAAAGAATCCACTCTTCAATCACCATTGCTTGCATCTCTTGACACAACAAAACCTCAACTAGAAACAGCACGTTCATGTAAGCGCAAGCTGTTTGCGTGTGAAGTGTATATGGAATGATACACCAGAGCAGTGCATACACACCCAGCTGCTGTTTTGGCTCACTCCTGGATGCAGAGCAGTGAGAAGCACCAGGCACACAATGCCGTACACCTTCTGTAGGCTGTATCAGGGCCTGGAGGAGTGACTCACTCTTAACACTAAGTACCTTCTGCTAGTGGCAAAGTGACTCAGATAGTGAAGCAGGGAGAGATGCTCATAGTTGAGGCGTTCTGTATCTGTTCTAACATACATCTTGACTGATACTTAGAACTACAAAGAACACGCACACACAGAGAGCACAGACAGACATTATGCTGATCTGCTGGTATGCCAAATGGCTGGGCATGTTCTCATGATAACGTAAAAAAAATTGCAAGAGCGTGCAGGCTGAGAGCTTCAACCTCTGTTCTCTTCTTTTCCCTTGTTGGTAAGCAAAGACGGATCCAGGAAATGCACTAGAAGAGATGGGCCACATTTTTATAAGTATTTTCAGTTATGCTGAAGTGTTGTATGTATCTTGATATAGACTACTTGCAAATACGAACATGCACAAAACAGAAGAAGCAGACAAACCTTCATAGGCTTTCATGCATAATTTCATATTTAGAAGGCACATTTAATGCTTTGTGTTTATATACACAATTCACTGACACAGCTGAAGCCCTGTTCTAAAAAAAAAAAAACACAAACAAAAATTGGACTTCAGTGTTTTTTGATGCACTGCCTTTTAAAGTTTTTTCCTTGCCTGTAGCATCCATCTTAATCCTCTAACAGCTGCTTAAATGGTCAAAAAAAAAAAAAAAGGAGAGTCTGATTTGTGTGATCTTCAGTAAAGCTCATTGGAAAGTGTTTTATTTTTCCTGGGCAAAACTTCAAGGAAAATACAAAATAGTTTTCATCTCAATTTTTCAAAGGAAAAAATCCAATGTTTTGGCTGAAACTCAAATACCAAAATATTTCAACCAAAACCCAAAATATTTCCATTAGGAAATACTGCTGCATGGTGCCCTGGGAGACGGAATTCCAAGTCTCATACTCTCATTTCCCTTTTTGCCCCATGATACAGCTGATTTCCCTTTTTCCAGACAAGAGCTGCTGCATCACCAAAGTTGTATTTCCTAATTCCTGGGGGGACACACACTAGAGAAATGAATGGGAATCTGAAGCTGCAGAATACCAACAAATTCCCACACCACCGCTTCAGCTTATCCAGATGGAAACATTTTGAATTTCAAGAACTAGGTTTCAAGAAAAAAGGTTTCCCTGGAAAGCAAGCATTTTTTCAAGGTAAGCTTAATTGAAAACCTGTGATTTCTGTCAACAGGCAGTTTCAAGACAGCTATTTTGTTTCAGTCAGTTGAAAAGATCCTGCTGCTGAACATTATTCCAGATTCCCATACAGCTTGAGTGCAGTTAGATATACCAATAAGACTTCCAGCGTATTCCAAAGTATTCTAGAAGATCTGGGCACTCAATTTCCATGAGTTTTGAACTAAACATCCTGATCCTACAGATGGCACTTAGTATCTCAATCCACACACTTATCCCCACTGCTGCTATTTTCTTCAGGCTTTGACAGCAACTGATTCAGAGTCAGGCCAAAGGAGGCCATACGATCTGATCTGGTCACAGGCATCCCCAGGGCATCAAGAGCAATGCCTTTGAGTATTAGGGACAGGAGTATTTTTCAGTTTAAAGAGGCACTAGTCTAGCTTTACATTGTGGCATACAACATTGCTACCAGAACCTGGAGCTTCCCCTGGTCCTTAAGGGAGCTTTCAGATGTAGAGGAAGATGAATCCCTTTGCACTTCTGATGGGACTCTTGCCTCCTCACTTAGCTGCATGGCAAGCTAGAAGAGCCTTGTTCCCCAGAGGAGGGAGGGAAACAAAGCATTTATGGAGCAGCAGAAAAACTAGCCAGTATGACCTTGGGCATCCAAAAGCCCCAAGGACTAGCAAGGTGGGGAAGCATGACTACACTGAACAGCGAATATCAGTGCTAGAAATTTTGCCTGAGGACTTGTAAGTGAAGCCCAGCCCAGATTCCCTTCCTAGGGACAGAGGTGAGAGGGCTAGGAGACGCCTTACTGAACTCATGGTTGGGTTGAATTTGAGCATCTACCCCTGAAGCCCTGACTACAACAGAGACTTTGTCAGTGGGCTCAGCTAATTCCTTTAAGGTCCCGTACCATGGGGTCTTGTCTGTTTTGCCCTTCTAATGAAAACACCGTATTACGGATCTGTGCCATACCAAGTGATGCAAAAGAAAATTTCTTCCCAAATCTGGTAATCAAATCAGTTTGACCAGCCAGTCATCTGCAAAAAGAGGATTTTATGTACCACGTCCAAGCACTGGCCTACCTCCAGTGTCATGTCTCCAGCTGGGAAAAATCTGGTGTCTCAGAGGAAAGCAAACAATAAATCCTTCTCAAGTCCTGCAGGCTGAAGCCCTGAAACATGAGATTTGGTTATAGTTTCACATTTTGACGGGGTTAGGACGCGCTGAGACCAGTATAGATCTTTCTATTCTCCCTAAGAAGGGAACAAATACTAACATACCAAATAATTTCTCTTTGTTCTCTTTGATTAAAGCACTGGTATGCTTCAGACAGGCACGTAGGGTTTGTTTCCATTGCTTGCATGGAGACACTTAGGGCTGTTCTGAATGCTGGAGAGTTTATCATCTGCCTGTTCCTCCAGAAGGGCACAAGTGCCTATGCTCTTATGAGCCCTTGCTGACTCTGCAAGCCTCATCTCAGTCTCTCCAAGACCGTAAGCGTTAAGTGCCTTTGGAGATGTCTCGTCTGCAGGAAACCGAATCAAGTCCCTAACTCTCACGCTGAGAACCTTAAGTGCTGATGAAAAAGTAATTCCCCCCCCCTCCCCCTTAATTTGTTCCAGGGCTTGCTTACATCACTGTTACGAAATTTCACCTTCACTCCAGGCTGAAGCAGTGGGGCTTTGACCAGCCATTAGATCTCATTCCGCATGTCAGCAAACTGGAACCATCCCAGTGTCTTCTCGCGTACAAGTGTCTACATGATGCTCAAAGCACCTTAATTTCAGCTGTGATAGCTACATAAATTGAGGTCTAAAAGCCCCATACTTAAGTTTAGACTTGTTTTTGAGACTCACTGAAAATTACACTGAATCGCTTCCCAGGAAGAAGGATTGGGCTCTCTTGCGAGCCTTGATGTTGTGTAGAGAAGCAAAAGCACCGCTGGTGTGTGTTCTCATACACATTCAAAGGTCTCACTCATACCACAGGACTGCACTGAGACTGGAGGCTGAATGGCTCATCTAGCTTGTATCTCCACCATAGCGGACACTGTAACTGTGAGGACTGACACAGAAAACACTTTTAATTTAAAGAAGTAGAGAAATATTTTAGAACTATTTCAGCAGATCACAATCTCCCCACCTCCAACAGGTGTTTTCCATCAACCCTAAGCTATTCTTTGGAAATTGAAGTATTTCTTTCCAGACTGATTGGGAGTTGACTGGGGGACACAAAAGGGGTAAAGACAAGGAAAGGAACAAAGTTAAAAAAAAAATCAACACTTCACACAGCCAGAATACGTAGTAGACAGTGACAGTATCAACGACAGTTCCAATCACCATATACCTTTTAATGTCCATTTCTGTCTGTTGCCCTTATTTAGTCTGCTTTGGATATATCTTCCTCTAAAACAGCAATAGACATTTTTGTTTGTTTGCTCATTTATTCACTATCAAAGCAGTTCCGTATGCACCAGTTTGGATACTGTGGTAAACGCTCAGGACGAGCATGTATATATCCAAGTGATATTAATACACAACAAGAAATTAAATTCACATGATAATATAACTTGTGATGTGGTTCCGCAATTTATTGGTAGCTTTAGCCTGGGATATCTTATGAATCTGCAGTTTATCAGGCACCAGGGACCGCCTTGCCCGACCACGCTCCCTTGACTATCTCCCATGAGTCCCATTTCTTGAAGTACTGTCTAGTCCAATACACTATTAGGAATAGGATAGTATCCTATTACCTACTCCAGCTATGCTCCTGGAGAGCCAGTTGGGATAGCCTTGAGCCAGGAAAACAAGCTTTTTGTATGGATTCCCCTTATACAGAGTAGGTTTCTGGAGCTCTACAGAGCTCGGGGCCAAGCCTCTCTTCCTACCAGGGAATAAATCCTCACCCAACTCGGACAGGGTGGGGGCTCTTGAGGGCCCCAGTTCAAGGAGATATGCAAGCGTTTGTGTAACAATAAACACATGTGTATATCAACAGGACCATACACATGTTGAAACACTATGTGCATACTCAAATACCTTGCTGAATCAGGGCCACAGTAAATGCATTCTTTTCATAGAAACACTTTTCCATGGACCTGATCCAAAGCCCACTGAGGTCAACAAGAGTCTTTCACTTCAATAGGCTTTGGATCAGACCCCATGAGCATTTCCAACTAAAACCAGCACTGGAATTTGTGCATGCCCATGCATTGAAACAATTTAAGTCTAGTTCACTATAAACCCTAAACTCAAATACTCCTCAACTCTGGGAAAGCCAGGAACACAAGCTGGATCTTTACTTTGCCCAGGTCCCTCTTTCAAAGACCAATTCAAAAAAAAAAAAGTTTAGACTCCAACAAGCATGAGCCTTAGGAACATTAATACCTGAATCAAGGTCTAAATTTAAAAACAGCTGGAATACCTCTCTGAGGAGAAGAGCTTCATCTGATCTTTCATATAATACTGTAGGTTAAGAAGCGTAAAAATAGTAATTACAAAAGAACAGCTAAAAGACATCTGCTGAGGTATACATTTTACGGTACTCCTATAAAGATAAGAGCTCTATTTCCTAATAGCTATATAAATCTATAAAGACTTATCTATGATTTCACTGATAGATCACCACTGGAAAAAGAGAGAGAGGGAAGAGAAAAATCATAAAAGCATTCCACCTGTATTGCTGGCAGATGGCTTATAAATGTCGCACAGACTTAGACCTACTACTGGCTCATACAAGAGGTATTAAATAAACTGCTGAACATCTGCTGGTAAATACACAGCAAACAAGAATGCAACTTAGAGCCAAACATCTGGTGAGTGTGGGCCACATCTCTGCTCATAAACTAAGCAATGTTTTCTGCTAATCATTAACAGAGTTATTGATTTTAGAAGTGTATCACACAGCTATAATTTTGTCAGAGAGTAGACCACATAAGTTGTTCTTTTTCTGGTTGTTTCATTTTGTCTTATTCCAAAAGTCCGTAAATTGACGAGCGGGACAAAAATTATAATTGACATCATCTGTGGGAAATATTTCATAAAACAACAGGCCCAGATGTAGGATTAAAGCCATGTGGTAGTAAAATACCACACTGAAAAAAGTCCAGGTTCCATGATTTCTTACGAAAACAGATGTGCTATTACTCCACTCTACTTGTTTTTCAATGCTTTTTACTCCAAATAATTCTCTCTTTTTTCCTTTCCTTTTTTTTTTTTTTTCCACAATTGCACTAGGGAGAGATCATAAATTGATTGCAGATGGCAACTTGTACTTCAAAATCCTAACTGTCACAATCTTTGAAATAAAAATAAATGAAACATTTTGTGAAATTATATTGAGCTGTGTTAAAAGTAATGAAGATTATACAAACATATGTCTGTTTGTCATTTATACAGCACCTTCAGGCATGACAACCAAATCTATTAGACAATACTTCCCTCCCTGGAAAGCAGTTATTTTGTAAGTCCAGGATATACTGAAATAAGTACAGAGGGTAACCTATAGTCTGAGCACTCCTTTATCCAAGCCTCAAGATGGCCTGAACCTCCTGTAACACAGAACCAGGCATGCATGTACTTGATTCCCTCACATACAAAGAGGCAACATGGAAACAAGACAGAACAGTTCTGTGCATCCTGCTTTGCACATCATTTCGTATCAGTACATTCTTGACAAACATATTGTAGAAGAGATCCATGAAAGACAGAGGCTTGTATGGTTTGAATCCTAATTTGTCATAGTGCTGTGCAGAATGGCAAACAACTGTATTTCTTACTAAATGACTTACTAACATATGGAGCCTATTATGATGTCACTAATTACAATTCATTAAGTTCTGAATTTATGCAGTTTCACAATGGACTTGCAGATATTCTCTATTCCCAGTTATCAGAGGTTTTGTAAGACTTAACAAAATAAAGGACAAAACAGGCTCCCATCCTGTGTTGCTTTAATTCCTTTAGACAAAGGCTGCTTCCAGTAGAGCTGGTGGTGGTTGTTGTTGATGGAGAAGGTTTTGACCAGGTGTCTGTTACAGGGGTTCCTGAAGACAGGAAGAGGGAGAAAAGCCACAGATACTCAGTTGGGAAAAGGAGGTGTTCAGCTCCCGTTATACTTCATGGGAGTCTGTGAAGCAAATAGTATGGATCAGTTAAAGTCTACCCCCCCTTCTGTCTAATATAAAGGAAGAATAAACCAACAATAGTGGGTGATTGAAGGAGTAAGAGTGGAAGATTTTGGAGACCACAGAAGTCATTAGAAACCTAGAGCAGGAGCAGTGTCAGTGCCCACAATAAGATGAGGGAGCAGACTGAGAAATAGCACTGTTTCTTCTACTAAATCTCTATATCCAAGGAAGTTAACAGGGTTCCCTTCGCTATTCTCTCTCCCAGGCAAACCCTGGAGAGATTAGCAATATTTGCCATCTGGCTCTGAAAACTTCATATCCTTGCTGTGAAATTGTTGCTAATGATGCAGCTTTGAGAGCATCCCTTCTTCAGTAGAAGCAAAACTTGGGCAACTATTCACACATCAGTCAAGAATCGCTTCTGCCAGAAATGCCACAAGTAACAAGACACAGCTCAAGCCATTATATACGGTGTACGTTAGCTACAATACACAGGACAGTTTTCAGAAACTTAAGTGGTGTTTGAGGGAGAAGGGGTGGGATTGAACTGTTGCTCAGTTGGCTGGAAAAAAGTCTTTCGAGCAATAAGGGGAAGACTTGGAGGAAGTTCAAATCAGGGTCATTTGCCTTTTGTAACAGATGAGTCTGAAATCCCACGAAGACTGGTACTCCAGAGCACAGAAATTCACAGCTCTAGTAAAGCCCCTGCAGAGGGATGGCAGTTTAATACCACATCTTCCTCCCTAAAGTGATCTAGTTCAAAATCTCATTTGAGAAACTCCTTTGCTTTACTCCACCCAGCATTTTGGCCTGTGGGTTTAAGCCTTTTATGCTGGATGCTGAGAGTTAAGGCAAAACAGCAAAACTACAACGTCATAGAGAAAGACAGCAAGGGTTTTGTAGGCCAGGCAAATGTAAGGACTGCTGTGATAGCTACATAGACATACTTACACGTATTTCCATGCTTTCTGTGACTCTATCCATACTCTTTCTCATCTCCCAATTTATTGGGAAATGACATTGTGGATTGCAAGGAGTGTAGCTGCAGTCTTCAAATAAGAAAAGAAGGATTGCTTTGATTGCCCCTGAAAGCTTTGCTCTAACCCACTGTCACGTTGGTGGGCTTTTTCTGTATGTCATCTCTCCTCCCGCTTTTCTCCAAGGAGAGTTTGCATAACTCAACTGACTGTAAAAATTACTTTGACCAGAATATTTACCGATTGTATTTAGTTTTAGGGTCAGCATGGAATACTGAGAACTGCTACTTTTCCTGTAAATAGCTTGCGATTCAAAACAGACAGCTCATTCTTTCTTAATTTACAATTGTTTCAAACTGAGGCTGGCATCCGCCATCAATATTCAGAAGACACTTCCTCATTCAAAATCTGTTTTCCAAGAGGGAAAAAAGCACTGAAGAAAGCACACATTTAATGCAATGAACTGCCTAGATTAAACACAATAGAGAGAGTATTTTTCTGAGTAGATTTTTAAAACGAACTCCCCTTTAAGGCTGAAACCTGTAACAATTACCTTTTTCGCAGTTTCATAGTCTACAGAAACAGTCAAATAGAATTTCTCTTCCCTAGTTTTGAAAAAGCCTTACTCTCCAATTACACAATAATTAAGTCCCAAAAAATCTGAACCAGGGGCACAACACTGTGAAAATCAGGAGATGAAAGAGAGTGGGATTTTTGTTTGTTTGTTTTGTAATTCCAGAAGTAGTAATTTGTTTCCTTTCTCATCTCCTGCTATGCTTTGGACATTACACTCTCAAGTTTTTGTTGTTCAAACTGTGGTAATATTTTAGTACCACCTGAGAGCCTGCACTTGTCTGGTGATTTTGTCTAGTCCACTGTGTCCAGTACAGCAGCCTAACAAAGTAAATCAGAAAGTAGATCAGAAACTATAAAACCAGACAAGAAATTTAGGAGATGTGGATAAGAGTAGACAGAAAATGATCCATATGAATATATGGCAGAGCAGAGGAAAAGCCTAAAATAAGGTATTTGTCAGCTGACTCCTGGCCCAATTTTTCTACAAGACAACTCCAAGAACTATCTCATGTTTTCCCATAACAGCTCAGGGGCTGAAAATGTCACCCAGAGGAAGGCCTTGTAGTGCTGTGCACTGAGCCAGACTCAGCACAGAGGAACGTCACATTTACTGATGTAGTTGGAGTGTTCAGTGACTTACTGAGTGTTCCAGTCTCCTTTATCACAGGAGTTTTATTCTTTCAAAGCCTACCGTTGTTCCTAAAATGGCCAACAACTTTTCCCAGTGTTCCAGTCCTACTTTTGCATATTGGAAAAAGAGAGGATGTGTTTCAGAGATATTGAATAGGTCAAAGAAACAGGAGAACTGGTAAAAAATTGAAAACAGAAAATTTTGTTCATAAATCAAGATGTGACCTTCACTTGAGAAAGGCTGCATTTGAAGGTTTCCATTCACTTTCTGGGTTTTATTTGTAGCACATAAAAAGCCTAGAAATAGATTTATTTCTCAAGCAAAACTTTGGAAGAAGTTTCTAAGCTCACATCAGATGGCTCAGCAGAGTCAGTGGGCTACTCCTACCACTGCCATTTCAGATCTCACTTCATAGTTGCTATCTCATTCCACTGCTAGCACTGAGGAAGGAGTGGAAATGGGGAATCCATTGGGTACTGCAATTAAGATTTTGTTTCATCATTAGTATCCCTGCTGGCATTCCCAACATAAGCCAAAACCGCCCCACTGTGCTGACTGAAGAAGGTGTGGTTGGTGCTAGAAGATGATTTCAAACATTTGCGATGGATGAAAAGGAGCCCATGGCCATTAGCACTGTTGGAGACAATTGTTATTATTAACACCATCTGCAACATGGACAGTTTGGTCTTTGATGAAGGAAGCATGGAGCGGGAGACCACCAGCAGCAGCCTGGAGTGGGTGGAGTGGGGAGGAAACATACCACAGTAGCAGCAGCCGCAGGATTTGTGATCAATAGCTAGGAGGATGGATCTGAACAGGATGTTGCTTGGTTAGCAGCCATACGTGCTCTCGGGCATTGGAAGCTCTACATGCTTTACTATGAACAAGGGGAAACAACAATTCTTTGAGATATATTTCTGCTCTGAATTAACTCCAGCCATTGCAACAAATCATATTGAGATTTGTGTCTATCAGCAGCTGGTCAGAAGTCTCACCAGCAATCAGCAAGAGAAAGTGACATTAGAAAAATCTGCAGCAAGACAAGGCTCTAGCACTGAAAAAAATGGTAACGTTCAGTTCCATTTAAATGCCCTGAACACCCTGGTACCAGCCGACGAAGGAAGAAAACCAAAACAAGACAGAACAATGCACATGCAATTCACACCAAGGTTAGAAGCTACACATAAAGGCACACGCAAATATTGTGGCTCATGTTTCAGGCACCGAGAACTCTTTTGCAACACAGCAGCCTCTGAACTGCTTAAGGAAGAGCACATTTGCCCCAGTTACATGACCTTGTGTTGGCAGGACAGGCAGCACAATCATCAGCACCGCCAGTGCTGTGAAACATTTCCATCTCCTCCTCCCAATGGCAGCATTAAAAGCACTACCTCCCAAAAAAGAGCTAATTATGATTGACCCCACCTTTTCCGTACTGATGCTGGCCTTTGCAACAGCCACAAAAAGACAGCACTGCCAGAGACAAAGATACCAACCACAACTTCCCCAAAGCTGCGTTTCAAGCTGCAGCAAGCATTAGCTCTTCGAGCTTGATGGAGAGCATATGACCTGACTGATCGGGCAGCTGATAACACCGTGTCAGCACGCTGTGGGCTTTCTTGCTGGCTTCAGGCTCAGAGAGTCCACCTTTTCATTTCCCATGAAAAAGAGTAGGATCTTGGGAGTTTTCCTACAAGACCAAAGGGAATTAGGAGTAAGAGATGCTGAAAATTAGGGTATTAGCATCTTTTCTTCAGCACTGGCTTCCCAGGGAAGGAAAAAGAGGTGTCTGGAATAGACTGCAGGATAGGAATATAAGCTCCTCACCCGGGCTGAAGTCTGGGTGTATATAACCCAAGATCCACCCATCAGATAAGCTGCAGGCTCTCTAGGTTTTGCTCTTCTTTAGGAAAGCACCAAGGGGCAGGTATATAGAGGCATTTTCTTCCCTCTTCTGTTGTGGCTTCCCAGCTTCTGGCACAGGACCTCCAGAGTCAAAAGTTTGCATTTGACGGGTCTTGCTCTACAGCCCAAAGCCTTCCCCTACGTGAATATGTACAGTTACCTTTTATTTCTTTATTTATTTATATTTATTTATTGGGGGGGGGGGGGGGGGGGGGGAGGAGGAGATACTTTTAGACCGCATTTTTTAGTGATGAATTCTACTATTTGGACGTATACCTTTACAGCAAGAATCCATTCTGAATTCTCCCTGAATTTCACTGGCTGCTCCTATGTCATCTTTAATAGGAAAAAAATCTTTTATTTCCTTCCTCTTCCCTCTCCCCAATCACTCATCATAACACTGATGTCTATTACAGCCTGTGCTCGGTTCTACTTTTTCCTCAGATGAGCATTAGCACAGTTCATCTGTCCTCATACAAAGATCATGCTACAACACAGGCAAGTTTTTGTTGTTGTTCTTTGCACTTTTTCCAGTTCCACTGCATCTTTTCTGAGACAGGGTGATGAGGACCACTTAGGACAATTCAGATGCTAGCACACTATAAATTTAGACAATGGTCTAATAACATTCACTGTTTTCTTCTCAACTCTTCCTTAACAATTTCTAAAGTGATGTTTGCCATATTTACGCCTGCTGAGCACAAAACAATGTCCTCTACAGTCATTGCTTTGGCTGGTTCTAGGACCTCACTCCTGAGGTCTAATAGATAATTTATAGTCCATTGTTGCACCTTGTGAAATTAATATTTTTTCCCCCAAACATGTACCACTTATTCTGACTTTTAGTAAGCCTTTTCTGCAGCCTTTTGCACTGGCAGCTTTAGTTTTGACTGTCTGCATAACTTCGCATCAGAGATGACTTCTCTCACCTTGCTATTCTCTCACTCATCTCTCACCTCCCTCTTCTCCTTCCTTCCTTCCCTCCCCACAGTGCAACAAAGCCAGCAGCAGCACACCAGCAATTTAAATACAGAAATCAAGAACCAATCCAACTGTTTAGTGCTATACCCTCATCAGTCCTCACAGGTGGCAGCAAGGGAGCCTTCAAACAACGAGTGCAGCAGGCTAACAATGTACCTCCATCATGATTTTTCCTAAAGAAGCAAAGATAAACAAAGGAGTCTCATGGCAGTAAAGTCCTGTTTTAGCTGTCCAGTCTTGCAGGGTCTTCCATGTCAAAGCCCAGTGCTAGAAATGACCGTATACTAAAGAAAACTCAGGAAAAAAAATAAAATCACATATGAGAAAATGCACAAATGTCTCAGTTTTGACACAGAACAAAACTTTTAACTTTGGCAAAGGACCCACGTCACTTGCCAGGGAGGCAATTTGTCCTCTTGTGTAACAACAGCTGCTAATGGGAAGCACACTCATTGCTCCATCACTACTGGCCACCAGAAGCAGATTTGCACAAAGCCACCAGCATCCCCAGTTTCACTCAGAGCCAAATCACCTAGGCTGAGCCCTCGTTGTCTCCTTACGCAGCTAAAAATCCTTTCTTGCTTGTGAACAGAGGACTAACATTTACAACTTGGTTTTCTGACAAATCACATCCAGTTAAGTGACAAGGGCCTTGGGGCTGTTCCTAGGCTCATTTGCTTCATTAGCTTTCAGAAATACAAAAGCCTATGGAGCCACGCACTGGATGTCCTGGCAGGAGTCCCTTGGTTTTGAAGGCCTCAGGGTTCTTAGAGGAGAACTCCCACCAGTCTCATTGCCCAAGTTGCCAGTGGAATCTATCAGGACAGTTTATGATTTAGATACCATCAGCAAAGTTTAATCAGAGTTAATTTGCATTTTCCTGGTACAGAAAGAGACACAGGGAGCCACGCAAAGTGTGCAGTTTCTTGGAAATAACTTGAAGAAATCATTGTTCACACACTTGGGCCAACGCACAGCCAGCCTCTAGCAAGTGTCCAGTAACTCAGCTGCCTAAATGCTTAGGAAAGGAGCCAGAGGTTTTCTGGAGTTCACTTTTCCCCACTATCTACTACTAAGCAGCACTGAGTCTATCTGCAGCAGCTACATGTAATCTGCCGACCTACTGTAAATTCCTTTAGGCAGCAGCTTATATTTCACCACTAATAGGATCTAAGGCAATAGGAAATGTTCATTTGTTATTGGTATCCCATATCCTTTCCAAGTTTTATCAATTCCATTAGTTTTTGTTTCCTTCCAGAGTACGGTGCAGTTTAACAACTCACATGGTCAAAGCTAGTCAGCGTAACTTCATCTTAACAACATTCTGTTAAGCGAGCTTTAGCCAATTGCTCAGAATTAAGTTTCTTCTACACAGAGATACGAGCATTTACACTGCCTGTGTCCAGGGTTCAGCAAACCTCTGGCAGAATAAATAAGGTCAGTATGCAAAGACAGAAGGGAGAAGCAGAAGGAAATTTCCTGCTTCTTGAGAGGCTGTCCTTATAAACAAGTACTGCTTTCTAGGTGATGAAGAGCTTTTGAGAAAAACTGCAAACAGTAGAATAGTGACTCTCCACTAATTCTTTGTCTATGAGCAAAAGACACCAGCCATGCCAAACAACTCACCTTGCAGATTCAACAAGAGAAGTGAATTTGAGAACCAACACACCAGCAGTGAGACTTTGTGGCCATGACCCACAGCGAAGTACTGCTCTCACAACCCTGCAGACCACAAGGTTTTTTCTGTGTATTTAATTCCACTAAAGGGTTTACTCTTGCAAGGTGCACAGTCTTTCTACTCCATTTGAAGCTCAAATCCTGGTAGATCGCAGCAAATCAGGAGTGCTATGTACAGGGACCAGAAGTAGCTTTTCTCCTTCCAGCCCCAAAACTTGCAAAGTTATTCACTCCATTTAGTAAACAAGAAAAAAAAAAAGCCAGAAATTTTATATATGGTTAGCCAGCTAGGAATATTCCTGACCAGATCTTTGCTTACAGCCTTTTATATCTCTTTTGCTTTAGTACAGGTTTGTTTTCAGGGGCTAAATTGTGTAAGCATCTATAGTTTGCCAGTAAGCATTAGATGTTCCTTTTTCCCTTGGTCTTCCCACCCATATCACAAACCATGAGACAGGATATCATAATTACTACTGTTATGCTACACTAACTGTAGATCTAGACCACCTATAAAGCTAAGAAAGAGCACCAGTAGTTGAAGAGTTGTCCAGTGTTGGTCCAGCGCAACTCTATATTTGACTAACAGATTCTGTCAGTATAAGATTTCTCCTCTCTGGTAAGTAAATCATGGGATGCCCCTTCAGGGCCTGCAAAAAGTATCAGCCCTAAACATTATTTGCAGTTTCTATGCACCATTGAAAATTTGAACAGGCAGCTGTGCAAGGCTCAGGAGAGGTTCCCCTCCCTTCCTCCATGATTTTTTTTAAA
This sequence comes from Anser cygnoides, assembly GCF_040182565.1. Taxonomy (NCBI): domain Eukaryota; kingdom Metazoa; phylum Chordata; class Aves; order Anseriformes; family Anatidae; genus Anser; species Anser cygnoides. The sequence continues at coordinate 6,187,226 of NC_089875.1, read as the reverse complement.
TGGTGGTCATCCTGATCAGCTTGCTTATTTAATATCCATCTGAAAATGCATAGTATTTTAATCAAAAAATGCCTGATAACTTCATAATCAGAATAATAATAAAAAAAAAACCACCACCACCACCACCAACAACAAAAAACAGTACACTTGCATGATACCATATAACTAAAGTCACGTTTCCAAGTCTGTCTATTTACAGCTTTGGCTCAAAATGCCAAAAAACCTGCAGCATACAAATCAGCATTATACACAAAGTTCTGCAGGAGATTCACTGAATAATCAATCATAATACGAACTAATGCTTTAATCAACGCGCTCATTTAGAGCAAACTTTGCTCTTCCATTACTTGCCAGCTCCTGAGGTTTTCGGAACATAGTCTCTCCCGCTTGGACCTGTAAACACCTATGTGTATGTTCAGAAGCATTTTACAAGCATTCAGCAGGGCACAAGCAGCACATAGCCCTGTGCAGCAGGACTCTGCTGTGGAAGCAGCACAGGCACCTTCAGCTTTCCATCTGCTGGCCACTCTCTCAACTCAGCCAAAGGAGGGAACAGACCAAGGAAAACATCCAGAACAACATGGGGGAGTTTCTATGCACTACATTCCTCAGCACTACTATTTGGAAGCACTCCTTTAGTGTCTTCACTTATAACGGAGCTGCTTACCCGAAGTCATAAAGCTACAAGGTCTATCTGCCCTCCAGTGTCCAAGCAATGCTTTGCTAAGACAGCAGCACAGTCCCCAGAATGACAGACTGAAAGGAAGGTTCCTTAAAGGATGCATTCAGCCAGAAGACCCTGCCTTTACACATACTGGGCTCCAAAATGCAGAGCTCCCTCCCGCCTCTTAGCTGTCTGTTTTGCAGTGTTTTTGTTCTGTTTGGGGCAGGAGGGTTTTGTGGTTTTCTTGGGTTTTCTTTTTTTTGTTTGTTTAAAGAAAAACCCACTGTTGATTATTTATTTTTATTACCTTATTGCTCTCGTATGCCAGGGTCCCCTTTAGTTGAGTGAATTCTCTAGAGTTTTATAGTGGCAGTTGTCCCATCGCTGTGTCTGGAATTACACAGCTCTGCAAAATCTTTGACAACGGGCAGCATGTCAAAGACACCGTAACTCATTTTTAACTATCAGTTCCTACTTTGAATTTCTTTTACCCATTTTAAAGCCTTTGAAAGAGAGCAACATTGAAGCACAGATGGCATCATTAAAAGTAAACATTGGCCAGGATACAGTATAAATACCATACTGTGGCATCCATTCTAAATATAGGCTATACCACAGTCAAGTCAATAGCATACTATGATATTGGTTTACCTTTTAATGCGATCCACAGTATTAGTTAAAAAAAGGCAGAACAACGTGCATTAGACTATGAAGGCCGGAGTAAGGCATTGCATTTTGAATGCTAAGTTTTTGGCATAGGCTTAAAATTGGCTTTTAGGCACGGTCTGGATGCATGATTCTCCAAGCCACAGTCCTTCCAAGCTGAAAGGGAGATAGCATTAGTCAATTTACTGAGCTGGTGACAGCTCCTCCGCAAGCTGATCCGCACTAGCAGTGGTTCTGCACAGCCTGTAGCTCTCCCTGAGAGGAACGCCAAGCCAGTGTTCATGTCTCCATCTTCCTCTGTCCCAAGGTAACTGTGGCAGCAGCATAAGGCACAGCAGTGTTACCCCAGTGTGCAGGCTGATGATGAGAATTTTAAGCACCTAAGTAACTGAGCAATGCTAGTGTCAGAGAAGGGGGAGCTGGAAAACACTAAATCTTATGCTTTTAATGCATTCCTGAAATGCAATCCCATTCTACAGCCCTGTCTGGGTCAATATCTTACAGTGCATTGTAGGTATCAGCAATTTTTGAAAGCAGGCATTTAAATGCTGGTTAGGGTACAGTTTTCAGAGCCACCTGGAGAACTAAATATGCTAATCCCAAGTTAAAAAATATCCCAATTAATAAATATCCCAAGTTAAACCTAGCAGGAACCACCTACTCCATTGCCTTATAGTTTTGAGAAATCTTTCCCGCAGTGTAACTTCTGCCCACTATGAAGTCCAGTAGTCCACTGGTAACTACTTCGTTCTTTGCCAATGAATCCAAAAGAAAATAAAGGGATGTTCACAGTTGCTGTACTGATGATGCCTTGCTCTTCTGATAGGGTGGCTTCAAGACATACAGGTCTTCTGCTTCCACACACTTAAGCCGATCTTCCCAATGTAAACATTTCATAACTTACAAGTGCAGAGATAGAAAGCAAGCCTTTTCTGTTTATGTATATAACTAACCATCAGTTTGACTTCTGGCTGTGTATGAAATTTTGCTGCTCTACTGACCTACATCAACGCAAAATAAAAAGCCTACAGAGAAATCGCTATTCACTGCAAAACAGGAGTTGCCACCTAAGACTTTCTGTTGGGCTAAACAGCAAGTCCATTATTTTCTTCTTCATAACTATTCCTTGTGCTTTTCAACTGCTCTGCTAGATGACTCTTTAGGGATTAAGGAGTAATGTTTCATTTTTCACTGATCCTTAACAAAATACTGCAAAAGTTTCTACAATATAACAGAAGGGGTGCTGTCATTGTTCCAAGCATATTATATTTTACACTAGCTGAATAACCTTTTGGGAGCCAGAATGCTGAATCACATATAAAACATTACGTTCTCTTACCCATTAAGCCACATGCAGAAATTCATTCCCTGTTTTGGACTGGGGTTTGCTCATCTGTAGAGAAAGGGACATTATTCTCAACTGAGGGATAAGATCAGCTAAAAAACTTGTAATATTTTTCTTCCCATTACAGCTGGCTAGGCCACTGAGTACCTCAGTTACATATGACCCACATCCTTAGCTAAAGCTACGCTGAGTATCACCTACTGCCTCCCATTGTGTCACTAACAGCATGTGAGAGTTCAATCAGAATTATTTTCATTCTTCCCTTCCCATGTGGGTTACAGACTCATCTGATCTCATCATCAAGGTTTGTTAATGAAACACTACTGCAGCAGTGCAGAAAAGAGGGGGAAAATACTAAAAATTAGCCTGTAATTCAGATTGCCATCTCCCCTCCTTGGCCTGGTTGAGCCAGGAGAGGGGAGGTCCCACCACCTCTCCTTTCCACCTGGCCATGACCGGGTCGCTGTTCCAGCTGGTATCACTCGCCTAGCAGGGCTCTGCTGCAGCAGCAGCCAGTTCATCGACCGTATTTCACGTGCGTGCTCTTTTTGCAGCATATCCCACAAGGAACTGAGCAGAGAGGAAAGGGTGAGTCTTCACCAGCACTCCTGTAATTTTTATTGCTAGGCCAAAACTACACAAGGCTCAGATCTGAGGGGGCAGCAAGGAATCCCCATACCTCCATGTTTCTGAATGGCACAGAGGCATTGGTTCTTTTAACCATAACAGCCCGACCCTTATTTTTGCAAATAAGAAAAAACCTTACTTAATAAAATAGACTTCAGATCTTATCCTGATACTAATTGGAACTCTGCAAACATAATTTGTTTTTATGAGAGGTTGAAGTATTTGAGAAATATCTTCAGGTACATCTCAATTACTGTCCAATCAGATGTCATTTTATTCATCAAAAACAATTAAAACAATTTCAGTTGCTGCATCATAAATCTTCTGTTGGGTAGTACATTTCTGCAAATATTTAAATAGAACAGCCATTCAATCATTAGGTCACTGATCTTTTGAAGATCTGGTCTGAACTCCAGCAAGTCACTTAGAATCTAATTATCAGTGGTGTTTAAAACATCATCATTAAGGGAGCTAAAGATGTTTTCTATAAAGATTCAGGTTCTGCCTACAGATTTGTTTCATCATGAGCAAGCAGAGGATGTCAAGATCTCCACAAAAGCAGATCATGAAAAAAAAATAAAAGCAAGTCACATACCGAGCTGCAGAACATCACAAAACACTTAAAGATGTTAAGGCTCAAATAATTATCTAGCAAAAAAGCTTTTACATCATCTGTGTCATCACACTTAAACAAATCTAAGAAAAATTCCAAGGGCCACAAACATGTGAGACATGGAAGTGTTTGCCAGAGTGTTGGAGCCCTGATAAAACTCAGAAAAGAGACTGAATAAGCAGCCCAGTCACCAAGCCAAGGCAAACTCCACCAGGGAAAGAAGTTGGAGTCATTTATTCAGGCTTTACTGCATATTAGAAATGAGAAGAGCAGTACAGACTCCCTCTCCTGTGCTGCCAGTGATCTTCCCATTCTTTACAAACTGAATGTGAATTCTTGGAGCAAAAAACAAGTGAGAAACTTTAGCATTAGCCTTGCACTATGATACAGATATTTGTATTTCACAAATACAGGAGCAATTCCCATTTCACTGCATTTCATATCCCCAACGGCTCCTGCAATATCAATCGTGCTGTGCTGAAAGTTAAGACGGGAGCTTTACCAGTGGTTTCAGCAGCACAGGATCAAGTCAACTGAATTACTACAGGGTTTGAAGCTGTGCATCTCCCTAACTGGGTAGGTGAAAGCCAAATGGGACCAGCACTGCCACCCCTAATTATCCTGAGTAGAACCATTCTGTAGGATCCATCCACCCTTGAGCAGCAAGGCCTAAGCATCACTTCTGTCTCAACCCAGCCCTTTTAAGTGGCAAAAACGCTAAGTGCCCACCCCCTGCTCAGGGGAGGATTTTGTTCTCCCACTGGGTTTGGGTCTGGCTGGCAAAGAGACCTCCACTCTCCAAGACCTTTATGTGGCAGAGAACCACTAAATCATTTCCCTTGTCTGTGTCAGGCTTGGCAGTCTCCCCGTCAAATCCCCATGTGGGGGATCTTTTCCACCATTTCAATTTTAACATGAGGGATAAAAGAAACAAAGACTAGCATATGTGTAAGAACGGTCTCCTCAAACCATACATGTGTGGGTTACATTCTGCAGAAATGACTCTGAAATTCCACAGCTATTGTTGTGTAAATGCTAAGTATCACCTCAAAAATGCTCTCAAAAATAATAAAAAAGCGCAGCAATCTGACCCCAGCTGTGGTTACTCAGGCACTTTTTACACCAGTCAGATTCAGATAACTGGGAACGACTGCCTCTGGCTATTGCAGTTATTAAAGCCGTGGAAGAAATGTCCACCTTCCTTTTACAAGAAAAGGTGTTCATATTGTTTCCCAGCATGGAGGAAGAACTGTATCTGCTCAAATCTATTCAATGTCAGAATTTTGGGGGATGTATTCAGAATTTCACCAACTTTCCACTTTTCCAGGGTCTGACAAAGCCTAAACCATCAGGGAAGCAGCTCTTTATGGAATGGAGAAGCAGTTTGGTAGAAGAGCCCTTGTAGCGTAAAACAGATAGTGGATTTGAATCTGTCAGGGCCACTGAATAGTGCTTAGTTGCAGTTTTCTTGCCGTAATACCAGAATTTCTTACTTAAAGGTAAAAATGACTTGCTTTATGCAGCTCTAATTAGCAGGAATGCAAACGGTTCTCTCACCAGCGTGAGCTGTCTCTCTCCACATCTGCTTCTTCCTCCACCACCACCACACACAGCAAAAGAGGAAAAAAAGGAAAAATAGTACCAGTTTATTAAATAAAACAAAACCAAAAGCTGTACAACTGCTGTTTTAGCCCCATTGGAGAAGCCTTTGTCTAGTTTTACAGGGCCTAACATGTGTCCAATCAAATTCAATTTCTGAGGAGATCGAGATGGAAAACAATCAGGTGTTATCAACAGTATCACTGGAGCAACATCAAAGCCCTGCCTGAGTGCATGAGCCTTGATGCTCCCCAGCTGCTGCATACAGAGTCCAAGGAGAAACTCCAGGATCTGACAGAAGTTGCAAGACACCTTGTAAAGATGGAGACAATTAACCAAGCAGGTGTCTAGCGTGGAGTGGTTCTAGAAACTCCTGCCTCAGCTTTATACTGTGGGGAGGAAAAAAAAAAAAAAAGGAAAGAAAAAAGGATGTACTCTGTAACAAATGCTTTTTAAAAACCAAAATAGCCACAAACAAGTATTTTGGAGATGGCTTGTCCCATAGCTGTTCATTAGTGAGTATTATGCACAGATCCTGGTACTAACCACTGCTGGACACAGGATTATGCCCATGGCTCTGTTTGTTATAGAAGAAACATGAACCTGCTTTGATGACTCAGAAGAAGCTAGTACGTATTGTAACTGCTTATGAACTAGGACTTCGTGCAGAGGTCATGTGCCCTGCTAATTAGATACAGCCACAATTAACATGCCCCTGGCAGTTGTCAAGTTGCAGGAGGCCGTTTGACAGCAGGGCTCCCTCAGTCATGCTCCCATCTCTGAATACTCAGAGCTGCCCGGCCATTTTGTGTCATGGTTTCACCTCGAGATACAGGCAAACAGGCAGGAACAGTGAGGCACTGGACAGCTCTAAAACCACGCGGCAGCAGGCAGGTCTGCTTGTTGGCCAGATGCTGGAAGATGGGCAACTTTTACTTCACGTGCCTTGGCCTCAGGCTGTGGAGAAGGTTAAGTGAGATCTGACATTTAGCCATTGCCCAGCAGATCCATCCCTAAATATGGTGGGAGGCTTCACCAACACAAAAGACCCGTTTCAGTACTGATGGCAGATCCTTGTGCACTAAGCAACACATCTTCCTCTCTGCCATATGTCTTCCATCTGAGCAGCATAGTCTACACAGCAGACATAATCAGTTCCAGCTGGGACATTTCCTGTTTTCCCCCACAAGCTGCATTAACCCGTTCTTTCTTTCTACTTCTCAGAGGAGCTTAGAGCATAGGTACTTCTCCCAGACATCATTACCTCTCATTCCTACTATTTCAACGCTCCAGGATTGCTCAGAACCTCAACAGCACAATTTTAGCCCTAGCACCTTACACAGTTAGGCAATGCAGAGACACTTGATCCATAAGGATCTCCTCTACAAATCACATCACTGCTAGAAATTTCTCAGAGATAGCCCTTTTTTGCTGGGTCATTATCCAAGTAGGTTAAACCAGATGATGTTCTTGGAAGGAGATGTCATCTTTTCTCGAAGATAAATACTTGATAACAGCTAGCTAGCTAGAGAGGCCAATCTTCATCAGAAAGTCTATCCTTCACTGACATCTGCTTGATGTTTCCAGGGCCCAGTACTTCAACAAAGTTGCAAGAAGGGCCACCAGTGAGGTAGGTACACACTTCCTATGATAAGCAGCCAAAAAACAAACAGTGGCATAATTATTCCTCTACTTCCAGGACTCATGTTAAACCAAGACAGCTGGCATCGCTATGAAGCTGGTCTAGCCAAATCTCACAGTGAATTCATAAGAGAGGCATCCAAATGGAGTCAGTGCATCACCTTTCCCAAATTCAATATATCTTGTGAGCCCATCTGGCTTCGGGACTAATATTAACAAGCTGTGCCACTCACTCTGACCTCTCTGTGACCACTAATTCCTTCCTATTCTCACTATCCACTCTTCCCAACATGTATTTGCCAGATTTTCCCCAAGCCAACAGGATATACAGAAGTGGTAATCAACTCCAGCTGAGGTGCCTCCTGCTTCCTAAAGCCTGCCTTGGCTACACTGGTATTTGTCACAGGGTTTATGCACATACCAATGTAGCATAAACCCCCATGATGCATACCAACATCTCCAGAAACTCAGCAGCCAAGCTAACTATCTGAGAGCCTACGAAGTACCACATTTTAAAATAAACACAAGTTTGCTTACAGTGTATCTTGATCTTTCACCAAGGCCTCCGGCTCTGCCCAGGAAGCAGACAGAAAGGCTAAGTGAGCAGAAAGATGGGCTTGTGGTTAAGGCACTGGTCTGGGAGTTGACACAGCTGGGATTGGACCCTATTCCCCTGACATCTTTCTCCATGACCTTGACCAAGTTCCTGATTCCTCTGGGCCTCAGTTCTCTCATCTTCAAAATAGGATGCAATGCTCTTACTACACCTTTCCTGTATGGACTGGCCAGGAATCAACCACAGTTCCTAATATTTAAGAATCTGACCAAGTTAATGCCTTCTAAGTTACACAATGTAACTTAGATGGATGATGATGCAGCTAAAGGGGAATCTGCCTTAGAAAACTGAAATTCCAAATAATAATAATAAATTGTACGGTAAAAACAACATCAGGGGAAGTTCACTAAGTGTAATGTTCTTACATTGAAGTAGCAGTACTCACCCACTACATGTATAGAAGATGTGAGTACTGTACAGAACTGCTGCCTACAAGAAGAGAACCAGATTTTTGGATAAATAAAGTTGTAACCATCATCCTGAAACATATGAGCAGGAGTAAAAACTGCAAGGCATATCAAGTGCCCACTTCACTCAGCTTTTGTAAGATCTCAGCTGAATAATTACGCCCTGATTTGGACCATTTAGAGAAATTCCAGGGAAGAGTCATGGGAATGGTCTGAAGTTCAGAAATCACAAGCTGCCAAAAGACCGAGGAACTGGGGTTGCTTAAAGAGAAGAGAAATGAGCTGCTGAAAAAAAGTGGAAAGAATTAATCCACGGTGGTCAGAACAAATAGAAATATGATTAAGTTACACATATTAAAGAAAACATTGAAAGTAAAGAATAGTGAAGCACAGGAATGTTTTTCTTGGACAGAACATCCACCATTAGGAGAATTAAGGACAGGTTGAGAGAAAATCTGTAAGGTGTGACAGCCTGATTTGATCCTGCTCAGAGCCAGAGGATGCTCCAAAAGAACTGCATTCTGTTCAGCTGCATTTTTTTGTATTATTCTTTCATTTCTGTAGAGACTGGTTACCTATAGAGTCCCCATCATGGAAATATTCATGAAGTGAACACACCTGAAAATTCTCCAGGTTTGGATTTTCCCTGGGTTTGGTTCCAGATCCCCACCTTTGAGGAAGAGTTTACACTCTACAGTCTGTGCTAAAGCAATGTTAGTGTGCTGCATATCTGGATATTGTTTGTATGGAACTGGAGTGACCCTACACACCACCTACTGATGATCTGGTTACCGCTATACCCCTCTAATATTTAGGCACACCTCCTGCTTAGGAAGCTATTAGGGAAATAGCTAGATAGTGCCAAAAGAGAAGTCATCTTTGAGCAAGTCTTGTGAAGACAAAGGTCATCACCAAATGCTTTAAGGAAAAGAATAAGCCCTGTGATGAACAAGCATGAAGAAAGAATGTGTGTGGAACATTTCCTTCTCAACTAAGTCTTGCACACAGATACTGAGGAGTGAGCTGCTATTTCAGTGTTACATGCATGTTCTCAGTCTTACTGTTCTTCAGTAACACTCCCAGCCCTCCCATCCTTGATCCCCTACTCTAGGCTTCCCACAGTTTTTACACTCCCCAAACAGGAGAGACCATCCCTGCATGCCCCTGAAAGGGCTATGACAGCACAATGACAGCACTTTCTGTATTTCTGCTGTTGAACCCATACTGCAGCAGACTAACCTTACTGCATAAGCTCTTCCTCAGCATATTAAGAGCAGAGACGGAAATCACTGACAGCTTGACTTGCACCCAGTTTTAACATCAGTTTAATGACTCCGGGGAGAGCACTGGGCTTCTGTTAAAGCAGGAGAACAAAGAAGGCATCTTGATTACATTATTTATGCCACTGTGAAGATGCCACAAAGAATTCAGAACAAAACTGAACCACATATAAAGTTACAGCTAAACACAAATGGTTAATGTTGCAGCAGTTGTATAGATGGAAGAAGAGCCATTTTTGTAAAGAAAGAAAGAAAGACAAGAAAAAAAAAACACCAACAAAAGCTTTTAGATCCCAGTAGAAGAGAATATGCATGTCTGGTAAGCAAGCAGAAAAATATCGAAAAAAACAGGATTCCCAGAGTAAGTTAAAGAATAAGGAGCAACCAGCCCTTTCGCAGTGCATCACAGATAACCACCCCTCTGTCCTGCCACTTTCCTTCCCCATCAAAAATAAATAAATAAATAAAACAAAACACCAAATTTACAGCATAAACCAATATTACAATTACAGATGGGCTTATAATACAGAGAGCTACATCAAGATTTCACCTCTCAAAATTCAAGCTCAGAAAAGTCTGAGCATTTGGGGATCATCTTTGTGTGTTTTTGCATGGCTCCTATCTCCAGATCTCTGGCAGGTGGAGAGCACAGCAGCCATTTCTGGTTCTGTCCCACAAAACTATGATTTAGTTGTCAGAAAAAGAGGAAAGCTTTCCAGAAAGGCCAGTGCAGGGCTTTGTCTGTTTAGCTGTAGCTCTAAAATGCCCCTAACTATTAATATGTGTTATACACAAATATTTACTGGGCTTTCAATCAAAAACAAATATTTACTATTCTAATAGAAGCAGTACTTGGCAAGTGCACTAGTCTGCAAATACAGAGCATCTTCCTTAGGAAATGCATACTCATACACCAAAGTTAATGAAAGCAAAAGAAAACCACTCTTTCTACTATTTAAAAGCATTTCTTTCAGCTTTCCTAAAGTTTTGCCAATCATGTAAAAATAAAGTCATTAAGTCATTACTGTTGGTTTATGCCATCATATCCTTGAGTCATTCACCAGCTTGCAATAGGTTGCTGAGATCTTGTGACCCTTTTCCAAGACAGCTTGGGTGTTCTCCCATCTATATTTGTTCCTGCACCCAACCACACCAAGTGATCAGTCCTTCATCTACAAAACACAGCAAGTCTTTACTGCCGCTGAGAGAAATTTTATTTTCTATGCCCAAAGAAACCATATGATACCTGAAAGGCAGTCAGACTCTGAAAACCTTTAAGAAGGATCACCACTGGATGTACTGCACTGTCTGAAGTAGGAGACAAAAAGATCAGAGCCGGCTGTCACCAATAATAGTCGTTTTCCCTTACAGAGTGAGATTTGCAACAACCAAGCAGAAAGGACTGCCCCACAAGTACAGACAGCTTCACACGAAGGTCATACTAAGATGTGAGACTACATCTTCAGTCCATTGGGAAGCTTTATGGTGCCAGAGAAGCTGCAGCTTTGAAATGTAGAAATCAGGTCAACACAACTCCCCCTTACACTTTGCCGTGGGCAAAAGACTTGGTGCATCATAGCTAAACCCAGAGGCCAGCAAGGCACTGATGCTCAGAGTGTGAAGTAACGCAAAAGTGACACAAGTTGAGCTTCAGAATTTATTCACCACCAAGAGCTTTAAGCCAGATGACCCTGTTAGCGTTCCCTTGCCTTTCAAGAAGTACCTCGAGAGTGCTGCTGCAAGTTTCTTTGACAAGTAGCTACATAATATTTTATCACATGTCCACTGAACTTCACAATAACTCATCGCAGTGAATCAGTCTGATTGCTTATGCCAAATGTAGTCTGGCACAACATGTAACCTACATGTTATGTTACATCTGATTGCTTATGCCAAATGTAGTCTGGCACAACATGTAACCTACATGTTATGTTACATAACTTGGTCTTTTTTTTTTTTTTAATGCATGTAGAAGATACAGTGAATACCTTAAAACCCACGACATCTCCAGTAATGCACACGGGAACAACACCAGGTTATTACTGATGCTTCTAAAAGACAATAAGGCCTAATACAAAATTTAAAAGGAAAGAAGAAAATTATATCCTTCCATGGCAAATGCTCATTTTTATAGAACTGTATTTACATGATACCTGACAGGATCACCCTAGACCATGATAGAGTCTCATAGGCTCGTTTGAAATATATTTTTAAACATGCCCAGACTTATTTTAGAAAGTAGTTTGCCAGAAAAGCACCTGCCCACACACTTCTCAGCACTTTTTTTGGGACACCTATTATCACAAATACAATAATTATTTAATATAGGAAGAAATGGTACTGGAGAAACAGAATTTGAGATCCAATAGTATAAACATGAAATTGGATAAGACATTGGAAAAAAAAAAAAAGTACTTTGTAAAACAGAAAGCCTCTTCAAAGAAAACACACAAATCAGTTTTGCTGATACAAGACAGAAATTCTATGTAAAGTTTCAATACATAAAAAGTTGAAGTGCCTTGCTTACCTATCAGTTCTGAATGTCTGCTTGGAGTAAACACCCTCTAGCCTCCTCCAGATAGAAGAGGATTTTTAGATGAGCTGTCATTAATAATATACCGTGCATTAAAGCAAACTTAAACTTCCTTTCTGAAGTTATTGCAGAAGAGAGCACTTTAGTGTATATGTAATAAGGAATCATTTTTATGATTACATTTCCAGCCCTGAATGTCAACCAACTTAAACTGAGTAAGACCTTTTTAGTGCCTGCTGAAATGCGACTTTGACCGCATGTCATGAACTGATGCAAAGTTTTGCTTACCAACTCTGTCCTCTATGGCCAAAGGTGGAGAGCACACAGTAGTAGCTTCCAAGACACCAGTATATGAGAAAGGAAGATCCCACACATTCTAATAACATCCTTGCCACAAAATTTCAACTCGAAATAAGCAAGTGCTGTGATACTTAATTGACTGTGGCAGATTTGAAAAACTGGATGAGGTTCCCCAAGAGATACTTAACTCAAAAAGTTAGGCAGATATTTTTGTTGTAGCTCATATTTTAATATCAAGAAGAAAAAAAAAGTTGAGAGTCCATCTTATAAATGAAACTCATTGTTAGATGTTATGAACAACTATACTATTGATTTATATTCTGGAATAATAAAAAATGTCTTTAAATAGTTAATAACAGGAATTGACTAATGGTTCTGCATTAGCAGTGGAGCACAAAAAGGAAGGTTATAAAGATTTAGCTGCCTATGCTGTTTGATAGTCATGCGATAGGTGATAAAGTAAGTAGAAAGTATTCCTAACAACAGTTATGTTTTCAGGTGGTCCTCCTATTGCTTTAGTCCTCATACTTTGAAGCACATGTCCTTTCATGTCCTTTAGAAGAGGGACTTAGGTGCCCCAAGTGTGTCTGAGATAAGCCTAAATTAAGGTGTGCATCAACCTTATCAAAACTTTTTGCAGTTAGTATGCCCACAACATGCTATCCATCACCAATAATGGAATTCTGTATTAGAGGTTTGAGGTTAGACAAGCATCATTTTCTTTCTCCCTTCATCTCACAATAGAAGTCAAATTTTAAAGAAACCAGAACATTCAGAAGAAGGGAAGGAGTTGCTCACTTTGAGTCATTTGTTACCATAAACCTGATGACTTAGAGATTCCAGTTTGGGACAAGTGTGTCATGAGACCTGTTGAAAAAAAGGTCTGTTTCAAATAATAGACACAGTGTCACACCCATCTGTATGGTCCTTCTGGTTTTGTCTTCATTTTGGGTTTGGTTTGGCTCTCTTGGAGCTTGTTATTTCACTTTTTAGAAAAAATAATCTGCCAAATGTGGACAGTGGGTGTGTCTTGTTGACATCTTGTGGTCCACATAATATGGCCATTTTGCTGATTGTCAGAGCAATATGATTAAGACCTTAAAAATCAAGGGAGATTTTAGCCAGCAACATGAGTTGAACAGCAGTAGTATTTGTTCAACAGCAGCAATTTTAAGCTTCATTTCAACAGTCAAGTATGACCACTTCCATAACTCTTCATCAATGCAACCTCTCTTAATCCCCAGCTGTATCATTTGTCTGGATCCTCCTTTACCAACCATTATTAGGCATAGCTCCAACTGGCTATTACTTCACAGAGAAACAACAGCCGCCATAATGAGTCAAATCAAAGGTCCTTCTAGGCCAGTACCCTGTCTCTAGCCATGTCCAGGAAACAGCTGTTCAGGAACAGAAAAAAAGCAAGTGAATTATCCTTCCTGCGGTATAGTCTCCCAGCAATCAGCAGTTCAGGGAAATGTTTCCTGATTTCCAGAAGCAGTCTGGAAGATTCCCACAAGATTACGTACATCCAAGGTTTGGTGTTACCTCCAAGTCAACTGGCAGAGGTTGGATCTTCAATCTGTCAACCCTCAAACACTGCAGAATATGGCAAATTCTCTGCCAATAAAAATCAATAGGATTTCACCAGCTTGAAAGCGATTAACATTAAATAAGTACTTTGAACTCCTATCTTAAAATGAAGCATGCTAAGACCCAGCTCTCATTTACACAGAAGATATTTTAAATCACAGTAGCATTAAGGAAGAGATTAGAAGTAATATTGAATTGTATTTGCCCCTGCTCCCCTCCCCAGAAGGGGTCTTAGCCCAAGTTAGAAAGAGGTATTCCTTATGCACTTAAATGCTAATAGATAACTTTAACACCCCAAGATTCTCCTTCTAGATCTCCTTCTAGCCACAGCACACTGGACACACAGTACTAAGAAAGACAAGTTTCACATGTGAATATATAAAAGATTAAATATGTGTTGCAACTAACCATCCACATAGCTAAAATGATTTACAGCAGCCAAGAAGTCAGTCAAACATTGATATGAAGAGTAGCACACAAATGGCAAGATGATACTGTGTAACATTTATTAATCTTTTTAAGGACTATTTCAGTGTGAACCACTTCAATGAATTGGAAAATCCCCTCCAAAATAGCGTAACATATATCACACACCACCCAGAGAGAAAAGTACCAAAGTATAGGATATTCTTATTAAAATCATACAATAATTTAAGCAGGAAGGGGCCTCTGGAAGTCATCTACTCCAACCCCCAATTCAGAGCATGCGTAATTAGACCAGGTTGCTCAAGGACTTGTCTAGTTGAGTCTTGGAAATCTCTGAGGGCAGAAATTCCAAAAACTTTAAGCTGTGAGGTTAGAAAAAAACATCCAATTTGAGCTGCAAGTGTCAAAAATTATTCCTCCATTACCGAGTGCACACATTGCATTTACTGCTCCCCACTATGTATGTTTCTTATGGCCTTTCTGCTGAGACTCAGAAAAAATATTTGATCAAGAAATTCTTTGCAGAGGCCTCCCCAGTTCCCTCAGACTTCTGGAGATGACGGGTTGAGGGAAAAGACAGGTTTCTACCACCCCATTCATCACTTGAGCCAAAACATTGGCTAGAAGGAAGTAAAACAAGACAGTATGTGTGCATATGAATTTTGGGGGAAGGAGTAAGGTATTCCTAATGAGGTCTCAGGATACAGCACCACTACTCTGTAGGGACAGAACAAGAGGCAGACAACAGCCTCACCAACATAGCCTGCAATGGCACCCTGAGCCATCCAGAGCTTGGCTCTTAGATCATCTCCTACGCTCAGCTCCTGTGGAAGATCAAGACATTCATAAACTAACCGTTTCTCCTACCCCCTTCCCTCCAGAACAGGCTTCTCGAGTTCTGCCCAGACCCTACAAAGGTCTTTCAATCCTGCTCTCAGCTGTGGGTGGCTACTCCCAAGCAGTGGTTTCCCTGCATTACCTTGAGGGGCAGGTCTCAGACCCCTGCTGAGATGTTCCTACCTGCTCAGTTCTGCTCTCTTCAAGTAGATTCAGTGGTCTCCAACCAGAAATAATTTCCTGATCCAACCAGAGTTTCGCAGGATCCAGTCTTAACAGACCACAGCATAATTGTTAATGAAAAGCAAAACCCAAACAAAATGCACACAAAGAAATATTGGCCACTACGGAACTCTAGTCAAGCCAGGAAGTTCTATGCTTTAGATAGTAAGCCAGCTTCTGGACCATATGCATGTTGTTCAGCATTCCTGCCGATACACACGGGAATAGAGTAACTACAAAAAGGGCTGGGTTTGATGACTAACAATTCCTAGCCCCCTCTACCACCCAAACCACAGCCTATTTCAAAAAAAAGAGGCATTATTTGCATCAGGCATCACAGGGAACAGGCAAGGCATTACGCTCGTATTTTCACTCTCCTGGATATTTGACTGCAAAAAGTAATTACTAATATTCCAGGGACTTTGTGTTCCTCATCACTCTGCACGCCCCACTAGTTGAACAGGATGACTAAATACCTCTAGCCAAAAATCAAGAATGGGGAAAGAAGAGAAGGGAAATCCTATAGCTTTAAAATGCCTCTTCTGGTTCCTTCCCCAACTCCAACCCCTCAGCGTTATAAGGAAAGGAAGAATATCAATGAAAGAAGCAGCAAAGAATGGACTTAGCAGCATATTACAGAGTTACAACAAGAATCAGGTGTCGGAAAGGCATCCTCAGCTCAGGAAGAGAAATGCAGCAAAGCATTCTGCACCTTCCCATGGACCCAAGTGAAGACACAGGGAAGGCTAGCAAGTTCATCAATGCTGTCTGTAACCACCACCATCACTAGTTCGACCACTCACGTGATCACTGAGAACATACTATTCAAGGCAAATCTTGTACGCCAAGTAGTCTTGGCAAAAAACACACATCAGCCCAACCTGGTCTAGATCTACAACCGGCTTAGGCAGGGAAGCTCCCTTACGGTAGTAGGAGTAGTGTTGCATTGCGATTTTCCAGCCAAGACTTACGCACTAGTTCTTGTATCCACTGTCCCATAAATCAATTGAGGCATGAGCAGTTGGAAAGCTGCATAAGAGTTCATGCAAGCTTCAGATGTTTCTGTGGATTAGCAACCCATTGGCCATCACTTTACACATGATGATGACAAGCCACGTTTTATGCTTCATGAGTTAAATGTATTTTAACTATTCTTTTTTTAACAAAAGTAAAATGAAATTTTACATCCTAGTACAAAAGATTTCAAACTATTCCTTCCCATTAATAATAGCAGTATATTTCAGTATCTGTCATAATCCTTCAAATTGCAAAAGAAATGGAGGTCAGACATCAACCACCTGTAAGCTCATCTGGACCAATAAATGTCTGCAGATTATGGTGAATCAGCTTAAAAAAAGCATGTCGATAAATGATGCCACCCTTTTTCTGAGTGTGCAGTACTCCAGGATTTACAACATTCTCTTTATACTTAAAGCTTCACTGCTTCTTCTGATAAGAGCTTTAACTTCATAGACACTATCCCAACAACAGACCATCAGTTAAAAAAAAAAAGCTTCAGTATCAGACTGCAGCACAAGCCAGCCTTATTTTTTTTTCCTTAGCTGCAGAGAACACACTGTGGTGAGCTACAGACAGAGGGCACACACAGGCAAAGCAAGGTAGAAGGTTAACTTTCATAGCTGTGCACTTCTACCTTTTTACATGCACATTTATAAAATAATACCATCCACTGCCCACCATCTCCATCAAAGGTATTAAAAACCACAACATCCTGAACAGGCTGGTCAAAGACATTTGCACCTTACAACCAAACATAGGTCTCATGGGTCACACTTACCATTCCAAAACAGCTTCTAATGCTGCATCACTTCCACAGGCTGCCTATGTCTGAAGCCAGATTTCACCTGCCTGCCATGTGAAGACACGGAACAGCAAGCAAGTTATTCAAGTCCCCAGACCTTCAAATGAAGGTTTTCTTGAGGGAGAAGCAACCTTGGATCTCACACCCAGCCCAGCTCATCAGAGTTCATCTCTGCTTGTCTTTCAGCCTTGACAGGGATTGCAGTAAGCTTGCCAGGCCCCATTTCCCTGCCACCAGAGACTTGCTGGAGGATCAGGGCTGTTACTGCATTGTACAGTCATTCTTTTTCACTCTTTACTCTCAGCAGTGCCCTCAGCAGACTCCTCTTTTCCAAGGGGGAAAGTTCAGAGATTTCAGTAAACCTTGCACAGAACTGCTGAACTCCATCCCTTGCTGCTTCCCCACATGATTTCTTTTTCCTCAGGAGGCACCTTCACAGCAACAGCTCTCATCCCAGTTAGTATTCCTCAGCTTAACATCATCACACTATAAAAAGAGCTCTGTCCCAAGCCCTGAACTGCTACAGCTCACTTTCATAGAGCAGTATATTCCCAGTCCAGCTTTTCCTCTGCTTACAGCTGTCCATAAATACAGCCCAAACACATGACTTACAAATCAGCCTTCCCCTACAAACCTAGCACAGTCCTTCCTTAATTTAAAACAAAACAAAACTAATAAAAACAACAAAAAAGAACCAAGACTATCCCAGGTCTGGCAAATTGATCAGGGCTTCAGGGCTGGCCATGGCATTAAAGGTACAAATGCCCCTCCACCTCCTACTAGTGACTACAGCAGATACACTTTCAGATTTCCCTAATGTAGCTACAGTAAGGAAAACAAAACAAACAAACAAAAAAGTCTATTTGGGTATGTTTTAGGTACTTTTCTGATTCCTAAGAATCAAAGTTATTTTTAGGATGTTCTTTATTTGAAATTGAAGGAGTTTCTTTACTTAACATCTGCAAAAAATCAAGAACAAATGTGATGAACACTTCAGGGAAAATTAGATAGTGATGAACAAAGTGTTTCCAATCACATGGGACTGGCCAGAAGTAGCCTGTTTTAACACCTAATTAAAGCAGTATCTTTCTTTCCTTACAATGTGAATTATTAGTACAGTATATACAGACAAGACAGAGGGAAGTAATGTATTCCTTATTTTTTGTCTCAATGCCTTACAGTAAGTTGCATCAAAGGTGGCTAATCTCTGCCCTAGGCCTAGGCTGGGCTGCTCACCCAGCCTGCTTCTCTCCTGCAGTGCTGTGTCCTGCAGGCCCCTGAGACACCACCAGCGAGGAGTTGTTCAAGCTATTCTGCCTCTTTCTAGGAGGTTCAGTTATGCCTCTCTGCCATGTTCCTATTGCTGGTAGATGAAAGCTGCCTAGCTGTAGGTACAAGCGTGTGGTTTGGTCTGTGATCAGACATGTACCTGATGACAAGGTGCTCTGCTCTTGTATGGGGGACACCTTCATTCAGATCACACAAATGAGGAATATAATGGTGTGCTACGGAGAGAAGGGTTCACAGGTCCTTGCATCATCAAGAGTGGCAGGGTCCCGGCAGACTGCCCTTAAGTCTCTTCCCAGTCAGAGAACATCAAGTAGCCTGATGTAGTCTGCACTTCCCATCCCACCTGACAAAAACAGCACTTTCAGAAAAGGGAACACTTGCAACATTAAAGGATTATTGTCTGCGGGAAGGTGAAACAGGAAGGCAGAATCACAACAAGCATTTAATTACTACGGTAAAAAACAAGCCTAGCTGGATTGGCCAGAAGTCTTCTCATTGACCTCACCTGGCAGCAAATCAGGCTCATCCCTAGAAGAGTTCCTTGTTTGTCCTCCAAATACCTTATCAGCCGTACAGCTGATTAGAATCGTGTGTTGGGAAACATGTGATAATATCTTTACCCTAACTTCATCAATGCACAATGCCATTATGAAAATGGAGACTGATGAAAGGTGACAAAAGAAATTAGACTTCCTGTATCTTCAATAACTCAGCTCCTCTCTGTAGCATTCTGCCATCTTTCTGGGCGAGAACAGACCTTCTCCTCTTCAGCTTGCTGCCTGTCCACAAGCAGCAGCTCAAAATAGCTGCTCAGTGACTAAAACAGGACAAAAACAGGGATTATCTGCATGACTTTTGAAACCTATTCCTTTCAGGAGCCAGAGCAATGCAAATGCTACCACTGAATACCATCTTCCCAAACCCAAGAAAGGAAAACATTTCAGGCTTTCAGTTTGCACAAACAACCTCTTGTCATCCTAGCAGCTTGTTCCATCTGGAACATCCTAACTTCATATATCAGAAAATACAGAATGAGGG
Source organism: Anser cygnoides (assembly GCF_040182565.1). NCBI lineage: Eukaryota > Metazoa > Chordata > Aves > Anseriformes > Anatidae > Anser > Anser cygnoides. The sequence continues at coordinate 6,167,710 of NC_089875.1, read as the reverse complement.
AAGACAGGAAATGTGCAGCCATTAAGAGTTCATGAACTAACTTTTAAAAGTTCTTTGCTTCAAAATGGAAGCCATTTTCATTTCCACTCCTTTTTGCCATCTCTACCACCACATGCTAGACTATTTTGTCTCTCATTGCACTTTTTATTTGACCTCCTGGTGAAAGCCAGGCAACATCATTCAACTAATTGTGAGCACCTGCATTGCTGCAGGTGTGAAGGTAAACACCTAAATGAGTGGGTCAAGAAGCTGTTGATTTACAGCATGAAGAGTGTTATGTCCAGAAAAAGCAGTCTACATACATTCTGCTTCACTCTGGAAAAAGGGGGCAGATTGTCATTTCAGAGCTGTACGGTCTGTGTTTTCAGCAAACTTTGTCCTCTGCTGAAATCTGCCATTTTTCTGCTTTGATCTAGACCCGGGTGAGTGTTCACACATGTGCACTCTGAGAACATGGAGACCTTGCGCTGCCTTCAACGGTATCAACAGGACACACAGTATGCTGGGTATGGCACCTTTGAGTGCTTCCTCTGTTTAACTTTTAAACTGGGCTCATATGAGATTCTCTTTAGCAAGACACCTCATTAAAGCGGATAGATTTACAATCCTCAACTTACAGTTTCTGTACTGTGGGTGGCCTTAGACTACTTGTGAAATCTTGCATGCCACCATTTTCCAATTGTAGGATAAGAAGAAGAATCCCTCTTGCTTCCCATACAGTCTTGCAGCTCAGAATAAAACATTAACATTTCAGAAAGGACCTGCCTATTACACCATGACCCTCCACTGATTATAACAATGGAACCCCAGCCACAGCTGGGGCTTCTAATAAAAGTAAATTAGTGCTGCTGTTGTAAAAACAAATAAATAACACTAATTGTGGCAGGAAAATTCTGTCAACACAGATGATGGGCAGGGCTGTCACAGTCTTTAATTTGCTAGGTTTCTAGAATTTTGCTTTGACCTTTTACCTTCTAGAAACAGCCATGTTACAGAAACCTCCCTGAAGAATCGTTTCTGTCTCTGTACAAACAGCTGAGAATCCTCTGGAGAGCTGCAAGTGAGATAGATGCACTGTCTGTCAGTGGTGAAGGAGTCGATTCAAACCCATGATTCAAACAAATGCACTTTAAGAGCTTCTAATGTTTATATTGGCTTTGTGTCCACAATGCTATTTTGAGAATGGTCTGCCTAAGGCACTTTTCCCATTTCCAAACTGAAAGGTACTTTAATGGGGCTGTGCATGCAATGGTTTAGTTCCTGCATTGGGCTCCTTGCCGAGGCTTCCACCTGCCTGTCTCAAGGCAGAGTTTTTCAACTGCTCTGCACGGAGCAATATCTGGACTTTAAAGACTTCTGCAGTGATGGTGCACTGTTGGTATTGAGCACCACACCCACCTTCTGTTCCAAGGCTGAGAATGATCAGAGCTAGACAGAGCAGGGAAGGAGTAAGAAGAAGCAATATTTAGACAGCAAATTTTCCAAACATTCAGGATAGAATGGCTTGCAGATGTATATGTTTAAATGACATTTACACTCCTGTTGTTTCCTTTAACTTGGTACTCATCTTACTCTGGGCTTCTTCTGATAAAAAAAAATAAAAATAAAAATGCAGCTGAGAGCTGTGTTATTCCAGGTGAGAAATAACACCCTCCCCTTCCTTCTCAGTCCTACTGAATGCTAAAAAATATCTCTCTCTCTATGTATATATAGATACGTAAGCTTGGTCTCTTGGGTCCTTTTCAGCCAGAAATCACCTACTCCAAGGCTCCATGTGGAAGGAGAAAGAAGGAAAGTCTCAGCATGATTTAATTTTCAGATCCATTTTTCCCCTTAGCAAGGACAGATAACTGAACCAAACCTTCATATATTTATTAGATAAAATGGGAGTCCAACAGACAGACATCTACAGTTTTTCCTTGCTCAATAATCTTGGGATACTTTGGTCAATCCACAGATATGTCCGGGTCTTTGCAGGTACCTCCATGTTTCTGAATGCAATGTCCTCTTAAAACAACCAATTGCTTCAGTGTTCAAGCTATCCCACATACCTCTGCATTGAATATGAGTGCAGAAGGTTCAGAAGGTGTGGCATACACCTGTGATCTTTGGAGATACAGACTCTAGGTATGATACTCGCTTCATGCAGATGATTCTCTCAGTAGTGACATCAGTGAAATGATGTCAATTTACACCAAAGGATCATTTTCCTTAGACTGTATTCTCTTAAAAAAGCAGTGCTATTAAATAGATTGCCACAGCTAATGCCCAAGGCTAAGCAATAAAAAATAGCATCTTATATTTGTGATAGCAGAGAAAAAGAAGAACAATGAATCTCCCCCTTGAAATGTTGAATATTTTTTTTTGGTAGTTTTATGGATGTTATGACACTGCCACGAATACGTGTCACATCGTTCTGACAGTGAGCCAAGCTTTAGGAACTGGCAATACAGGTAGCAATAGGTAACTACTGGCAGCTAACACCAGAGTTCAGTGCTGTTTTCTTCTACCTGTGCAGCAAGGAGGGTAAGGGGGAATCATATCCACCACCTTCAGCTTCCTGTGTATTAGTGATTTCATTCTACACAGATAGCTCATATGTGAGTGGTGACAACACAGGTGAAAAGCTACAGTTGAGCAAAGGGAAATAACAATGCCATTTTCTCTATAAAGAATCAAGATATTAAATGGCCACTCAGTCCAACAGCCATCCAAATCAAGGACTACACAGATTTTTGCAGGCTTTGCAACACACTTGCCGTTTGTTACAACTCCACAGAAAATTTCTATTAAATTTGCCCAATGTCCTCTTCCCAGATGGCAAAGACATTTTGGCATCCCATCCTGCAACATCTCTATTTTTGATTTTCTGTCTTGGAAATTGGTTTTGTGGTTCAACCACACTTTTTTATTTTTTTTCCTTACTTCCTATGATTTACATCCTATTTGAGCCTGGCTACAGCAAAGAGGCATGCTGCATGACACATCATCGAGAGAAAACCTGCCCAAACAAGGAGTCTGTATAGACACATCTGTGTAAGGTTATGTATCCATGTCACGAACAAACCAAGATGTGATCATGACCTGTAAGGTCATTCACAGCTGAGGAGGCTGATCTGACTTTTTGTCAGACTCGTTCAAACTCTGTATCACACTATCTGGACCTGACTTAGGCGGTGTTGGTGAGGCAAGAATGCTGCCCTCTGAACCCAGCAGACTTAACTGGAACTCTCCAGAATTGCTTTGTATATACGTTTTTGTTCAGATACCATTGCATATGCTTTCTGAAGAAAAAAGTACCTGATACAGTCAGGGAAAGCAATAATTTCCTAGGAACTAAGTTGGTTAAATCATTCTTGTAAAGAATTTGCATAGCTATGGAAGTAACAGCTGGAGCTAAAGATCAAACTGGATTCAACGCAGTTCAGTATTTCTGAACAGGAGTGAACTGCTACAAGTATTACCCAGGATACAACTGTGTTAAACAACAGAAAACAGCAACACTTGGATTCATTTTACAAATACCAAGTGCTATTCTTCAGCAAAGCTTCCTTCTTATTCTTCTTTATTTTTTTAACTAAACTGTCATTCGCTATGGGACTGAATGGAAATGATCAAACTGAAGTTACTAGAAAGACTTCTGTCCATACTGTTTTGGACTCTACCGGAGCAGCTTGAAGCAAGTGTTTATATACACTTCCATTAAATTTATTTTCTTAGGGTGAATGAAAATAGTAACTTCTTGGAGCAGGGGCTGGAGAAAATCAGCCTTCCACAGAAGCCACAACCGAGAAGAAATTGATAACTGTGCAGAATAAGGGGTATTATGGTATTTGAAAGTTTCACTAAAGACTTATTTCCCACAGAACAATTTCCCACAATTTTCCCACAGAAATTGCCTGTACCTTAAATATTTAAACCTAGTTGCCTTCATTCAAGCATTCTGAAATACTGATTTCAACAGAGGTATTTTGATGTTTTATCAGCATACTGGGAAACCAGGCCCAAGCTATTTTAGGCAGAAGCCTAAATAATATTATTTCCAATGTCTCAAGATAAAACAGAACAGCTGATTATTTTCCACTCTTGCTTCATGCACGTGTGAAATTAGGAGTATCACCCAATCACATTTCAAAGGTACACAACCACTCTCTATATAGGTTAAATATGGCGCCAAGACTGCAAACATACCAGAATAAAGGAAGCTGAAGAGAAGGAGGTAGGTTATCTCCATCACCTTGACCATTACCAATAATTTCATCACCTCCATACAGAAAATAATAACAAATTAGAAAAAAAAAATCCATTGAATTCTTTTTCCCATTGAAAAATGACAAGCAAATATTCTTATTATTCTGCGGGAAAGAACTGATTTCCACAGAATTCTTGTCAGAAAAAAATCACACCTAAATACTTTTTTGGAAGCCAACATCCATTTCAATGACTAAATGAATCCCTACTATCGCTGAAGGTGAGTAGTTCCAGGTGACTTATGGCATCTACATATCTAAAAACCTGCTGTTTTTGCAAGACTTCATCACTCATAAAGCAGTGCTATATCAGAGCAAATTTTGAAGTGTAATGCAGATGCCATGCAGGTCCTGGGGGAGATAATAAAACAGGAAAGTCCTGGAACTAACTGTAGGTCCTATGGGACACCACCACTAAACAGATGCAGAGATTTATTTCTATTTTAACTAAATCCCATTTTCTGATGGGGGCATACTCAGTCTGAATTGTCTTGCTGACCTCATTTATTGTTCAAGAACAAAGCTACAGGAGGAATCATATTCATCTCTTTTATGACATCAGAAACAAAAGCCAAAGCACTGTCAGTGTGGTTTCTTTTCATGCATTTAAGAAAAGTTTTTGTATAGTCAATGAAGTCACAAGTCTTGATCTGTGCACAGCTCATGATAATACAATTAGACACTAACAACAACATTTTTATCCAGTGCTATGGTCAAAGGTGTAAATAACTGACATGAAAAATGCATCAACCAAATCAAGCCCATGGCTTGAAAAGCAAAATAATAAGCTAAAAGCTCTGGAACCACTGCTCTTCAGGACTTAACTTGGAGCATGTGCAAGGACAGACTGGTTTGGACCAAACTATTTCACTCTGCTAAGTAGTTATTTCTCACGAAAAGTCATCAGAACTTTTCAACCCACAGAAATCTTCCACTATATTTTCTTTTAATTCAGACTTGGAACTGCAAGAAGCATCAACTTGTCAGGATTTCTTCAGGATGGAAATTCTGAGGAAAGTCGCTCAGCTCTTTTGGCCAATTGCCGTGGAAGATAAGTGATTGTTTAAGCAGATGTGTGCCAGGGCTTCCTCTGTCCATTAGAAACATGCAAACAACCATGGGTGCCTTGGCTGAGATCAGCTTGAGGCTCATCCTCCCCCAGGACACCTCCACAAAGCACCTGTGTGACTTCTGCTGGACAGCTCCAAAGGGCCAGTGAGAACAGAGGCAAAAATGGCAAGGGTGGTAACACTGGAATGCTTGCTGCTTACCTACATCAGCCTTCTCCCTGAGACAGCCAGTTTCATTATCGCTAAGTATGACAACATTAAAGAATTTCCCCTGTTTACGTTAGATCCTATAATAACTGTTCAGTTTCTATCATGTCAAGCTGAATTCTGCACACAGGCTTTACAAATTCCAAGTTATTTCTATGCATGTTAGGTCACAGCCTTTGTATTTTGTCCATTTATTTTATAGCAAACAATATGCTTTCTCAGTTATGTGCTAACAATTGCACAAGTTGCTTTTCTGTGCTCTTCTGCCCCAAACATCCTGAGCAGTCATCACGTATTTCTGACAGATTTGCTTCCTGAATGGCCTGTAACACACCATGTAAAGTTTTCCGTTGTTGAAAAATGACCGTACAAATGGGCAGCACAGGCAAGGTTCAGCCGTTCATACTGTACATCCCTAAAGGACATAACCAGATGCTTTTTCGTTGGGACTCTAAGTGAGGCAGAACTCAGTGAATGAGGCCCATTCACAGACAGAGAATCTATACACAGCAGACTGTGCATTTGTCAAGGCCACCTCTACTTTGCATTGTGCGTGAGCTACAGAGTTTTGCAGAGCTCTGCAATCAGAATATGCAATTCATCTGTCTAAAAAACAAAGCAGGAAAAGGATACCAACATCACTTGAACTTTTGCCGTGGTTCAGCTCCAGAAACCACTGTGCTCAAATTTACCTTCTCCAGTGTATTTACTGGCCACCTGATCAGCATGCAACATCGCCTCCAGTTGAGAGAAAGACCATTTCTGTTTATACAGAGCATAGAGAAAAAGTCTAGGAAAACACATGCACGTCCAAAACTGGACATCGAGAAAGGAACTTCTCTACTTCATCTTCTCCTAACTGAAGTTATCCTCTTACAGAAGCAGGCTGCCTGCCTTCTTTTCCTTGCTGGGGGCCTTTCTTAGACCCTTCTTCCCTCTTCCACATGATTCTTCTTTACACTGTTGACAGATCCTTTTCCAAGGTTGTTTTTCAGTTCTGAAGCAAGCGATTGAATTTATTTGTTTAACAGCACCCTACAAACACACACACACAAAAACATTGAACAGACCACGTTCCTTCCTTCCTCAAATTCTCCTTCAAAGTACCCCAGGCAGGACATCACCACTGTGTTCTTCTAGACCACAAAGGGCACAATACGTACGTGTGACAGAAAGCTGAGGTTCCACTTCCAAAACAGGATGCAAGCACAGGAGAAGCAAAGCATGGCATGACTTGTATTAGTCTAGATAACACAACAAGCATTAGAATTACTCTTCTCCTTTATGCAGCACCTCTACATTCACAGCCCAGACATCTCTCTCCAAGGGCAGGCTTCAACACAGCTGTTAGATCTGTCCTTAGGCCAAGGTCTTCTTCTGGCAGTCTTCTGGCAGAGCAGCTCTAGGTGCATCTGATTTGGGCATTCCCAAAATAATGTCATTTCATCTTGGCCTCTGTTCTTGCAGATGGCCACCACCCAAGTGCAAAGACTGCTGTTTCTGAGTAATTCACAAGAAATCCTGGTATCATCCTATCTCGTAGTCAACACCAACAGCCTTAAATTCAGGTCATTTCAGTCTCCAGCCCGGAATCTGAGTTGCCACTAGTGACTGACCCAACTTCAGAAACAACTTCTGGTCTCTGGTGTAAGTCCCAGGACTGTTTTTCAAAGGATTATTTCTCTTACACTCCCACTTGCATGCTGAGAACCTAACTTTCCTTCCTATCAAAATCTGGGCTGGGCTCATAGCCTTCCAGATAAACCATTTCCATGCTCCCATTAATCATTTATTTTTCATCTCCACTATAAAGATTACCCCTCCCTGGTAATTTGAGTCTGGATGACATGGAAATTTGGAAGAGATTTAATTTCAATTTTGCTCAGCAAGTGTCCTGTCCATGGCTGGTGGCAGGATGGGTGAGTTTTTCCAAGGTGAAAGTTGTTACATACTCTTTTACTTATTTCAAGCGTACATACACTGATTAAAACCAGCCATTTTCCTAGTCAGAAAGCTACTGAGAGTTTATGTTTCAATCACAGATGTCCAGGCCATTTCCACAGAGCACGCTTTGCAGGAGGACGATCTGCTGGCATAACTAGTGACACTGATCACATTTCACTATTTTTTCTAGATATTCTTGGTGACCTAAATAGCTCCAAGCCAAAGATTTTACATGAAAATGCAGAATATACTTCACATAACCCTGTGAAAACATGCTCTCATCCCACAGAATAATGCTTCACAAGATGCCTCACCCTTGCCAGGTTTTGCCAGCCTTGGAGCAAATGCTGCCAAACCCACGAAAGGACAGAATTTTGACATTTCATTTCATTTTGTTTCTTTCCTTTTCTACTCTTTTCCTGGAAGCCATTACTGTTTTGTGTGTTGTATTTTCCCTCTTAGTTGTTGCATAAATACAGTGGATGGCATCAAGACTGGTATCTCATGTTCTGTGTCCAGGCCCACTTATGTGAGACAGAAGTTCAGCTCTGCACCTAGGAAGATGCCAGGGCTAGCAAGAAGTTCGCAGCTGTTTTGATCTCTGACATTTTTCTAGAAACGGTATCTGCCATTTTTCATGCAGGCGGTATGCAGGGATGGGAGGGGGGGACATGTGTGGGGAGGTTGTAGGGTATATTTTTATTTTTCCTCAAGTCAAACATAGATGATCTCTTTCTCACTGGGAATTGCCCCATTCAGCTTTTGCCAATGCCCAGATACATATCCAACCTGTCATTCTCTGAAATTATCAAACAACATAACACAACTACCTCTACTCTCCGGGCAATATACCGCATGACATTAAATCCTTGTCTAGGGCAAAGATCCACCAAGGAGTTTAAATTACTCAAATAGTTTTTAAGACATTTTCTGTCTCCTTCCTTAGAAGCTGACACAAGGGCTCTAATAAGGCTGAAGCTCTGGGCAAAATCTTGCAGTTCAGGTGTACTCCAAGGCTTCACTGTACTCAGTTGCCATGACTCCATATTTCCTTCCTATGCAATAGACCAGACTCACTATTTCCCATCTCCGGAAAACAAAAAAATTAGTTGGTAAGACATGAATTCTTTGCCTTCTCTCTTCTCAGTTCCTTTTCAAGTGCTGATACATTTTCAGCATCACTTCTGCCAGTACTACCACTCCTCTGTAGAGGTTTTCCTCTGCTAAGCAGTGACACATTTACTGGGAGTCTCTGGAAAATGTCCATAATTCTGCAACAACTTATTAAACTCATATAAACCTCTGCAAATGATTGCAACATTAAGTTTTCTTACAGACGTTGTTCCCCATAAGATGCAAACGGTTTGCTACCTGCAATTCCTTACTCTCTAGCAGATTTTACCTCAGTCTAGAAATGTGAGCTTTCTCTTCTGTCCAGGTTTTGCGAGATCAAGCACAGAATCTGGATCTTGTGACCATGTTCTCCAGTGTGGTGCAAGTCTATGCCATGTTCATAGCTGAGCTCAGACCTGTTGGTGCCATCCACAACCACTCTGCATGCTGATAAAATCCAGCCACTAGTGCTTACTGACTGTTGAATTCTGTCACAGCTTAATATTGTTTGTGAAGGCCCAATTATTTGGACTGAGCAAATATTGCTCCCTCTTCAAAAGACAAACATGTCTTTTGTTCCATGTTCAAAACAAAAACCTTTCAATTTCTTTCCTTCCCCCCCCCCCCCCCCCCCCCCCCCAGGATTTTACTATCTGTCTCTTATGAGCCAGAATATTCAGAGATACTTTGCTTTCATTATTTTGCATTGTCATCATGAAGAAGAAATACCCTTCAGAAGTGTCAGGCTCTTCCACCAAGTCCTGCATTGTTATTGCTGATGTGTGTGCTGCGCTAAGGGGTAATAATCTCTGCACTCCTAGCACAAAACTAGGAAGCCTATTGCTGGTGCTCCCATTGCAGTTGGAAATACTAATGTTTTGGGCAGCCTCCAGTTCCCCTTCTGCCAGCAATTGTCTTTGAATTCTTCCATTATTAACACCACAATCTAAACTGTCCCACAGCCTATCCCTCTAGGACATTTCTAAAAAAATATCCAGCTCATCTTTTTTTGCTCCACCACAGTCATAGGCACAGGGCCAAAACGTCCACAGCAGAACTCACTGCAGAGAGCAAGTACCCCTCTACATCAACACACACAACCAGATCCCCAATTCCTGGCAGACTGATTGTTCATAGTCTTCACATTCCTAGGTCCAGATCTGGGCTGCATCTGCTCCTTGCTAGTCCCTGCTGGCCTTCCCTTTCCCACTCCAACGAGGGGCTGATCAGCTAGCCACAAGGCTACTACTGCCATTAGCACAGGAGGCACAAGCCCTCCAGGCCCAGTAAAGCCTGGCACAATCAAGCACAATGACACTGTCTGCAAACGAAGTATCTTCTCACCCCCTCCCCAGCTTCCTTTGGCTTCTCTCAGGGCAATCCAGATGCTACCACAGCCATTGCACAGCTCCTCACGAGCCAGTTATCAACTCAACATGGTGCTTCAGTGCTAAATCCCCACCCCATGCCAAGACTGCATGAGCAGACTGTTCCACAAGCATGAGCTCTGCAACCCACACCCCACTACAACATTTCAGCTTCAACCACAGCCAGAGGTCATAAGCCATTATACACAACCAGCTTCCCCAGGGATCCGTCTCTTTCCTGGAATCACTGTCAGAGCATCTCTTCGGTTAGGTCACACCAGTTCAGAATGGCCAGCCTGAACAGGAGGGCATAATTTCATGCAGACTAGAGAGAAGAAGAAGAGATGCTTCAGGGGATGGTTGGTCCTTCTCATGACCTCTTGGCATGGTGCCGGCCTCCAGCATCATGTCACAGCTATGTGGTCAGGGCTGTGTCTGCTCCTGGCTGGGCCCCACACAAGTTATGGGGAGATGAAGTGGCCAGCTCATCAGAGGGCCTCTTAACTACTGTCACCATTTGCACAGAGAGAACAAAGCATACTCCCGGTAGCTCCTGTCTTTAAAAGACTTGTTAATCCAGTCACTAACACTTGTGCTAGGCTGCTGGCAGCACCTCCACCTGCTACATCAGGACCAACACTTGCCAAACCACCTGCCAATGCTGCTCATGTTCTATCTCCTCCTGGAAACCAGCTGTTGCCATCAGGCAGCCATGTCTTGTTGCATTTGGTGCTGCTCCGTCAGTCATCTGCTTGCACTGGTATTACATATGGGCCTGATGATGACTTCTATCCTTATTCTCAGCAGTTCAAAAGCCAAAGTTTGTGAGATGTTTACTTTTCATCCCTGGAAGGCTGCTGCCTGCATTGTCCAATTTAGTTGTAAAATGGCTCCTCTCCCAAAGCACAGAGCTGGAGTACAAATCTGCTCAAAACATCTTCCAAACCCCGTGAATTAGTCTGGTCTCTGAGCAACCCGATCAAACTCTGAAGTGGACCCCACCTTGAGGCTGGCCTGTTCTGAGCAATCAGTTAGATCAGATGACATTCTCCTGCAGCCAACATTATTCTGTGGTCTAGACAAGTAAAGATTAAGTTCTAACACTCATCCCTATTTTCGCATCCAAGCAAATAAGCCCATTTCAGAGTTATCAATAGAACAAATATGAACACCAGGTTTGAAAAGACAACGGCTTTTTAACGTTGTGGGTCACAGTGCAGCTTCTACAGGATATTTCTACCTACACTGGGACAACTAGGTACAAACTCATCTGCCTGTGCTTCAAGAGCTGTGACCATGCACATAAAGTCCCTCTCTTAGCAGTCAGGCAGAACTGCATCTCCTATTGTCACAGTACAACACAAATAGCATGAACCTATTGATGTACCTTTAGACATTATGAAAAAAATAGTAATTTATAGAATCTTAGAATCATAGAATATCACAAGTTGGAAGGGACGCATAAGGATCATCAAGTCCAACTCCTGGCACCGCACAGGTCTACCCAAAAGTTTAGACCATTGTAAATGGGGTAAAAAGCCGTATTTAAAAGAATCAGTGTTTGATCCTCTGTGTCTTGCTTCAGCAGAGAACTGAAAGACTTCAATGGTATTTTCACTTGGATAACGAATATAAGCTAAAGCCCAGAATTATTTGTTTATGGAATTCTCCCCATAATTTTTTGTTTGCTTTTAAACAGTTGTTATACATGGAAGCCATCTGACTGATTAAAATTTACTTTCCAACAACAAATATTTTTTTTTAAATCTTGTTCTTGTAACCCTGTTTGCTAGCTGAGGAATAAGATGAAACAAAAAAATCTTGTGAGAGGCCAAGGAGAAACGCACAAATGGAATGAGATATAAAAGTCCACTAACAAGTTAAAAATGTACCAAAGAACACGATAGAACATATCTGTGGTCACTTGAAGATTATTTGAGTGGAAATAATTTCCCTGAATTATTATGTGATAACTTTCTTGATTACAGTACACAAAGCTCAAAGTAAGGATTCAGAATATTGTTACCACATAGGCAAAACATTTCCATGCCTGTTAACAGTCATTTGGTTTTTCAAACAAGCGCAAAGCAACTACCAATTCAACTGGAACAGTGCGACTGACACTACAACCAGAAAAGAGATGTAGGCAATTAACTTGCATTTGACCTTGTCGGAGAATATCAGCACTCCAAGTGTGTAATAACACAAGTACAATTTCAGACAGGTCAGACAGAAGCTTTACTAGCTATGATCCTAGTGTGAGAATGCTCCGCCAGCATCCCCTCTCTGCCCCCTGTCTTCTCTACCCAGTGGTTGCAGAGACCCGACTCACAAAGTGCTTCAAAGATATCAAACAGGTAAGGAAAATCATTCTAATGCTTACAAAGCCAGGTGTGCATTCTTGGGAAGAAGGAACTCCAGACAACCATTTATGTGTTAGCAAAGCCCAGTACCCCTTCCTGGGAGGGATGGACTCCTTAAGTATCTTAACTGCCACAGCTGGCACTGCAGTGGGGCCTGTAGGAGCAGCACACCCAGCATTTTCTTAGCTCAGAAGTGGGAGACAGAAACAATCAGGCTGCTAGCTTTTGGTCGAAAGGAATGTTTCTTTTGGTAGGACAAACTTCTTGGTCATACCTCTCAAACCTTAAATATTAATAATTTTTCCACCACAACCTAAAATTCATGTCTTTCAAAATTCATGGACAGATGACAGATAAATCTGTAGGTTTATAAAACTGTTACCATCTTCTCTGTATGCTTAAATATTTGTCAACAGCTATAAACAGTCACGACTGACTCACAAGTCATCTTGTTCACAACTAACACCAGGACACATAGTGTGCTATTTCTTCTCATAAAAAGCAACCGGAGGGCCCTAAGAGCCACACCTGAAACAGGAATATCAAAGAAAAGAACACAGTTGGCTGAAGACTACCGAGACCTAAGATATTCTCCTAACTTAGGAAAAACTGATTATTCATATCATCAGAGCTGCCTCCCTCAGGAAGACAATTTCTGAAGTATTGTCCAACATCAGGCAGTTACTGGTTTAAACTTCTGTGATTTTCCTGTGCTCTGATTTCCCTTTCTCACCATGAGGACTTACTTATGTCAACAGATGTGCATGAAAAGAGATATAAGGAGAGAAAACTTAAGAGTTGGTTGCCTTCACTCCACTAGTTTGTGCAGCAAAGCTACACCTGCAAATTGCTGTCTCACAGCAGCTGTGGATCTGATTCGCTCTACTCCCATTTCCATTACTGCCTGACTTACAAGTGACAGAGCAAGTATCACAGGCATCAGCAACAAAGCTACATACATCAGAAACACTCAGGGGAGGATTTCTGCTCTAGAGGAGCAATTCTTGTAGTTCTGTGGCCATACCATCACTAATGAAAAGTCACGAGGTCAGATGCCTCCTCAGTTGACATCAGTGGATTAGCATGGTTGTCACAGGGGGAAAATGTGACTCAGGATCTCCCCAAGAAATAGCTACATCTCAATGAGAATGAGCAGCTGCTAGTTTGGCCTTTGGTCTCAGTTTTATTGCCAAGCATATAAAAAGAAATGTTCAAATTTTTTATTCCTTCTTTCCCACAGCAGCTGACTCAAGTAACTTCCTTCCACCACCACCCCTTTTTTGCTAGATAGCCCATAAAGCTTTACCTAGACAATAGTACAATCTACAAAGTGGCAGAATTACCTCCTAGTCATCTAAATATTGAAGACCAGGGCATCTAATGCAGTAAGCCCAGATTTAGTGTATTGCGTTTTCACAGGAAGAACTAAGTATAAAGTAGACAGTGCAAGACAACAGCTGCACTAATGAAATCTTTAGCTACAACAGATGTAGCCCATGAACTGTAAAGGAGAGACACACTTGCATCTTATTTCTATTCTTCTTTTCTTTGTTATCTGTACCCTGCTTTTTATTGTTTAAATGAAATTTCTGAATCATCAGGAGATTTTTGTGGTTATATAATGGCTGCAGCCCATTCCTACCACCCTTGAATTTCACTGCAGGCATCTGGCATGAGCAGTAGAACTCTGGAGGGAGTCTTCTGGGTTTAAGACCACCAAAGAGAAACAATTACAGCTTGAGAAGAGTGAAAAGGAAAAATTCTTGGTGGACATTTGTGAACTCCTTTTTTTTTTTCTGTATGTAAACCAGTTTCAAACCTACTTAAGTAAAGAAGGTTGCAAAGTTCAGTTTCACTGAAAACATCTTTTCCCTGATTCCATTTAAGACAGATAGCAACACTGAGAAAAGACCAAAGTAAGCAATGATCAGTATGTTAAGTGATAACAGTGTTTCTACAGTCAGCAAGGATAATTCTCATTAACTCTTTGGAAAAATTGCACTGAGACTAGCATAAATGGCCAATGAGGCAGAAGAAGCATGGACTGTTTGTTTCAGAGTCCTCATAACCTTTGTCCCAATCTTGATCCCCCCAGGCCACAGCTTTACTGCTGAGGCTGCGGGACCTGGACTCGGCCGCCCTGACGTCTCTGCAGCTCATCTGCATTGATGCTAATGTAATTCAGATCACAGACTGGACCGTGGGGCCTCTTTTGCCAAGGTCTTTCACCACGTGAAGTAATTTACACTTCTGTGGCTTTTAGCTGGTTTCCAAAGGAAATGAGGCTTATGAGAGCATGTTGCATTTGTGGGCGTGGGTGTTTCCCCCCCACCAGGAACTTCTGAGCCCACTATCCAATTTCAATTGAATTAGATGCAAATACAGAACTGGTTACAAGTAAGTTACCATGGATAGAGATGGACAGGTTTCATTGTGGGGACTTCTTTAGTGACAATGAGGAAAGGCTTAGATGGAAGGAGAGGAGAAGAGGCAAAAGATTCAGGTAGTATCATATCAGTCTTGAAATGAGTATCTCAGCACAGAAATGTTACTGTCCAAAGGACAGTAGGCACATTTCAGAGACAGAAGCATGCCAGAAGGAAGTGCAAATCAGAGCACCATGGTTAGAAAATATTCATGAAAATTTTTTAGAAGATGGTCAGAATATTTTTGACAGAACTTTTCTACATGAAAGAATACAGTTTTGTTAAAATGTTCCATGGAAAGAGATTTTCACAGTAGTGTTCCTAACATGCACGAAAGCTTTCTAGTCACTTTCAGGAGAAAAAAAAAAAGAAAAAGAGAGAGAGAGAAAAAAAAATGTTTGGCCAAAACCATCAGTTTTTCTATTTGGGATTGGAACGATAGTCATTTCTTCAGTGAAAGCACCATTGGTTTGGGTGAACTTGTCTTCCATCCGAGGCAGAATAAAGAAAAATTTCAGACACCTGGAAGCTGTCATGAGATGGAAATGTCCTTGCTGGAACAAATAAGAGATAACTCCTGAGAACACAGGGTCCTACAGTTCCCAACTACAGCCCTCCATGGAGGAATCTCATGGAAGCGGACTACTCAGCTAGCTTTACAGAGCAGTGGCCACTGGGAAGGCAGGGCTTCACATTCAGTGATTTATGCTGTTTATTTATTACAGACTACTTTATGGACTTACTTGAGCTCAATTCTATTGCATATATTTGGCTCAGTGCATCATTAAAGCTTCTTTAACTTCTTCAGGTTTTCACAGATCTCTGACATCACCAGCAACACGTTCAGAATGCCCATGAAGTTTCTACTACAATCGTGACTTCAGAAATAGATACAGCAAACACCACTTGAAAAATCACAGTTTATCAACTTCTTCCAAAAACTTACTGGGATCAACTTGCATTTTAAGAAAATAAACGGTCATGCTCAGTCAGGTGAAAGAGAAGGTAAGAGGAGATGAAGAAATGCACTTTTTGTAATGTAGCCATTTCTAAACGTAGAAGCTGAATTTCACACACCCTGATACGAAACAGAAATTCATGAAACCATACAGAAGATTTCTGTTTCTTCAGACCTAGGCTGTGCAAAGAACATCGCACTAAAGAGGCCAAAGAACATTGCCCGTAACGTACACATACACCAAAATGCATCAAAACTGAAAACCAAAGAGTAACACCTTTAATTTTAACTGTTTTCCCCAAACAACAACAACAAAATCATTTTTAGAAGAAGAAAAAAAAACAGATAAACAAAAATCAATTTACAGAAACTGCTATGGTGCTTCCTTCATAAGAACGGCAGCATGGGCTTATTGCTCAAACTGTCATTTTCTCTAGAATGTTTTAATCTAACTGCGGGTTTTGGGCCCAGGAAGGGTTGCAGGTAGGATTTCAAAGGCCAGTAATGCCCAGTAGGGTCAAAATAGGGATTTTCAGGGCTTTTCTGACTTGTGGAAGCCTACATCTATACTAAAAGACAGCATTACAAATTCATCTCATATGTATAACAGCACACTAAAATAGACAGAGGATTGTCATGGATGAATTATTCCTCTGCAGGAAGCTTGAGTGAAGATTAAGAAAAATAAAGTCCAACATCTTAAAAAAGGAGAGTAATCTCAAATAGATTTTTTTTTTAAAGTTCTCAAATTAAAACCATGTTGATAATAAGTAGCATGCTGGTACAAATGCTCTGCCTAACTTCTGTGCAATTAAAGACTGTGCTGAAAAGCGAACTTCTGCCTTGCAAAAGACAGATAATTTAGACCATGCTTCAGAATCCACATCTCACGGAGCCTTTGGCTTCTCCAGTGTGCATTTAAATAACGAACAGCAACTGCAGAGGCAATGAGGACAGTAGTTGTACTGGTGGATGACTAGCTGTGAGGAAGCACACAGAGTCCTCCACCTCTCTCAGTACAAGCCTTTGACCCGATGGAAGAATGCAAAGATTCCTCTGGGGCCTGGCTATGAATATGAACCAAATATTTTCAAATCCTATTTTCAAACACTGTTTTCAAAACCTTCCAGATTCAAAACTTCAATGTGACAGCCCTGGATCTCAGCTCCAGTCCTCTCATCCTCAGCATTTTGTTAGCAGAAGTTTTAGTCTTGTACGAAAATATAGTGTCTAGAATGTATAAAGTGTTTAAGTTTTATATGTTTTTGCAGTTTACTTAAGATTAATGCAAGCACTACTTCTTCCAAACATTTACATATTTTGGTTCTGATAATGAAGTGCATCTTCACACACTTTTCTTTATTGGGTAGCCATAAATCCGTAGAGAGAGGAGAACCCTACAAAAACAATGGAGGTAGCATGGCCCAAGCCAAAACAAATTCATATAAGAGGAAACAATGGGAAGTTGGCAAAAACAACATGCAAAAAAAAAAAAAGGAAGTTTATTGGATACACACAAAGAAAAGACCACCCTATGTGTGTGGCATATATTTGTGCTAAGTCTCACATCTTTTCTGTGATATGTATTTTTTTTACAAGGTTCTAAGCTTTTTTTTATGAGGTGAATAAAACACACAAGAGCAAAGTCTCCAGCAGTTAAAGGGCAGTAGTAGATGTCTCTGTTATGCATTTGCTTCTAATAGAATTCCCATTCATTTTCCTTGAACAAATCAAAACCGTTGTTGGAAAAAGTTCTTTAGAGACCAATGACCCAAATTATCCTCTCCCAAAGGAAGGAAAGAAGCATTAAATGTTTGGAAACCTGCCCCCAAACATATATGCACAAAATGCGTTGTTGAGCAAATGAAGTTCACAGTAGTTCCTGATGAAATCCTGCGTGATTTTGAGCTCTAGCTGAGGGACTTCAAAGGACCTCCTGCAAAAACATGCTCAAAATCCTACACTGCCCTACACTTTCCCATACAAGCTTGCTTAATTTATCTTAGAGGTGCAATGCTTTCCCTCATTTGAATTCAACTAATTAATTTTGTGTAGATGTCCATTTCAACATCAAATGTTCCTCCAGCATCAGTGAGAGGTCTACCTCTTGCCTAGCTCTCTTCTCATACCATTTATCATCTCTAATTTGAACCATGGTAAATTATTTAAGTCTTTTTGTTGTTGTTCTTGTACTCTGCTTTTATCAAGAGCAGCTTTTCGTTATGCACAGTGATTACATTCTTCTAAGGATGTGGTAAGTGCAATGGGCTTTGGTTACTTCTTGTAGGACCTGGAAACCTGTTAGTGGCGAGGGAAGGATGCTAGCCTCCAATGTGTGGGAGAAATGACTAAAATGAAGCTCATGACAAAAATTAGCAAAAGAAAAAAGGAAGCTTGAACACATGGAAAGAATTTTGGTGGAACAAATAAGATTTGCTGGACCCTTCTCATATGATTCAACAATTCTGTTGTTACACTGCAAGCTGCAGTAATGGAAAACAGAACAACAGTTAGAGGGTGGGAGGTAAACTGAAAACAAAACAATATGTTACCTTGTAACGCAGAAGAGGTGAGGTTACATGTTTATGGTGCATTAAAATGCATCACTCACTTGTCAAGATAAAAATCCTCTTAAAATCCTTTCAATCATTGTTTTCTTACATTTAATGTATTAGCAAAAGTTCTGCATTCCACAAAATAATTCAAGATCTTCTCAGAAGAGAGGACTACTGTCCCTCTTTGTCCAATAATCTTCAGATTTGCAGAGTCTGAGCAGCAGTTTATCTCTGGAAAATATCTATGCCAGGTTCAGAAGTAGATTCCTGTAAAACTCTGCTAACTCGTACTTCTGAAGAAAGTATGTCACCACATTTCCTGGCGTGAGGGTCTTGAATCTGAACGCAGCTTTTAATTTTCTACAGCATAGTTCATTAGCTTTCACCACCCATTTTTACTGCACTTGCACCACTTTTCAGTAAATGTATCTGTAACGTTAACATTCCTTACCACTGTATTAAGAATCATTGAATATTTATGGTTCTCATCGAAAAGATCTGTGTTAGCCGAAGACACCAAACTGCAGTCAAAGCTTTCACCTTAAAAACATACATTTCTAATCATGACAGATATGAGGAAAATTTCAAAGAATCATTGGTGACTAAAGAAAAAGCACTGATTAGACACTGGAAAAAGCTAGGTGTTCCTCTTAGGTGAGAGTTTAAGAGCACTGAGTTCCAAAAGAGTTAAAACTACAAATAAGCAGTCACCTTCAAGTGAAAGAGCTGAGAAGACAAGTAAAAAGAATTCAGTGGTAATATCATGGTCTTTTTTTTTTTTTTTAATTATCATTACTTCTTAGTATTTAAGCCAGTATTACTACGTAGAGAGACTGGAGTTGCATGTTTCTGTTTCAGGAGGTATAAGGGACCATAGCAGAGCTGGGCACCACCAGGCATGGCTAGCATTAACGGTGCCTAAGCTTCACCTAAGGTGAAAGGAAAGAAAAAAAAAAAAAAAGAAAAAAGAAAGAGATCACAGCCTGAGATTTCTAAGAACCACTGTGCAAAACAGTTAATTGAAGAGGTGTGTCTGAAATCATGTCCCCTGCCTGAGGTTAGGTACTTAATGTATAGGTGCAGTGAGGCTCCTCTATAGGACTGACGGGTCAGAAATAACTTCACAGTATTCTGCAAGGACTATAATTGTTTTACCCTAACAATCTTAGAATAATAATAAATAAATAAATAATACCAAGTCACAACAGAGATGGTATTTCTCTTTCCTAGTGAAGGATCTCAAAGACTCTCTTACCTCTCTTCTAACCCTATCCATTTTGCAATGTCTAGCTTCAGAATGAAGAAATTGGTTGCATAAAAAATTGGTAGTACAAAAGTGCAGCCTCGGCACATGGAGCTGTACATTAACCACAGAGATCTAAGGAAGCTGCTCATATTCTTGAATGTGTCAAGTATTTAAGCACCTTAGAGTGCTATCAGTGTCTCAGGTGCCTATGCGCATTGACAGAGATCCCCTACAGCGCTCTCTGGAATGGAGGCTCTTGCATCCATTTAAGACTAGAAGAACCTATAGCATCCTCTTAGAGCTGGCTCTGACCCCCACTGAAGCCTACAAAGGCATTACCATTGACCTCATAAGAAGCAGGATGGGGCCCATAGGAAAAGCTTCAGTATAGGAAATAAATTTTCTTGCCATGATTATACTCGGTTTACCAGACAGATAGATTAATTCCAGACATGATGGGTGAGAGATGAAGTTTGAATTTCCACCACACCCACCCAAAAGGAACTGCAGTAGGTTTCCTTTTATTCTCCTTCCCCTTGCCCAGCACCACCGCCACCTGTAAGAGGACAAATCTTAAACTCACACAGACACAGTTATATAAACTGACATTCCAGTTAATGGTTGCTTTGGAAATTCCCAAGCTATGAGCTGTCCTGCAATCTAGAAACTGTGGTTTCCAAACATGAGCTAAATCACAAACCACTGCACAAGGAGTCTTTGCGAACATTCCTTGTGTCATTGTTTCAAAACAAAACTTGTAATATTTTAATCTCATGACCGCAAGAGCTTGTCTGTTGTAGCATGTAAAGATGATCCAGCGACTTAGGAAAGCACTTCAGCTTCTACCCCGCTTCCACTCATTGATAAATCTGTAGTCTGTCAGAAATACCGGGAACAGAGGGCCACAGTGGAATAGCTATTGGCTTAGCTACAGTGAGGATAAATATGGAGATGATGATAGAGACACCCAGACAATACCGTCTGCCCTTCTTACATGTGACTCAGGGAACAGGACATACCCTGAAAGCAGGAGGCATAAGTTCTGTGTTCTCCTCAGTCTCATGTTTAAGCTTGCATTCCCAAGGCCAGGACTAATCCTCTTCCTTTCTGTAGCCATACCATTGTGCAGCAAAGGATGTCAAGCTCTCTGGGTCTTCAGAACACTGAGCAAAAGAATCTGCATGGCCTGAGGAGGAGGTCACTCAGTTCTGGTCTCTACATTCTGAACATTTTAATCTAAATTAAAACTTAAGAGATCACAACTGTCCACATCCAGAGTTCCATAATCACTACGCTTTTACAGGCAGGATCCTTCTTGACTGTGTTTAACAGTTTTTCCTGCATCTCGCTTTCTTATAGAGCTCCATCTTCAGTGCTGGAGAAGAGTACATTCCAATGTGATACCACAGATTAACAGCCACCTGAGACAAAGGCTGCTACAAGAAGCATCATTTAGCATCTCAGCAAATTCCTCAAATCTGCCCTTCGTTCTCCTGTAATTCAGTCAACTCAGATGTCTTTGCAGGCTTTTTTTTATGGCTTTTTTTTATCTTTTTTTTTCCTGACATCCTTAACAACTGGCTTCCTAAATTGTTACCTCTGAGAAGCAAGGAAAGAATGACAGTCTGCAAGGTTATTTGAAATCTGATGACGTAGCACACATGGGTGAAATTATCATGTCAATATTTTGTTACCTGATGATCATCCCTACCTTAATGTAGGAAAATCCAGAACCCTGCAGGAGTAATACATCAAGGTAAAAAGGGGAGGGTCAGAATAGAAGAACTTAATCTAAGACAATTATTTTTGTCTGCTGTTTCCACCTAGAGTGCCTTACGCGGAACTATTCTGAAGCAATAAAATACAACTAAAATTTTCTCACGTTTAATTCCATGGCGGAGTGCAGATGTCTGCAAAAGTAAAAATACCCAAGTATTTCAGCCCACAGAGATTCCAGGAAAGTGACATGAGTTTGACTGATTCAGGATAATACAAACTATCAACTTTCTGAAGTTCCAGGACATAGAGAGAATTCCAGATTTTGCTTGATCAGCTGAAACAATTTAGGGAATAAGTTTCTCCAACTCTGTTGCCAGAAATTTAGCAAAGAATTTCATGTCAACATTAAGATATAGCTCTATAATTGAAGACTTTGTGAGTCCTCCTCCCTGGCTTTCCTAGTAAGGTGATATGAGCCCTGGAGAACAAGGCATCTTTCAACTTTATTGAAATCTGGAAGCTAGAAGAATGCTCAAGATTTAAAATAGATTCAGGATTGAATAAAAAGAAGAATTAAAAAAAAAAGAGGCCAGCTGAAACAGAGTCTTTACTTGTTTCCATATTAAAGTTGCTTTTGTCACTTTACTGTTCACAGGTTATTTCTTCCAGATCAGCTTGCATAGCTGAATTTATTTATTTATTTTTAACAGAGAAACACTTCGATTTCCACCTTACTCACTTTCAATGCTTACACACTGAAACGTGTTTCAAAGGATTCTTATAGCATTTTGTCATGCCATTTTGTGTTATTTGTGTCTACCTACAAAAAAACATAACATTTGCTTGGAGGGGATGAACACTCTTGTTTCATCCCATTAACCAGCTAGATGAACTCACCAACAATCAAGCAAAGGACTGACCACACAGTCTCTCTGAAGCCATATAAAATGACATTCGTAACAATTTGTATGGGGCAGTAGGAAGAGCCTTATAAAGTAACGTCCCTGTAAAAATGCATCATAAATTTAAGAAAGTAGATTTTGGCAAGGAATGTTTTTCTGAAGAAGTTTTTGCTGACTATGCACAGAGTCTCTTTGGGATGGATGTGGTTGACCAGCAAGTTCAGTCCAGTCCCTGACAATTGTCCCTGGTAGGAATCTGCAGCTATTCAATTCTTCTTCTAAAAAAAAAAAATGACAAAAATGCTTTAAAGTTAGAGACTGGAAAAATAAAACCATGCAGGTTTCTACAGAGAAAGTGTGTTTTGGGGATCCTTTGATATGCTCTGTTTATTGTTGTAAGTAGCTGTAAACCACAGTCTATTTTCATTGTTGCTCTGAACTGAGTTGCACATCTGGCTGTCAGTGTTAATGTCAGCTTGGTGGGAGACTTCTCCAGAGATCTGTGCATGATAAATAAGTTTTCTGCAGCATGGTGCACAGGTCTGGGATTTCTTTCTTTCTAACCTTACGCTGAAGGCTCATAACGAAAGCACAGAGACTCATTAACAGCATCCAAGGTTTCCAGCTAGGCCCAAAGTTCCCTAGCACATACACAGCTATCAGAAAAATGAGCAAGTAGCATGCCAGTTTGGTCTTTGTTAACCGCTTTGACCATAACCTTATTTGTTTGCCCATGTCCAATAAAATAGCACATTTTAGTGGTCAACCCTACTGTTGTCTCCCCACAGGTCCTGTGGAAATGTCTGATGCACAAAGGCACTTGGATTGTCTGAAGATTAGCAGGTCTACCGTGCCTTATCTAACCGCTTGCTGGTAAATATGGAGGTAACAGAAAGTGGAGATACTAAGTAGTGACCTGCTCTGTGGCATCAACATATCATTTTACATCTCTGTTGTGCTGCTGGAAGCAAAATAAGGGAAAGCCAAAAGTTTGTCTCACTGAGCACATCAGAAGCTGTACACTCCTACAAAAGCCTAAGCTTACCTCAATCCCACAGCTACTTCACTGGGTAATTTAGGCATCTCCTGTAACTACTTATTCATATCATTACAACACCTGAGCAGGCTGTCCCACCCTAAAAACTGAGACTCACTCAGCTGACTTATAGCGCTACTTTCCAGAGTCTTGTTCACAAAGAGAAAAAAAAAAGAGAGAAAAAAAAAAGAGGAAAAGAAAAAGAAAAAAGCAGGTCCTGTACCCACAGAGTCATTCACGCAAGGATCTGTACATATCCACAGAAGGAGACTATTCTGCCCTGAAGAGCTTACTGCCAAAGGGGCACAATCCACAAGCATAAAATAGAGAGCTGTAACACAGTAACACGGTAAAATCTTTTTCCAGAAAAGTATTTACATCCTTGAAAGGTTCCAATGTAGGTTGGAATTTAAATCTGAGTCTCCACAGTTGAGAAACCAAAAACCTTGAGAAACTTTTAATGAAGCTTGTGAACATGGACATTAGCTTTAGCTTTCATATTGCTCAAGATTTCCTGGGCTCTCAGTGCTAGGTTAAAGCCAGTGTCCTACTACTCACGTCCAGGTCTATGTGCTATGAGTACAGCATCACTCATGCAAACTCTCAACATTCTAAAAACAAAGATGTTGAGTTCTAAGGAGAACATTGTTGGTTTTGAAACCTTCACTATTACATTTACGTTTAATGTGTGGATTTGGAAAATGGAATTAGACCAGAAATGTATTTTTAATGTGCTTCATTTAGTTTTGCAACTCCCTGCAAACCACACAATCTGTAATTTTATTTTCTGAGGAATTCTTTATTTTTATACGAAATTTGGCTAGATGATCAATGAGCCAAGATACTTCATACACTGTACATGTATAAATGAGCTGTAAATAGGCTCTTTCTTATGAAGAAGGGCTCTTCCACTGCTTGATACACCATGGCATTTACTTTTGTAAGTATTTTTAACTCCTAGACCTCAGACTGTAAGTTAGGACAATCTTCTGAAAGTAACCAGTAAAAATTACTGTGAAATTACTTCAAAAATAATAAAAAAAAAATCACAAACATGACTGCAATGTGAAAAATATAAATAACTTATCTTAAAGAAAAACTACAAAGATGACAATGCCAGCACCAATGCCAGAGTGCAGTATGCTCTAGAAAGTTCTAAATTTCATCCTATCGAGACCAAAGTTGAAGGTAGTATTTAGAACTATCTTATTCCTAATACCGAATAATTGTAACACTGAATATAATTATAATATATAAAATATAATTATAATATTGAATATTATAATAGTTTCTAATTATAATACTGAATCCACTAGAGTAGGCAGGGTCTTGATTTTAGAAATTCTAAAATGTTTATGAAATAATGTTTATGCAACTTATCCTGAGTAGACTGTTTTGATGCCCATGTGAGCATTTGGGAGATTGAGTAAAACAAGTTTTAGAGAAGCAGCTATACAGAAAGAAAGAAACTACCAATACATTCTATATCTGAATCATTACAGAGCAAGGTCCCTCAAAATCAACTGACTTTTCCAAGTGTGCACTTTTCATCATGCATCATCTCCATCCTTTACTGGATGCGAGGGGAAACCTAGTTACTAAGGATGAGGAAAAGGCTGAGGTGCTTAATGCCGCCTTTGCCTCAGTCTTTAGCGGCAATACCGGTTGTTCTCTGGACACCCAGTGCCCTGAGCTGGTGGAAGGGGATGGGGAGCAGGATGTGGCCTTCGCTATCCATGAGGAAATGGTTGGCGACCTACTACGGAGCTTGGATGTGCGCAAGTCGATGGGGCCGGATGGGATCCACCCAAGGGTACTGAGAGAACTGGCGGAGGAGCTGGCCGAGCCGCTTTCCATCATTTATCGGCAGTCCTGGCTATCGGGGGAGGTCCCGGTTGACTGGCGGCTAGCCAATGTGACGCCCATCTATAAGAAGGGCCGGAGGGCAGACCCGGGGAACTATAGGCCTGTCAGTTTGACCTCAGTGCCGGGGAAGCTCATGGAGCAGATTATCTTGAGGGTCATCACGCGGCACTTGCAGGGCAAGCAGGCGATCAGGCCCAGTCAGCATGGGTTTATGAAAGGCAGGTCCTGCTTGACGAACCTGATCTCCTTCTATGACCAAGTGACGCGCTTGGTGGATGAGGGAAAGGCTGTGGACGTGGTCTACCTTGACCTCAGTAAGGCTTTTGACACCGTTCCCCACAACATTCTCCTCAAGAAACTGGCTGCTCGGGGCTTGGACTGGCGTACGCTTCGCTGGGTTAGAAACTGGCTGGATGGCCGGGCCCAGAGAGTTGTGGTGAATGGAGTCAAATCTGGTTGGAGGCCGGTCACTAGTGGAGTCCCCCAGGGCTCGGTACTGGGGCCGGTCCTCTTTAATATCTTTATTGATGATCTGGATGAGGGCGTCCAGTGCACCCTCAGTAAGTTTGCAGATGACACCAAGCTAAGTGCGTGTGTCGATCTGCTCGAGGGCAGGAAGGCTCTGCAGGAGGATCTGGATAGGCTGGAGCGATGGGCTGAGGTCAACTGCATGAAGTTCAACAAGGCCAAGTGCCGGGTCCTGCACCTGGGCTGCAACAACCCCAAGCAGAGCTACAGGCTGGGAGATGAGTGGCTGGAAAGCTGCCTGGCCGAGAAGGACCTGGGAGTATTGGTGGATAGTCGGCTGAATATGAGCCAGCAGTGTGCTCAGGTGGCCAAGAAGGCCAACGGCATCCTGGCCTGTATAAGAAACAGTGTGGCCAGCAGGTCGAGGGAAGTGATTGTGCCCCTGTACTCGGCTCTGGTGAGGCCGCACCTCGAGTACTGTGTTCAGTTTTGGGCCCCTCGCTACAGGAAGGACATGGACGTGCTCGAGCGAGTCCAGAGAAGAGCGACCAAGCTTGTGAGGGGTCTGGAGAACAAGTCTTACGAGGAGCGGCTGAGGGAGCTGGGCTTGTTCAGCCTGGAGAAGAGGAGGCTCAGGGGCGACCTCATCGCTCTCTACAGTTACCTGAAAGGAGGCTGTAGAGAGGTGGGGGTTGGTCTATTCTCCCACGTGCCTAGTGACAGGACGAGGGGGAATGGGCTAAAGTTGCGACAGGGGAGTTTTAGGTTGGATGTTAGGAAGTACTTCTTTACCGAAAGGGTTATTAAGCATTGGAACGGGCTGCCCAGGGAGGTGGTTGAGTCACCATCCCTGGAGGTCTTTAAAAGACGTTTAGATGTAGAGCTTAGGGATATGGTTTAGTGGAGTACTTAGTGTTAGGTCGGAGGTTGGACTCGATGATCTTGAGGTCTCTTCCAACCTAGAGAAATCTGTGAATCTGTGAATCTGTGAATCAGTACGAAGAGAGAGTTTCTTCAGGAAAAGTGTCATT
This sequence comes from Anser cygnoides, assembly GCF_040182565.1. Taxonomy (NCBI): domain Eukaryota; kingdom Metazoa; phylum Chordata; class Aves; order Anseriformes; family Anatidae; genus Anser; species Anser cygnoides. The sequence continues at coordinate 6,141,189 of NC_089875.1, read as the reverse complement.
TAAAGACAAAGCTGGTGCTTAGTTTTGTGTTTGGCCCAGAGTGGGTGCTTAGTTTTTACCACTGACGTCTGACAGCTTATGTCTGATATGAATGATTTGATACGCAAAATACCAGGGGAAATAATCACTGGCAGATAAATAGGACTAGTCATGAAAGAAAAATACAATAGGAAAGGGGTCTTCCATACAGTCCCATTACACTGTTCCCTCAATAGACAGAGTATGTTTTCTTCTTTTTTGTTTCAGAAATTGTGGATGAGTAACATTTTATGCTCTCAAAAAACTTATCAGAAGTTAGTTCATGAAAGATGAAAAGACAATTGACTTTTTCCTTTTCAATTATTTTCCCATTAAAAAAGCACAACGTATTTCTATCAAATGACAGCCTTGATGGAAGAGGTTTGGACTGGCAACCCCCCCCACATACCAATAACTATTGCAATGAAATGACTTCTGCCTACTCTAAAAGCACTGTTAAAAAAAAAAAATTAAAATTCTTTTCTCTTGGCAAAGCTATGTCACAAGCCTACAAACAAGTTAAGAGTATTATCAGCAACGTTGACAAAGACCTTCCATCTAGGAGTTCTATCTTCTTTCTCACTGATAATGAAAAGAATATTTAAAATGCATCATACCAAAGGACCAAAGCTATTACAAGTATTTCTACCAGGAAATATGCATATCTTCTGCAGAAAGAACATTCACACACATGAAACAGTTGGAGAGTGGTGCAGCTCCTTAAGCTGTTTTTATGCTCTAACAAACAGAATTTGCAGATTTCTTTTTTAAACCTAAAACAATTTATAATCAAGTTTAAGATTTGTATTTTCCCCCCCCAAAAAATGCAAAATATGACAGTGTTACAAGAAAGACTTAACAGTGGCAATAGGATATTTGTCAGTCCAAGACGAGCATATGAAAGTGTTTGGTAAATGATGTTAAAGGGAGACACTTTAAGTGCAATGTGTTAGACTTAACTGACTTGCAGTAGCCTCTGGGTCCTACTGGCTCTGTAACCACCTGTCCAAAACCAGACTGACTGCTGCAGACGAGCAATGTTAAGCAGAATTCAACATACCCATTTTGGCATCAAATACAATTTGCCAATGTAGTACCCTGCTTTGCAAAAAAAATACAAAAAACAGTATGAGATGATGAAAGGGAAAGGAAGAGGTTTAAATAAGCAACATTTCATGGAACACTGGAAACTTTAATTTTGCCTATAGCATCATAACCACTTCAGCAAAATTATACCTAAGAGAACAGCTGTGTTAACTATGCCTCATAAATTAAAATAGTACCTCATTAGCTCCATTGATTCTTTCAGAATTCTTTTTCCCCTTCAACTTTGCATTACCACCATAAGATGATACTTTTGCAATGTCAGAATGAAACAGAATGCCAGCAAAAGTGTAACAGAGACATTGCCAAGACTAGCAAAGTTCAATGAATCCTGAAGCTTTTTCTGATCTAATTCCAGCTTATAAATGGTCAAGGCTTTGCAAATTTTATGGGCCATCTGCAGGCCCGAGACAATTTATGTCCTCAGTATTACATCAGATCTTTAAACCCTATTTTCATGAAAAAAACAAACATAAATTTTTTGCTTAGCAAAACTCTTCTTTTCTTATACCCAATTCCATAAATATACAATAAAAACTGATGTCTTTTCACACTTTCTAATGTGCGGTGTTCTTCCATGGTTCTGCAATGCATTTAGGCATTTTTAATCTTCTCTCTTCTGCCTTTTCCTATCTCCTTTCAACCTCAGCAGAGGAGCAGTGAATAAGGTCTTTTCAGGGTACACTGAGAAGTGACCTGAACCTTTATCCAAACCGCAAGCCAAAATGCTTGTGGTTTGACAAAGTTTGGTTAACATTTTTTCCAGGTTTTGCCTCACATTAGAAGTAAAAGTGACAAAAACTCTACTGAGAGAGGTTCGTTCTTATGAGATTCCCTTTCTGATTTTGCACAGGTGTAAGTTTCAGATCATCTGGATATCCCCATGCAACCAAGTGTTTGTGTAACAGGAAAAATAAAACAGGACACATCTTGTTTCCCTTGCATTTTTAAGTACTCCCAAAGGAGTCAAATTAATCAATTATAAAGTATACACTAACACAGTTTGTATGCATCACTCAGTACATGCTCATACTTTAAATTCTCAAATTCCTCCTCAACAGAGCAGCAGTGATAGTTGTCATGTGCTATACTCTGTAGTCAGAATGGAGTTTATATTTTAATTTTCTAGGCATGTCCCCTATTTTCCCACTGAATAATCTGTTTTGATGACTTGCTTTTGCTTTTAATCCCAATAATTTTGATTAAAGGAATTAGAAAAATTAGAAAAAAGGCAGTAGAAAAATATCCAGAGAAGCACAGCTAAGCTAAACAAGATGGTATTTCTTGGCATAAGGGTGCCACCTATTGTCATGACAATTGATGTCAGAAAATGTTGAACAGACGCCTTTGGAAAGCACAGCCCTATTCATTCCTTCTTTAGATCACTTTAAACCTTTCATATAATTCAGCTTTGGCAAGATTATGTTTCTGTGTAACATTCATTGCTCCTTCCACTGTGTTGCAATTCTGCAGAGCACGATGATTACCACTGTGACTGATTGTGCCATTACAGTTATCCTTTCAGATAAGACTTTTGTAAGTTGGTCTGCTATACGTATTACTAGGATAACAAATAAGGTCCCAAAAGTGCCTGTATACAATGATATCAATGCAAACACATTACATGTATTTGTCTAAGAACATAAAATTGGCAGGTTTTTATGAGTATAAATGCATGCATTTGATAAAAATATATCTAACAGTTCCCAATTTTCATGATTTCTGAAATTTTAAAAATTTATACTGGTTTAGTATCTAAATTCTACTAGGTACCTAATTAGTTGAGGACTGAGGAAAGCAGAGAGAATGGCTAAATAATATTTCTAATTAACCTTGCAAATAACACCACTATATCACTGCTGAATTTGAAGTGCTTCCCAACAGTATTCTCCTGTTTCTCTGACCAGCTCCATGTGCAAATTTGGTAACCCTGTGAAGCACAGTTTTCAGCTACAAAAGTACTGATGGCATCCTTGTGTGCTGACCTAGTAACAACAAAATATACCAGCTCTGCTTTAGCCCTTTGCTTCAAAGTTGAAGACTATGTTTCAGTGGAATTCCAGCAGCTCAAAACACTAAACTTTTGACTATTTTCAATTTTCATAGTGTATAACTTAGGTCAGGTTTGCTTGAAACTTTTCCTGGGATGCAGAATGAAGCATTTTATTTCTTTTCCTGAACAAAATACACTGACCATTTAGCCATTTGCTTCTATAACTCAACTCAAGAAGTATAAAAATGCAAAATAAAAGATCTACTTGTGTTCTTGATGCTAACAGGAATACAAAACCAATTAACTGGGAGACAAAGCATGTATAAAAATAATCTGTGGCTCATTCATATGGGAACTGCTAATAACCATGTAGAGAAGCTAAAAGGTGTATAAATGAGTGTACTTACATTTAAAAAGAAGTGCAACCTCCAGTACTTATTTTTTGCGGACACTCACCTTTATACAGTAGTGGATAATAATGGATAACAACTGTTGAACAGTCAGACCATCCAGCTGCTGCCAAGACCACAGAAACATTTGTTTCCAGGCCTACTGTTTTGGGGGGCTTCTATGTTGACAAAACACTGGCAGAATAAATATGGTGCTGTGACAGATTATTATCTATGTTTTTGTTGTTGTTCTGCACATTCTGCAGAGGTATCAGGATACAGATGAATACCTGTCTCAGAGCATTTATTTGGTTTGGTATTGACTTATGCTAGATTTGAACTTTCAACTTAAAGTTTTTGTTTTTGTTTTTGTTTTTTTTTGCCATCCCGAAGAAAACTCACCAAATCCGAAGTGATGCAGGACTGTCTTTCCCTGAGCATACAGGTAGAGAGAAACAGGCCATCAAAAGTAGAATCAACCTGGAAAACACAAATGCCATAAATGCTGTTAACCTGCTTGTTGAAGATCATTTGAGCAGACACAACCCTCAAAGCCCACGGCTGAGTCTGAAAAGTTGAAGCTGTGACTAGTGTCATCACTTTCTCCCTTCACACCAAAATCCCAAAGGCCAGCATGACTTTGGTTCTTGTCTTCCAGCCATAGTTACTCTAAAATTAATACAGTCATTTCAGCTTCACATCCACTGTTTCAAGAAAAAATGTCTTATTCTTTATGGATAATGGTAGCAAGAGAAAGATGAAAATGCTATTATAATTTGGCCACTAATTGTAAAAATGTTTTTGTTTTGTTTTTAACCTTTTTTTTCCTCATTAAAAAGGGGGAAAAAGAAGTAAAGAGAAAAAACAAGACCACAGAAATTCATTCATTCCAGGTTCTTGCTATCTACAGTTAGGGACTTAGAGATGTCTAAGTTTGGAGCATCCTATCCCTCTGTAGTCAGCTGGAGGACAGAAATCTACAGTCTGAGAGACTTTGCAGCCACCTCCCAACAAATAAAATGGAAATTAAAATAACCAGATTGAGAACTTTCTGTCTTGGTTCCTGCCAACAGATAAGCTCTATGCGTTCTCTAAGAAGTCATATAAATATGTATATATATATATATATATTTAAGCCTTGAGTAGAAATAAGTGGTTGTCTCTGAAACTAAGTCTTTGGAGGGGTTTCTAGGTAAAAAACAAAAGGTTTAAAATTCTGGGCCTTGTCTCTCAGCACTTCACAAGAAGTCTGTATCCAGAGAACTAGTTTCAAGCCATCCTTTCACAGGGACTAGAGTAGCTGTAGTAGAATGCACAAAGTGACCTAGGACTGACTTATTTGTCGATAGGCCTTACATCTTTTCAGGAGGACTCCCAGCTGGTGTCTCAGGTGGAGATGGAGAGAACAGGCAATGGGTTCCTTGAGCATAAAATGGCACCCTCAGCCTTAAGGTGAGTATAAAGGATGTGGAAACAGATCAGCTACCTAGAGCTCCATATGGCTTCAACAGCTGCTGAAAACTCAGCTTTCTCCTTCATTCTCTGTCCTGACAAATAACTGAATGTTTCCAGAGAGGCTGATAGAAAAGCAGATGCCTCCCATTTACACCAGTAAGCGCCTCTAGGTTACAGCAGATTCCTCCAGAAGCAGACAGGTATAATCATTGCATAGAACAATAGGAAAAAGTATATTCAACAAAGATATTCACACAGACCCAGTCTTCACACCTTTTGTACAAAGGTCCCTAGTTTATATACTAGCATTCTGCATTTATGTTTTAAAATCAGTAAAGATTTATCAGCACAATAATCAAAATTGGTGTAAATACAATTATCATGGTGTAACTGAACACCCTTGCTGAACTAGAGTTATATTACTGAAACTTGAAGGGTATGTGCAGAGAACACCCTAAAGCTGGCCTCAGTGGTAAAGTTATATAAAAGTCTCAACACCACAAGGCACTTGCTTAGGTGGACCGGGAATGCTTTAAAATCTTTACTTTGGACACTTCACCTCTGTAGCACGCTCATCTACTTTACATCCACCACCCAGAAAACCACACATCCTTTCAACAAAATTAAATATTCTCAGTGTCGCAGCTTATAATTAACAAAAACACTGAGGGCAGAAGAAAAAAAAAAAAACAAAACACAAAACACACACAAAAAATAAATCTATCCAGTAGTGCTTGGTTAGAGCTTCATATTTATTTAGCATTGCCTTTGTTGGCAGTTAAATGCAGGTTATGGTCAGGTAGTGTCAGGGTGTTTTCCTTTATCAATTCTGCCAGCTCTTTCTTTCCCCTCTTTTCCCCACTCCAAATCCCATTTTTCTCTTAGAGAGAGGGAAAAAAAAAAAAAAACCAACACACACACATCAAGAATGCAAACATGGATTCTGAGTCTCACACAAATTTTCCATCCCTTGAAATTCAACATGCACTTGTATATGACTGGGTTTCCGTTTGCACTTATTTTCTTGGCAAAGGAGAGCTTGGAGCTGGCTAGTGAAAAATCTATCCTTTGCTGTATTTTGCTCACATAGTTGCCTTAAAAAGCCAAAAATCACAATCTGATGCACAAAGGGAACACTCAGTGGCTTAGTAGCCTGCCTCCTCCGTTGACTTGCACAGTATATACTCCCTTGAGTCAAAGCATGCACATCAATTCCCCTCCTTGTATAGTCTTTCTGCTCCACTGACAGTGCAGTGCGATTGACACAGTCCACGGTCCACACCAAAATGAACAAACATGAAACAACACCAGTAAGATGCCTCTGTCCAGTATTTCTAACTACAGAGAGTAAAAGAAAGGTCTTATTCTTGCCCTAATTCCTGACAGAAAATACGACCACAAGGATTCTGAAAATATGACCACAGCTTGTCTCTAATATCAATGTCACCTGAGAGCTGAAAGCCACCTGGCCAAAGACCTTTTACAACTAAACAGACAAAAATAGTTGTAAAAATTAAAAACTGTAATAATAATCAAGGGACTTGCTTGGTATGTGAGTAAAAAATTTAATAAAAAGAAAGAGCCATCTATAGCTAGCTTCTGCATTTGTGTATGCAATAGCCATGCTCCATGCTCCTTCTGTGTTTGTACTCAGAAATCTGACACGAGAGGTGTGCTCAAGTCCACTTTGCTGGACTTGCTCCATGTCTTGGAACAAGAACATGGCCTGCATACATCTTTCAAGCAGGGAGCATGACCAGGAAAGGAGCCAATGGATGCTCCGATACAGATGACCATGGGACAGAACATACATGCCCAGTGGGACTTGCGACACTAGCTGATCCTCCAACTGACTATCAGCACAAAGAAACCGAATACTGTCATAAAATTCTTCATTCTTACAGGGCAAGTTTTACCCTTCACAGCCTGGCACTACGTTCTGGCAGAAAGGCATGGAGGAGGAGCTACATGCCAGTATACGTTCTCATTTTAGTAAAGTCTTTGTTGGTAGTGTTCAGTGAACTTTGGGATACCCTCCAAAGCTACTGAAGATAATAGCAGCCTTTCTTTTGACATGCCCAGATATTCATTTGGGCTCTACATTCAAATTATATCAAATAAAAAAATACACACTAGGTCTGATTTCTGCTGCTCCCCAAGTCAGTTATTAAAGTGGGTTAAACTGGAGGTAGAGGAGTCCCGCTTGGCAAAATCCCCTCTGTCTCTCATTAGGTACGCTGCAACCTTGCAAGACATTATAAATTTGCTTCACATAAACAGTGAATAATCTGCTTAGCAGTAATAGCAGGAAATGCAAATACTCCCTTAGCCAAGGGTAGACTAATACTACACTGGCAAACCCATGCTCCCCACCTTAGTTTGGGAATGGTTAAAACAGTATAAAAGTGTAACACCAGTGGATAAAGCCTGTAGCACGCTGTACAGCCAAGAAGTAATATTTGAATTCATGTGGGGAAACATTTTTGTGTGTTGCAGAGACCAAAACTCAGCCTTGAAGCCCCATGGGAGAGCTGATCTGGAAACGCTGTATAATTCTGTCTTAGTTTCCTCATGGAGCTGGAATACAAACAGGTGACGTATTGTGTACTCTGGACTTCTCTTTGGAAAACTGGGCTCTAAACCACAAACATTTGTACACAGTGAGAGGGTGAGCCCTCTCACCAGGGCCATCATCTGTTTAAAAAAAAAAGTGCAGGAAATTCAGTGTGACAAGAGGATTGCCACACTCATTATTTTTGCTACTTACTCTGATACTGGGTGGGCTTCTTCTAAAAAGAAAAGAAAGAAAAAGAAAAAAAGCCCCACTTTCTGGAATCTTGGGAATTTGGGTGCTCCTTTTCTTTTAGATTTTAGTCCACGGAATTATAGAGAAAAAAAAATGAAAACATGCACTCTAGATTATTTTTAAACAAAAGTAACTTATTTTAAAACTGTCTTTCCTTTTAAGTCTTGGTCATAATATTGTAAGCATTTATTGTGTGTGATTTAAGAACCATTACAAATAATAAGACTGTAGATCCCTCCCGTCTATATTCCATAGGTTACGATCCACACCATTTGAATTATCGAATTCACACATTATTTATCATGCAATATTTTTCCTTCCTGGAAAGAACTTCCATTTCTTTATCTGTGAAACTCTTTTGTTTGTTTTGAATGAGACAATGAACTACTTTTAAAGACAAACATAATTCTCCTGGGGAATTCCCTGTTTGCTGGAGTACTTCCTACACTTACATCAGCCAATTCAAACTGATTTTCATATATAGCTGCATTACCAAGAACTATGGATGCAATTCAAGTTATATGAGCACTTTCAGTCCTGACTGACAGACAGCCCAGTTTTCACCTGGTTTTGTCTTCCCATGAACATCTATCTGCCTTATGTGAACTACAAGCCATACACAGTAAGAACATTTGTTTAAAGTAGAAAAATTATCTACAGATATTTAACATCCCCTGTGCTCAGCAAACAAAATAACTCTATGCCAGTAGTCTGGCATCCCCCTGCATTTTGCAGTTTGTATGAAGCACATAGCATCCTTCTCCAGAAAGTACCAAACTAATGACCTCCTCTGTTCATTCCTGCCAAGTAGTAGTTGGCAAGTGAGGAACACATTTCAGAGAGCAATGCCTTTTACTGATGACATCTTTACCCGTACAGCTACATTTTTGTTAATTTAATTGACCAAAGCAAATTGATACTGGAACATCAGTTTGCATGTTTCAGCATAACATCATAGTAAAGGGGAACCTGCACATACTGATCCAAGCAATATTAGAAACCAAAGCTGAATCTGGAGGCTCTCACATCATTTGCAAATCTTGTAGGCAGATCACAGCATTTAAAAAAAAAAAAACAGCAAAACATTTCCCTTTATGAGTTAATTTTTTGATGTTGTACTATAGCCATTTTTTAAACCCCAGAAACAGAATCACAGACTGCATGCAAAGGTAGATGATGTGAGCCTCAGCCTACGCAAGCCTACCTAACCCTGCTGTGCAAGGTACTGACACAAGTCAAGCTTGAGATACCGGGAGCCGCAATAGTCTCTCCATGTCATAAGGCATAGACAAAGCTTCATTGAGCAAACAGCTTCAGATGCTTTAGGTCTTCCCTGTTCCAAAAGTGTTCCTTTGGGTCCCTTCACTAGGGATTACTGACTTCTCTCTCCAACAGCTGGAAACAAGAATACTTGTCTACATCTCTTGCTTCTGTCTTAGGTAGGCAGTGTGAGCTACACATAATCTAGCCAGGTTTCACTGCTATATAACTCCTCTAGATTGACTGGATTAAAAACAGCCCTCTGTACGTAAAAGTCCTATTTTCACCTGGTCACACTAGCTTTATTTAACAAGTTCTTCCACTTACTGAAAGCCTCACTGTAATTGAATTGCTTTTTTCCCTACAAATCCTCTGGCATTTAGGAGAGCGAGTTATCTGAGCACTTTCTCTTTCATTTTTGAATCTCCACCTTTAAATTCTCAAATTTATAGTGTACTTAAATGAGAGAAAAATCTCTTGCTAATTTAGACCTGAACTGCTCCCTGTATGTACTCATCTTCAGTAGTGTACCATTGCCTGGAATGAGTGGATTCCAGCAGACTGGTGTCAGTGGCAGCAAGCTGAAGCCTGCTCAAAACTGTTTGCGGGATCAGGACTTTTTTGCCTGGAATGCATCATTGTAAAGGAGCACAGTTTTCAAATATGGCATCTGCATTCAAACACTGACACTCACTGGAGGCTCTTAAACGCTTCTTTTATGTAACTAAAGGTCAAACTGAACCTCCAAATGTGGAATTTCTGACATCTAATTAAGTAGCCCACATTAAAAATTGGGCCAGTTTTTAATTATGTCTGGAGAATACATGAGTTCAGCTGAGACAATTCACACTCACCTCATGTGTTTGTCAGTGTTTTTGATGGTGGAACTGAATAAATATTCTTTTGCTCCACAGATGCACTGGATCAAGGTTTAGCTTGTTACGCATAAAAAATAAATCAGCTCATATTTCCTTGACTTCATTTTTCCAGCTTTGTCATTCTGTCTAGGAGCATACTGCACGGTCAAGCCAGGCATGGCTATGCATGTTAATAACCTTTGGAAAACTCTGGATACTTCTGTGCAAAATCCTTTTTATTTTTTTTCCAAATAAATACTCAAAGCGCACCTGGTGAAAGATACTTTTCTATTTTTTTCTCTCTTTTTTTTTTTTATTAAAGACTGTTTCAAAATAGGAGTTGAAATTAGAAACAAAACAAAAAAACACCAGCCTTAAGTGGAACTGCAACTGTGGTGCTGCTTTTTAAATCAAAAAGACAGTGCAGTCTTCACAGGATATGGCTCCCAGCCAGTTGTTTAATGCTTGTAGGTCAATATACAACCAACTCAGCTTCTGCTGCCTAATTGACAAACCACATATCAGGCACAGGAAGGTTAACAACTGTGCTTTCTTTCACCTGAGAGCCTGTGTTGAGTCCCTGGCCCCTCGGTCCCTTTTTATTTTATCATTCACAAATATCTACTGTGAGCTCCCTCCAGGCACAACAGACTAACTGCATGCCTGAAAAAAATGAGACCACTGGTAAGCAGTGGGTGTCTGGTCAGTCAGGAGCCAGGCTAGCTGTTCATCATGCTCCTCGATTTCAGACTGCCAAGGAGGTTTAGACCCACTGCTCCCAGCGTAAATTATTTGTGGATGAATGAACCAGGAAGAATTTCCTCCAAAATATTTTTGATTAATGGAGTCATGACACCAAATGTCAATGCATCACCAAGCAGTCTTGATACAATCCAGTAAGGTATTCCAGCTCGTTTGTCAGGTACCTGAGATTTAAGGTAAATATCTCTTTGCAAAAACAAACATTAAGAATCTTTACACAAAACTGTTCCCCAAAACACCAACAAAGGAGTAACCTTTCTTTTACTATGTGTCACGTTTTTGTTTTTCCTCTCCCCTCTGGTTTTATTCCCTGTTTAAAGGCAGCAAACACACATGAAACGGTAGATTCCTGGAAGAAGGCACCTGAGCAAAGACGGAGCAGAGAAAAATATTGACAAGACCTAGATATACCTTCTATTGCCCAGGAAAATCACCTTCCACATGTACTAAACGCATGCCCTGATTATTTCCCCCATTCTGTCCCCTCTACAGCATGGCAATCAAAAACAAAGGAAGCAAACAGATGACACCAGACCCCCATCCAACACTGCAGTACCTTAGCATAAATGGGGTATGATTCATACTAGATATTCCAACACATTACGGGACAGGAGAAGCTACTAATATTATTCCAGGCAATGCTCTTGTCCAGATTTCTGGGGATACTGCTCCTCCTGTACTATACTAGTAATACCTTGTACTTCACTCTGATGAAGCTGCAGCGAAGTCCAGCAATGTAAGCATTGAGGTTTCAACTCTGAGGCTGTAAGACACTGTATGGTGGTAAAAAAAAAAACATCTCTGCGCATGCTGCTTCCATTAATGCTGAATGGATAGCTGTCACCTGGAAGAGAAATAACCTGGTGAAGACTGACAGGTAGCTCTGAGTACAACATCCATCCAACTGATGCTGAATTATGCCCTGTGTTGCAAGGATGTAATGAATCTTATTCCCTCTGGATGAGTACTGTTTGTCTGAACAGCTAAAGCCTTACATTTCTCTATGAGTTTGATATGCACTTTATTTGAAGGAGACACTGAGTAGTTCCATTAACAGCAGAGACCACCTGCTTTTATTAGCCAGGAGAGACAGGATGCTATTCTGCCAGCTTTTGCTTTCAGTGTTTTTAGGATTTTCTGACCTTTGTTCATTGATTGGGCTGAGCTTAAGTGTGAGCATTGTCCCCATCCAATAGTCTCAGAGTGACAGAATTACTTTCCCTATATAGCTCCAACGAGGAACAGAGATAATTTTGCAGAAATTGTGAGTTGGGGTCTGGGGTTTAATTATTCTAAGTAAAACAACCTTCCCTGTATTGACTACGGATGACAGATCCCTCTTAGGCCTCCTTTCTTGCTACTAGGGTTTGTGCTACTGGAGGAAGAGATCAGAATAGCTCTGTATCATCCTTCTAACCACCTGTTTCAGGTGGAAACATCGATTTCTTACCCTCAAAGGTTCTTGAAGAACAATGTTTGGAGGATATGGCCATTCAGCAAGGAATCTCCTTGCATGCACAGCACAGATGTGAAAGTAAAACAATGGCAGCAAATCAATCCATCTAAAATAAAGCAAAAGAAGATACAATACTGCAAAACAAGTCAAAACTGATAAACACTTGTATTTAAACATTTGATGATAGCTAGCAGCATGCAGAACATAAGAGAAAAAACAGAAGCCAAGTTTTGTGTTTAAGCTTCTTCTGTACTTTGACAGACAAATCCCTAGCCTGCTTGATGATCTCTTGCCTTCCCCCTCCAATTCCAATTTTTCTTATAATACATAGAATGGTATCTTTAAGAAGGTCAATACTGTAAATAGTGCACAGATACAAGGGTTCTAACTTTAGGTCGCATTGATTTCTGGCAGGAAAATCACTTCAGCTTTGGAAACACAAATGTATCCTCAAAGATTTGAAGGCCAGTTGCTGTTTCTGCATGTTTGTTTCTTTTCCTTATGTGACACTGAGAAATGCAATTCCTCCTGTAAAGGGGGGAAAATTCCAGTATCTATCATTTTGAAGGATTACAGTCAGTGCCATTAACTTGCAAATGCAGCTCTAGTCTAAATTACATTTTCTCTTAGGGCATTCTGAAAGTGAAACTGAGCCTGAGACTTGAAATTAAACTGGATTGGGAACAGAAAGCCTGAGAATCTTTCCCATTTCCATAAAGAAGCTGAAGCCATTTTACGTTGCATACAACACCGCTGTATAATATATTGTCATTTGCTTGGAAGACAACGCTTATCTTGTCTGAGTAGCTTGGAGAAATGGAATTGTTACAACTTACAGAGTTAAGTAACGAGTTCATTTTAGTTTGATGTTCAAAAGCTAGTTTTCACTTTTCTTAAGTTAAATTTTTTAGGCCTTCATAACTCTGAGCAATTTAATTTGCACAAAACTACGTGTATTTTCTTCAGAATTATTCAGGTAGAATATGAATGGTCAACTGTTCTTTCTCCCTCTTTGACATTTTTCAGAGAACTGACATTAAAAATCTAAAGCTTAATTTTTAAAATAAATCGCAGACAAGTTTCCAAAAGTGTCTTTAAATTTCTATTCCCACTGAAATCAACACTTAGAAATTCAATCATCCTTTCTTGTAATTACAAGAAAAAAAAAATAAGAAAAAAAAAAGTAAGCTGCTGCAGTGTAGTGCTTCTCTAGTCTGTAGACAACTTGAAACAATGTTTGAGGGATGTGAATTCCTGTCTTTCCCATCCTAGCAGAGTAAATCTGAAACCAAAAGATGACTGTGTCAACACTGTCTACTCTTCCCCTGCTGATAGCAGAAATGCTCAGCTGAACTTCTGCAATCTACATTTTTTTTCCAGTGCTATTAAAAAACAAACAAAAACAACAAAAACAATCTGAAATCCTGCCATGTGCCCAGCATCTGCCTGTACACCTTGTCTGAAACAGTACAGTGATTCAAACCATTTATAGCACAATGAGAACCAAAAACACGAGGGGCAGAGAGGAACAAAGCTCTCCCACTCTCTTGAACACCTCCATAACGTCTTCTTCTGCCCTCTTCCAAAGAAAAGCCCTCCTTGCTGACACCATAACCTAGCCTGATGTATGGGCAATGCAAAAACCACTTTCTCACACAGAAGAAAGGATGCTTCATGAGACCACAGAAAATTCATCCCCTACCACTACCAAAATCTCAAACCAGACAGCAAGTAAAAAATAAATAAATAAATAAATAAATAAGTAAACTAAAAAATAAAAAACTAAAAATGCATTTATTTGAAGCTCTTCCGTTCTGGACCAAGTGTACAATTTATGGGAAGCACAAAATACAACTCAGTGGGATGGATGTTAACAGTAAAGGATACAAAATTGTCATGCTGGAGATGTATCATTTCCACTAAGTACAATAGAGCTCTACACACCCTATTAAGCAGCCGAGCAAGATTTCTCAGGCTTCTGGATGTTCTTTGAAAATTATGTAGCTGCTAGTTGGACTATGTAAGGTGATGGCAGTGTCCTCACATTTATTCTCCCTAGGATTTCAGAAGTTCACAGGCTGTAAACATAATTACATCAGTATACTTCTTCTATTTGGAAAGAAAATTTTGTATTGCTAAGCTGCCTTGTTCTCAGGTTGCTCAGTTGACTATTATGCCACTCTTGCTGCTTCTTACTCAGGCTGACACGGTGCCACAGTGGTAGCATTAGAAAGGTTTCTGCTGTCACGCTAAAAATAATTTCATATCCCCAGTCTAGGCAGATTTACAAGCAGTTAACAGTCTGATAATTTCAGTGGATCACATATTTGGTAGGATTTTGGAAACAATCTGTTTGTTTTCATTTTCATTTTTCCCTCTTTTTTTTTTCTGTCATTTATTTTCGCCAGCAAGTGTGTTGAAATGTAAAGCAAATCTATTTTATGTCCTGTTATAGCTTTTTCAAACCACAGTAAATATTTGTGGTTTAATTAACAGGTTATGGTCTGCTCAAAGTGTGTGCATAGTGTTGGTCTATTTGCAGAAGAACTTCACTAAGGAATGCGTCTGTTTGTTTCTTCTCTTTCGTGAACGTAATATTTGCCATTACCTGGTATATCAGATTAGGAGTGTTATACGAATATACTGATTCTGGCAATGAAGTTTGGAAGTAACTGTGTAGATCCTGTTTGTCGTGTTTCTATGGTTATTCATAAATATTATGGCCAACTTCAGTCAATATATGCCATTTGCAAATGAAATATATGTATTTTTTTCTCTCGAATTGCTAAAAGCTGTTTTCTTTCAAAACTCATTTCAGAGTACTCAGAGAAATGCAGTCAACTTTTTATTAATATAATTTAAAGGATGCCCAATGCAAACACAGTTACTCAGTGCCAATGTTTTCATACTTGGACCAGTAGACCACTTTTATGCATTGTTTACCTCTACACTGGGTTTGGAGGGGAGGACAAGTGGGAGGAGGGGAAAGGCTGCACAAATTTAAAACAACCAAAAGGTCCTTTGGCAGTTTCCTTATTCCCTGACAAATTAGTGCACTGCCTGGAAAATTAAGGGAAACCTGATCTATAGCTCCAGTGGAAACCCCTTGTCATCTATTGTCCAGATATAAGAAATGTTACTTTTCCTCTTCCACATATGCTGAAGAAGAAATCCAGCTGAATGCTTTGCAGGCACTAGTGGCCCACTAGAGACCAAAAGTAATCTTCTCCTCAGGCCTCCTGGATGACACAAGCCATGGAATTTCACCCAGTAATTTCTGTGTCAAGCCTATAACTCCTGCTACAGCATCAAGCACAGTCATGAGAAAGACTTCCATTCTTGATTTAAAGACTTTCAGTGAAGGAGATCCACCATATTCCTAGACAATGTTTTTTCCAAGTTGTTAAATACCCTTATTGTTCAAAATGCAGCCTTACCCCTACTTCGAATGGATCCTCCTTCTTCTAGTGGCTGGCTCTTATTACACCTTCATCTGTCTGAGTAGACAAAACTCCACAATTATGCTTTTTTAACCATTTAGAAAATTGTACACTGTGAGCAAGCCACTTCTCAATAAAGTGAAGAGCCTGAAATACTTCTGCCGTTTGATGTAAAGGGGTGTTATTTATTTAATCCAGTTTAGCTTGTCCTTTAAATAGTCAGCATATGGAAATAGTCTGTGTACAAAGACTAAGTTATGATTTAATGCACGGATAGCTGATAATCTGGTTTAGTCTCACCAGCATTTATTATTACCATCACTATTATTATTTTAAGAGTCAAGAACCCCTCCACACGCCTTCACCTCCATCCATTGCACTTGCCAATGTAACTGGAACAGATAAAATACCACTATGAACAGTCAACATGAATGTCTCATAGGCAACAGGAGATCTGACTCTCTATAGACTTGCAAACATTTGATCCTACCTCCAGGAGACATCACTCAGTGTTGGGAGTATTCACAAGCGACTCATTACTCTGTGTCCTGCCCTGCTTAGAAATTAGAACTGCAAAAGCTAGAAGTGACTGCTCATTTTCCCAACCTTTTGGACAGGAATAGAGCTGAGCAATAAAATAATTTTCTTGGAAAATCTCCATCTCTTCTCTTTTGTTTGTGAGTAGCTTGAGATATTCTCAGATTTATTTGAGAGGACTTGTGAACTTCTTTGCCATTTCCCTCCCAGAATAACCTATGAGAAGTTTTTGTTAACATTTTACAATTTAATTTAGTACACTGCATTGTGTAAGTTGTTTACCAAAATTAGTCATTACTTTTTCTGTCCTACGATTGGGTACTGAGACCAAATCTGCAAAGGTCAGATTAAGAACTGTACCAGAAATAAGAAGTGTTTCAGCCTGTGCTTAAGCTGTCGCATATAAAACAGTCTCGTGAATGTTACAGAACAAGGATCACAGGAGAAGAGATCAGAATGTGGGAGGCACGTTTTGGTGTGGAACTAAGTTCAGGATAAGAAGAGATGCAGCAAAGCCGCATATGCAGCTGCTACATAAATGAAATCCTGCTTCTACTAGCATTTCCTAGTTGTTGCATCATATATTGCTAACTGCGCTGTAAATACTCATTCCGTTTCATGTTTGTTTGGGAAGCATGGCTGCAGAGGCAATGTGAAGGGGTCTGAATTGAAAGGCAGGTTTATACCACCTGCTCAGGAGTGGGTCAGGCTGTGGACAGCCAGCTGCTCCATGCTGGAGCAGCATTTAGACTGACCTTAGACTTATTTAATAACATTTTGATAACTGGCATCTCTAGAACCGAGGGAGCAGAGCCATGAATTACAGCCACTTACTTCTCATCCCCAAGAGTTTGTAAACTGAGGATATCACTTCATATTTCTTATGTAAAAGTACCCTTTAAAGGTAGCATTCTTTCTACATTTAGAGCTTTTTCTGGAACTCTCTTAACTAGTGCCTGAATACAGTTCAAATCCAGTCCCAGTGCTGACATTTGTGCATGTTTCTATCCAGTATTTTCTCAGGCAAAACTCCATTGGCTTCGAGAAGGGTTTCGCCTGAGCAAGAACATCAGGTTTGACCTTTCAATTGCACAGTGACAACTAATAACAGCTCAAAACAGATTTCTCTCTCTTTTTTTTAAGCACAATACAAAAAATCTTCAGTCTATTACAGTATGTTTGCTGCCACTGAAGCTCTCTTCTCCCCAAAATAACAGAAATAAGCTGCTTTTTCCAAAGCTGCTTCAGCATCCCCAGAAGAACCTCTACGAAGTTTAAGAGTTATTAAATCAGCACCTTTCTGAGTGCCCACGCTTGCATCAAATTCAGCAGCACAGCCAGAAATATCCGATTGCCATACATGTAAATGCAGCCTAGAGCAGCTACACATTCAATTACTTCTGTGGCAGAGCAAGAGTGAGAGCTCAGCTCCTGTCCAGTCCTCTACCCCTTCGCAAATGTTTTTTTCCCCTTTCAACCTTATGAGAAGCAAGGGAGATGGTGTGGTTTGGAGTCCAGTCTAATTTATCTCCGGTGTAAATCTTGTGAACTGCTATCTAAACAACTGTTCTATAAAGCAAACCCTTTGACTGATTGGCCCCATGTGTCATAGGGCCAGGTCAGATAGGTATGTCTTCACTTATTCCATGAATGTGAGAGGAAGGCCAGCAAAAAATTCTTGCTAAATTTATTTTTATTTAATTAGACCATTAACTACATCTGACAACAAAACCTGCCAGTGAAAGGAGAAAGGTGACTTTACACTGGAGGAGACCACGTGAGTAATTGTAAGTTTATGAACTAGTCCATTATTTCATTCATCCCTTCACACTTTATTTTAAGACATTTAAGTCATAACTTCACTTTCCAAAACAGCCTGAAGTTCTCTCATCTTTCCAGTGGCTGAAGAAGAAATACTGAAGTATGCCCAGCTTACCCAGGTTAGCCCACGTGTTTGCCTTCAAAGTTGAACAAGAGGCACTTTACCTACTCTTTCAGACTTGCCTGTTGTTGAGGCCTGGGTAAAATCTTGACCTCTTGCAAGATAACAGCAAAATTTCCACTAATTTAATCAGAACCATTTCCCTCCTCACATATCCTAGCTAAGACTAGGAAACTTAAAAAAGAAGCAATTCTGAGTTGTTTTTTTCCTTTTTACAGTCAGGTAAGAAAGTGTAACAGTCATCATTTAGAGGCATTATGTGTCTTAATTCTGGAGGCTGCTCTTTTACCAAAAACACTGCCAGGCAGGCTGGAAGCTGTAGCCTAACAAGGAACAGCAAGTCATAAATTTAGATCAAGTACTCCAGTCATCACATGTGGCTTGGGGGAAAACAGTTGCCCAAATGCTGCTGAGGTCAGTGCTACACTTGTGTTGTATTGGGAGTTAAAAATGGAGCACAAAGCTGTAATGGAAGGGCAGATCCCTTCCATTTTTCTTGCTTTGGGTGTTCTTTTCTGTTTGTATTTCACCAGAAAATCTCCTGTTTTAATACTTCTATTAGTTCTAACACAGAGCTTGTACAAGTGTGCCATATCCATCCCGGCTTGCTTTACAGACTGATGGGAATTGTCCATTCTCTCCCAATTTTGCTAGTATTTTCTTTAGAGTGCAGATAAACCTCAGACAAGAAGAACTCCAATCATGCCTATATCTGTTTCTTTGAGATGCATATTACATTACTCAGGAAAGAAAGCTGAACCTCTAGGCAAAAGTGTTGTCCCATACCTGAAGCACTGCTGATAAAAAACACCTGGTTCTGCTGTACTTTCTTAGAATATTTACCTGATTCTCTATTTTATGTTGCCACATTTCAGTAGCACCTCAGTGCCCTGATGCATGAAAATGACAGAAATTGAGAGAACTCGCGGTGTCCCATAAAAGATCCTACAGGTTTCTATCTGTACTGTCTGGGGAATGAAAAACTGCTTTGGCATCCTTTTTTTTTTTTCTCCAAGTGCATAGATTTGTGATTTTAAGATCAAGTTACTTGATAGCTTTTTATTGTCATTTGGTATGATGCATTTTACAGGGCTGGAGAGTCTTGAGATACAACGACACTGTCAGTCCTGGAAAGCTCATGGAAGTACTATAAAGAGGAAATTTTTGTAGTGTTTCCCACTAATGGTCAGATCCTTTATTGCCTTTGGAAGACCATATATGGCCAGATCCTTTTGTCAAATAAAGGTTTATTTTCAAGGCTCTCTCCCCAAATAGTCCCACATGAATGCAGCTGTAATTTCCTTTATTAGCTTCAAAATGTGCCCTACGGGTCTACAACCTAAAACAGAGACAGTTATTTCCATTTTTTTGTTTAACATCACTTACAGTAGCTACCAAAGAGCAGACCACCTCTATGAACATACTTAATTGTGTGCAGCACCTAGCACAAATGAGGTGCATACTCTCTAGTTACTCCTGCATTAACATTCTTAACATTTTTCAAATCTGATGAATTTAATTTGGTCATTTCTATCTGCTCCTGCAGTTGTTTTAGACCATGCAGAATTACCACAGCTAGCTGATGGTGAAAAGGGTGTTTTTTTTTAGAGCTAATGAGTGTTACAGTGAGGACAGGCTCACTGGACTGACAGCTACAGAAAACACAGAGTGCCTAGAATACTGCCAGATCAACTTCCAGCCTGAAATTTGCTTCTGTAGTCTTCTACTTTCCATTCCAAACTATGTTCATCTTCATGTTTGCAGTCAGACTATCTTTTAATCTTTTAACTGTTTTAAATCTTCATTTTAAATCTTGATATCATTATAACAACAGAACTGAATCACACTAAAGCATACATCTTGACAGGGCTGAAAGCTGTAAAACAGGAAGTATTTAAGATAAGTCTGTAGCTCAGAAAGCATCACACAGAGGCCCTAATAACTACTGAGCTGTAGAGTTACCAGTTTTGCCAAAAGCAACAGATTTCTTTCTGATCTCAGTGCAACTGTTTCCACACAAATCACATATGGAGACATTTTATAGGGGTTATGTTATCTATGCCTCTTCTGTTTTCTCCTTGCATAGATTATTGTATTTTGACACTACATCTCCTCCCATATAAATGACCTTGTAAATTAAATTTATAGCTTTACAACTGGGGTCAGATCAGTACAATTTGTTCTAGTTCAGAATACGGAATAGGAAGGAGTGTTCTTTAACAGTTCAGGAATGGAAACAGCCTCCACCAATCACTAGAATAACAAACTGGGAATTGGGAATCCCATATTTCGTCTTGGCTGGCTATGTGAACAAATCATGAAGTTTTTCTGTGGCTCCAGTTCACCCATCAGTAAAGAGGAAATCTGATCATTCCTGTCTACTTCAGAGGGAACTGATCTGCATTAAGCGCTGACGCACTAACATAGAAATGACTATAAACACATAAATCTAGGTCTCAGTGGTAAACGGTAGAAGTTAAATCAACTCACTGTTCAGTAAAATGACTCCTAGCCCAGCGCTCCTATCATACTCCGAGCATGTTAGTTCTTACCCATACAGTACTCATCAGATACATCTCTGGAACTGGCAGGCGCTCAGCTTTATTACCATATGCATAGTATGCTTTATCCATTTCATACAGTGAGCACAATGAACACTGCAGACACCATATTATTGTTCACTGTCAGAAATGGAAAAAGAGTTCTAGTAAATGGTTATGGCAATGACTGTTCATTTATCAGTCTGTAAAAGCTTCATGAGAATGGACAGAATATTTGTCCAACTCCTCCCAAAAAGCTGACTTGCCAGGCTTTAAATTTTCATCACTTCACCACTTAAAGATGCACAAGATGCTGAACTTGTCTAATTTACAGATTGCTACTGTATGTATATGCTATTAGTCACTGGAAAGGTATAAAACAATCAAAAGAAGTACCAGACTATATCATGATTATGTAGAGAGAAATGTTGAAATAGAGAGAGCATCAGCAGTCAAGATCAACTAACAAATTTAGGTGA
Source organism: Anser cygnoides (assembly GCF_040182565.1). NCBI lineage: Eukaryota > Metazoa > Chordata > Aves > Anseriformes > Anatidae > Anser > Anser cygnoides. The sequence continues at coordinate 6,120,151 of NC_089875.1, read as the reverse complement.
ATAGCAAAATTCAATAGACAAAAAATGCACAGGCAGTTTTGTCACTCTGAGTACCAAGTCCTGATTATGGCAGTTACGTAAAAAGCTGAACGTGTTTTTTCTCTGTCTCTTTTCTACCCCTTCCCCACCCCAGGCTATTGCAGCATTTTGGCTTCCATTTTCCTGCTAAAGAAGGCAATGTTTAGTAAGCAGGACACAAGACCAGGAGTCAGCACACTTGGGCTTTACTCTTGGCTGTGCCATTGTCCTGCTGCTTAACCTTTTTCATCACCCTGTGGAAACAAATAGCACCTTTGTGTGTCTTTATTTTTGTTCCTACACTTTGCAAGTCCTATGAGCAGAACTGTCCCTACATGAGCAGGGTGTGACACACAACAAAACCCCAGTCTTGGTCAGGGTCTTGACATCCTAAAATACTAAAATAAATAATTATTACTAATTGTCCAAACAGTGCACTCTCTGAGACAGCAAGTGATTGGCAGAGCAGCCTGTGTCATTCTTTCCGTTTTCACTTCATCTTGCTTGTTCAACTTTCAACTTTATATGTTAATCCTACAAATATTCATCGAAAAAGTAAGAGTCATTCATTGCTCATTTTTCAGGACTCATATTGGTGCAGTCCTCACCTAGGCACTGTACTCACTTTTTAAATTAAAAGCTGATTTTCTGAAGGCCCACCCAGTTACGACCAATGACCACGCAGTTAACAGATCATGCTGTTTAAACTGGTAAAGGACAAAAATCAAACAGCAAACTGGTACCTTACAGCCTTTTACTTTTCCTTCTTCTACATTCCACTGTTACGCTTCTTTGGATGTTGTTTTCAATTCTGGGGAATAAATTAAATGAAACACTTAAAACCAGTGTAAACAGAATGGTCAAAATAATAAGGAATTGATATCATGACTCACTGGAAAACTAAGTGGCATGAGGGTTTCACTGTAAAGCTAAAATCTCTACCTGTACATACCTGCAACATGACAGGACTTCCAGACTATCTCCACAGCATGAGGGTGTTCATTCTGCACTCCAAGCCAATGTCAGTTTCGTGAAAAACCTGGAGGGAAAAAATTAAATCTTTGTTGCCATTATGATTTTTTCATTAAATCAGATAGAAGTCTAGACACGTTACAAATAACCAGGAGAAAAGCAATAGGCAAAATACAGTTAAAACAATCAAAAGCTGTATGACACTTGCCATTTATCCATATTCCTCTAAATTTTTATCACAGTGAATATAAATCATGCATTTATGTGTGTTCGTATTTGTAAAACAGGAAGATTTTTCCTATAATGAAGTGATAGGGACTACAAAGTATGTACTAATAAGTATCTGTGTGTACATATTATCCTATTTAAGTTTGAAAATGCTAATAATAATAGATTTTTCTTTTTCCAAAACTACCACGATAAAGAAGCCCTTATTTTCTTTAATATTTAACAACGATACAACCCAAACCTCAACCACAAAGTTCCAAACTCTAGTATCTCTTGAAAACTATATCCAAATAAGGAGGCATGAGTGCTCCTCTTGCATAAAGTAAGGGATATCAGCACTAAAGCCCAGATCCTCAGACTCTGCTTTAGAGTTCACTCTTGTTTAAAGCTGAACCAGAAACAAATAGGACTGAATGCATCTGAAAACATACTGTTCCTCTGCAGTGAGGTCATCTCTTATATTCCATTGTCTAGTAGGTAAATTGTATAACAGGAAAATCCAAGTTGAAATATTCAAACTGCCAAGGATTATGAATTCTTTGTTTTGCTTTGGAAACAAACGCACAGTAGAGACCAGAGCCATAGTGCAAGGAAGACATAACAAAGGCTTTGTTTGTAAGGGGATGGAACCACTGCTCTCTGGTCAGAGATGAGGTTGGCTGATGTGTTTTCCATAATAGTCAATTGAACAATCTCAGTACTCAGTCCTGGCCAAATACTAATCTACTGAATTTATTACATTTGGGTTTCTAAATTGAAATTACCATCTGTAACCCATGTGTGGTAAACAGCACAGAACATGTGATGAGAAAGAAAACCAGCTCGTGAACAGCTGGGCAAATCCCACTCAGTTTCAGGAGTTCAGAGAACTGTGACACTGCACACTGAATATTTTCTTGCTGAGCAAAAACTTAGCAGATTAATGAGGTTATTTGCTAAAAACCCCTCTGTTCACCTCTGTAATGGTCTGTGCAGTCCAGGTCTGGAAATGTAGTTGGTTTGACCAAAGCAATACCATCAACTAACAAAGCCAAATTTCATAGGAAAAATGCCATGGTAGCCAGAAATAATACGCACGCACACATACAGAAGACAATCACAGCTTAGAATTTCAGTGGGTTTTGTTTGTTTATTTTTTTGTATTTAGGATTTCTGTTCTCACAGTCATAAATATTCTCAGGACAACAAAAACTTATCCAATATTGCAGCTACACAATGTGAGATGGGTGAAATCCTAGACTACTAAACGCAAGACACTTGGACCTCTGCAGGCCCACCATGTCACCCAGCAGTCTTGGTCAATAAAGCTTCTGGTGGTGACTGTATGGTCTAATTCCTATTATTTCACAGAAGCCCAAGGGCTTCAAACTTTTGTGTGTGCGTGTGTCTTTCACATCTCTAATACATGTGCTCTCTTCAGAAAAACAGTCCAGAAAACAGCAAGTCTATTCATTTCCAGTTAAATAAACATACAAGGTATGAATGTCAACTAGTTGCCCACTTCATGCTTTCAGTTTGATTTGTGCCAAACCATTTGTTTGACATGATTTCTGCACAGAAATGGAAATGGGTCTGGGCTTAGTGGAAACATGTCACACTATACATGTGGACAAACAGAGCTGCAAATTACCTGCAAAATGGTGCTGAGTAAAACTTGCCTAAAAAAACGTTTTGAGAACAATTCTGTTTCCAGCAATGTTTTTGTTTGTTTGTTTAATTAACCAACTTTCTGTCTAAGTTTCTGCAAATGCTGTGACTGAAAATCTGAAATAATTTTTTAATGAGGGTATCATACAACAACTGATCCTGTAGCACTGATCCCAGGAAGCCGTGAGTCTTAAGAGCCACCCAAACAGGGTCTTCTAACCCTCCCATGATATCATTGCTTCCAGGTCATACTTCATAGCGAAATAAAAACAAGTAAAACAAGACCTCAGACATGCTAGGGCTGAACGGAGCCCATGCTTAGAGTCTAACATGAAAAGTGAGACACTAACTAAGGACTGGTCCCATAAAGCCTAGCTGTACTGTCAAAGGAGATGTGTACATTTAAATGACAATTCATCCCATCCATGGGAAGGGATGGGATGTCTCTGTAGGTGTCCATCTCTCTTCACTCTCTAGAAAATAACTTAGAAAAAAAAGTTCACATTTTTAGTGGTGAATAGAGACAGATTTTCTTTTCTTAAGGCTAACAAAAAAAACTTCCTATCTTCTACTTGCCGATAAAAATGGTCAGAATCACTTGCTCAAGGTCACATAAAAGGTCTGTAGAAAAGCTAGGAGTTAAAGCCCAGATCTTTTTTTTTAGTTCAGCCCTTCCTTCCTCATGGTGAAGTAGGCAGGAAAAAGGTTCTCACTGCTTTCCAACAACCAGCAGTGGAAATACACGATAGATTTATTTCACACTTTGTGCTTCCTGTCCATTTCTCTGTGAAAAGAACACTATCCCTGTTGTTTTCATTCTTCCTGACCTAAGTCGAAGACATAGAAATTTAGTCTACTTTTCCTGTTTCTTTGGCATTTATTCTTAGAGACGTTGTTTATGTTGTTAATCTCACTAGGGCCTGAACCTTCAACTGAGATCAGTGCACGACTTGCAACCAACTTGAATGAATTCAGTACAAGGTCTTAGACAGAACTGTTTCAATGCAAAAGGACTCCAGCTTCACAAATTACAGATCTGATAGCTCTTTGTTCTTTTCAGATCTGGGATTAACAGAATCAGGAATCTGCCTGTATTTTCTTCTATTTGACTTTCACAGACTTAAAATATCATGCTGCTTCCATCTGTTCAGGTGAGGCATTAGCACAGAAAGAGCAGGAGCAGGAATACCCATGCAGAAAGTTCTCCGAGCAAGTGTTTGTGTAACTGTCTGGAGGCAACAAGCCAAGTTATTTAACAGTGAATTATTACAAATAAAATGGTTCCTAAAACCGACCATTTGGTAAACAGTGCCTCAGTAACAAAAGAACTCATTAAATTCGTGTCATGGTGATGAAACGACCAGTTATTGATAGAAAAGCTAAGTAGAAAGAAGACATTTGTTGTTTTTTTCTAAAACCTACCTACATGTTTTCAGTCTTCTTAGGTTGGCCATCCACAGATTGTTATGAAAAGATCTGATTTTCCTTACCCAAGAGGTCAATCCAGAGCATCCCATTTCCACTCTTACACCAATGTAGACACAGACTGGAAGACCCTCAAGGCTTACAACACCAGCCTAGTGAAAAAGAGAAGTGCACAAACATCAGAATCACCACAGGTGGCTGTGTTTGACATTCAAGCAGCCAGGAAAAAAAGCCTGTGAGTCTAGTTGTGATTCCCCTGTACAAAGTGGCCTACATCAGCATTACGTGTGTTTCTGACTCTTTTCCTTTAGGGCTCAAAAACAATTTAAGAATAATATAAATTTGTCCACTTAAATACCACTTAGATATTTTTCCTGTTTAAAAAGAATTATTCAGTATTATTCAGTAATGGCAAATCCATGGTAAAGCTCGAACCCCAAAATTATTAAATTATTTTAAATTGCATTTTTAAAACAGTATGATGCTGTACATGTATTTATTGTTAAGCTCACAGAGAAAGTTAAAGCACACAGTAGACCAATATTGGTGAATGGTTAGAACACTTACTGAACTGATAACTAGCTTCTGACAGCAGGCCCTCTCCTACCAGAAAAAAAAAAGAAAAAGAAAAAAAAAAGAGAAAGAAAAAGGAAAAAAAGAAATTCTCGTTCATTTAATCAGGTCTCTAAAAGGACTCATTCATTCAGAATTGGTAAAGACTGAGATGTGAAAAAGAAGGAAGATTTCTTTTCTTCTTACAATCCCTGCATGAATAGGAAAGCCTGTTTTCCTCTTATAATCCATAAATAAATGATGATGCCTAAGGACTCTGAAACATTGAAGTACATGATAATCAGAAGCTGACCTTTCAATTCCTTTATTTTTGCATTTAACAATTTAGCTTTACATGCAAAATATCTTTCCTATATGTTCAGTAACATTATGTTTAAAACAACTAATAAAACATTTTAAACGGTTTTTGTTGTTGTTGTTGTTGTGTTGGTTTTTTGTTTTTGTTGTTGTTGTTGTTGTTTGTTTTTAACTTCAATTCCAATTTTTATCTAAATTCAGTCTGATACAATGAACAAGCAAAAAATGAGCAGGGAGCTAGTAAAATGAAATATATTGTTCATCCTTTTCTAGCATAATTCAAATTCTAGTAAATTTGGAGAGTCAAGAAACCTAATGTTTTGTTACATAATCTCTAAAATACAGATACAGGGATAATACCATGGCAGAAAAGGTCAGGACCAAGGAAAACTTTTAGTAGAAATATACCAATGAATGTCAATTCCTCAAAGCTTTAAAGGTAGATATAAAACAAGGCTGAAGTGGATTATTCAACATGTTGTATCAGGGCATTGTTACAGATCATGTTTGAAAACAGAAAGGGTATCTTTGCCACCCACTGCTTTTCCAGGAAGCAGCATGGACTCTCACCTTCTCAACTCCCCAGAAATCAAGACACACATGCAGGTTTACAAAAAAGAACCGTCAGGAGAAAAATACAGTCTGAGAGGCGTATCAGCAGCATGATCCTGGTGTACACCTGTCTTTTTCTCACTCCATCCCTCATGCTGTCTGACCGCATGTACTCCAGCCAGTTCTCTTTCCCCTCTCCTAACTTGTTCTCACTTGCCTGACACATTGTTTCTAGCATCTCCCCTACAAGAATTGCTCCCAGTCTCAAGAAACTCTCGCTGGAATTCAGAGGAACTGTTTCACAGCCTCTGCCAATATCTCATATTATTTTGCATGAAGAATATGCACTCTGCTGCTCATAATGCTCACTCCCATCCCTGCTGTGTGCTCACCTTAAAAGACTTAAGAGCTGAGTGCTACGCAGAGTTTGGGGAGGGGGAACACGGCAGCTAGGCTGTTACTTGGATTTAGCTGCTAGAAGGCTCTGGGGAGCAGAAAGAGGTACAAAGATGGGCATTTGTGTATTTAAGTTGACTTTAGCATAATGGAAACAGTGCATAACTCCCACCTCCCCAGCCATCAAGGCTCTGTCAGCCTTAGTCAGCATCCCAACGCCCTCCTGCTCATCCTCCTGGAAGTAAAAGAGCCGTTCTGAGTCTGACATTTCTTCCAGAGGCAAGCCTAGCAGGGTCTTCCTTCCTTTTAACTTGCCATCATTCAGAGTTTTAGTACCTTGAACCATCCTGTAACACCTATCAGGATTAGCTTCCAGTAGAGAAGCGCTCGTACTTGATCCAAGCTAATCAAATGTTATTTAGATACTAAGCCCCAGGGTTTAACTGAGCAAACCCAACAACCTAAGCAAAAATGACCTTCTTAGTGTGGCTACTGTAGCCTCCTTTTTGACCCCTTTTGCCACAATTTTGGCTGAGACAAGATAGAGTTAAAGCCATTTTGAATGGGCCAAAAATAATACAGTAAGTGTCCCTCTGATGCCACCAGACTATTTTATCATAAGGTGAAAAAGCTGTTTTAGATGGAACTGGACATTTTTTACATACTACTAAAATGGGGGTTTTAGTAAATAACATTTTGTTTTTAAACTTTTATTTCAGCCTTTCCCAATGGATTTAGTAACCATATTAAGGGTTTTAGGAGCTCGTATTATAATCAAATGCAGGTCTGAACTTACAAGTCATGCATGACCTGGCAGTCAGGAGGTTATGGTGAGTAAGAAGGTAGACCACAGAGAACCAAGGAACAGGAAACTTTTGGTCTAGTGTTGATGGAAAAGCTCTGGATTAGATGGATGCAGGACTGAATAACTTATTTCAGGCAAACAGCTCTCTCAGAACTTTCTGATCCTTTTATAGAGGAAACGCTGAAGATGTATGATGTAAGATTTCAGAGGTGCACATGTTAAGCTGCAAAGTCTTATTCTGAGTGATATACTGCAGGATGTGTGTTTACGCAGCTATACAGAGCAATTTCCCCTTCTTCCATTCACAGGCTCCATTGACCAACTTCCTTAATTTCAAAAAAATTACTAGTACATAAAAGCTGCTACTTAGACAGTTCAGTCCCTTATCAAAACTGCTCTTTCTGTGCAGCCATAGAAACAATTCCTTTTCCACCAGTGACAGTGCCACAGACATCCAGATGATGACAACTTAAAAAAGGCAAAGCATTTCACTTGCATTAAAATTAACCTCTTTTTTTTCTTTTTTTTTTGGGGGGGGGGGGGGGGGGAGGGGCTGTTAAATTTCAACCTCACATGTACATGTGACCTTCTGATAGATACTGAGGGGCAGTAAATACACTAGCTTATAAATTCACTTTCCTAAAGCCAGTTCCAAGAGCGTATGAGGTTGCGTTGCCTTAACTTCAGTATTACCCTGGACTCCGATGAGCAGGATGTTGATTTTAATTCTGCCCACTAAAGCGCAACACAAGCTGTCAATGAAGAACTTGGAGAAAGAGAAGGCTAAGCTATTAAGAGGAGCTGAATTCCTTGAGTGAACTTAGGCTTGATTAAATTTCTGAAAATATAATGTAACATTAATAACAAATTTAAACTTTGACCGAGGTTAGCTCTTTAATTTCCATTGGAATAAAAACAAACAGATGTCTCTAGAGTAAAATGAACAAAACAAAAAGTATTTTAAAATTGGTCAAGAAGTCCAAATCTCACTAGGAAAGCTGTACATACAGTTCCCATTCATATTAATTGTAGGCATCAGTCAAAAAAACCATGTGTGATCGGTTGCTACAGCTCAGCTGATGACTGGTAACTTGATGATGTGCTGGAGGCCAAAATCTATCTAGAGGCAGCCTCCTGTGCTGGCTGATAGAGCTGGCTGATGATTAAAAGGATATTAATTTAAATTAATATTGAAGGTGTTCAGATTAAAATAAAATAATTAAAAAAGAAAGCTGATAAAATTCAAAATACATTAACTTCAGGGAGGAGAGTCCCCTCCACCCTTTGTATTTTAGGCAAACCTGCCCTCTTTACTGGTACTTTCACTGGTAAGGCTTCTCATAACAAAAGTGTAAGGATCCCAGGTATTAACTACTTTGGGGACGAGGAAAATGCATAAACCATGGTTTGTTGGTGTCGATATTATTATTTAACTTCCACAAGCATGTCAGAACCAATTCCTGATTTATTTTTTCAGAGAATAAGGCAGACAGTTATTTTGCAGGAAATTATTAGATGCATATGGCTAATACTTAACCTTGGGTGAAAATCCTGTGATATTATTAAAATGAATATATATATGTATAACTAAAAAAAATAAACCTCCATGTTATTTTTCTGGTCATAACTCTACGGTTTTATGACATGACATTTATTCCTAAAAGTCAGATGTTACGAAATACTGGATCACATTTAGAGGCAAAGTAATTTTATCTTCTTTCCAGATCTGGATTACCTGACCTGGGCCACAATTACTAAAGCTAATGTCCTGTTGTATCATAAAGGTCAGTATTTGCTGATACTGTTCATTTTTGCCATACTCAGCCTGCAAAACTTGCCTTAACATCTCAGAGAAAATATACAGCTTGTTTGGAAACATATAGAAATGGCGTGCTTGGGTGTCGCCTCTCTGAAGCTAATTTAGAGATTAATGTAGATATTTTGGACTTTTCATTTTCAAAATCCTTCCTCATCAGAGCAGAGCGATAGTGCAGGAGGCCTTGGGGTGGGAGAGACAGGGGGATCCACACTGTGGAGCATTATGCTGCAACTAAGAGCTGTTTGTAACACAGGGTTACTGTTTGGAGAACGGAAAGTTTAGAGCAGAAAAAGGACCAGAGGGTGGCTTGGAACAGAGGTCAGTGTCAAGGGGGAATCCTGCTGCGAGGGATTAATTAAGCCCAGAAACTGCCTCTGTTTTTATTATTATTTATAATTAGAAATAAATGATAGTAATTTTTAAAACTTAACTTTCACAGCAAAATCCCGAGGTCATGAGAATCAATGGCACTACAGATGACTGAGGGGAAGATAGGAAAACGTGCAGCTGCATGGGATCCATCAGCTGCAGGCTCCCATTCCTTGTCCCACTGTTCACCTCCTCCTCAGTGCTCCTCACCGTACTAAGCCAATGCAGTGCCGGCAAATGTAAGAGCAAATCCAGGTCCACAGCATGCCAGGACACAACTCCTGCTGCTTCGCTGTGAGATCCTTTTGCGTTACTCCAGGCATTCGTTCGGCCTCTGCTCACTCCATCGATGGGTAACATAATTCAGGATTGCCATGGGCACTCTGTCATCAATAGGGCAGGGATTAGAGCCCAGTACAGACAGCACATCCTGGGTAACAGCCATGCCTGCAAGAGCACCTCCCCTGGGACCCTAGCATGTGCAGGAGAAAAAGCCAGTACACCAGGAGACAAAGCCATGCCTGCTTTGAGCCATGGCAGGGAAAGAGCACAAACTGAAAACACTGACTGTGACAGTCTGGGTTCCCTGACAAATCGGCTTCTCTGCTGCTCACCTTCCAGCCTTTCCTGCAGAAACTGATCTTTTAACATCTTCACAACTCAGCTGTACTCCAGCACTTCCTAGGACAGCCACACCAACCTGGCAGAAAATTTTCCTGTCATGTAGTGCATGCCTGTATCTCACATTACCTTCACATCCACTTGAGTTGACCTTCCTTTCTGCACTGAAGGGAGATTCAGCTGCCACTCAAACTACCCAGCTCCTGTAAACTTTAAAGAGGTGTGTCTTTATCAGTACTCAAGTATTTAAAAAAAAAAAAAAAAGTTCTGCTGGAAATTTGGGATTCATTTGAGTGAAAGACCACAAACTACCTTCAAATCACGGCCAGTAGAGAATGCAGGAACTTATACAACTTTGCTATGAATCAGTTTCATTCTCTGCAAAAAAACACTAGCTCTTTGTTTACTGCAGGCCCTACCAATTATAGCTGTTACATCACCTAGCTCAATATAATGCCTCACATCACAGGAGTCATTATAGATAACAGTAAATTTATTACCGAAAACAAGCTGCTGTTGTGGCTGCTCCTGTGCAATGTGAAGAGTCTTGGAATGTAAATTACTTATCTTAAAAGTAACCTGCAGTTGGACAGTTTGCAATGAGCCCAGCCGTATGACAATCCCAGCGTGTTCTGCCTGCACAAGATTTACTGAAATAGCTTCATTGTCACTTGGAAAGATCATTCAGAAACAGTTATTTTGTTTTTTTTTCAGATATGTGGAGCTGGTAGGAGGTTTTTACATCTAAAGCAACCTGCCCACCAGAAAGGTCCTCACTCTGCAAAGGGAGGCTTTGCTTTCCATAGAAACCCAGAGTTTCTCATCAGAAAACTTAAGCCCTCCTACCAAATGCTTCTCAGCTTTTCAAAATGACAAAAGTTCACCAGAAAAACAAAACGCTTCTAATATTCGCACCAAGTGGAAATTGCCAGGAAGCTCAAAACGAATCAGGCCCGTTTCCCTCTCTAGTCATTCCCTGGGTGTCTCTCTGCAGCACTAATCCCCAGATTAGTCTCCAGCTAAGAAATCATAACGTACCACTTCACCATGAGTAAGCATTACAATTCAGTGAAAAGTTTCCTTAGCGTTAGTCCCTTTGTAAGTGACTAATCAGGATATAACTCCAGGTATTTTTCCTGCCCTTTTCTTAAAATATAGTTAGTACACACAGTTACATTACAGTGGAAACATTACTCCAGCTACTACCCTTACCAATAAAGATATACATATACATGCTCCTTTCCTCCTGTCTCTTCAGAGTAAGTCTTCACTAGCAGGTGCCACAGGTTACTTAGTGCTTACAGAAGAGCTGGATCCCACTAGCAATGACTGACAGAAGTATCATCACAACCAGGGTTTCCTCATTTTCTGTTAGGAAACACAGTAAGTTTTCCTGATCTGCCTCTCAAACGAGCCTTGCTTCTGTGTGGACCATGAAACGGGACACAAGTTTTCACGACCTTGTAAATAAGAATATCACCTTTTAATTCCTACCACCTGGGATAACAAAACCCCAAGATTAGTGATTTGCTGCTCCTTGTTCTTATAAGTGAGCCACATGATACTCACCTGCAATGTGTCCTATTGCCTATTATTTGGCTGTCTGAAAGTAAGAAAAAGATTTTTCATGAGTTTATAAACTATTCACGCTGCATAACTGCTGCATTTTGTTTTGTTTATACAATACAGGGAGATGTACAAGGTTTATTTCCATTGAACAGCAAACACTGCTCTGTGGGCGTTGAAGTCAAGAAGATGGCTAATTCTAGCAGAAGAGCCCAGGTATTTCTTTATGTTATTACAGAATGGTGCAAATGAGGCAGAGAGAGGCTACAGATTAGCTTTTCAAAACTGTTTAAGCAGATAGGGATTTGACAGGGTTTTCAAAGGCCTCTAAGGAGTTTAAGGACCCAACTGTCACTGAGTGTAAGGCAGACGCTTAAGAGCGGTAAGGTAGTGAAAGCATTTAGAAGGACATACACATTTTTCCTGAAACTTTTAAATATAATACTACATAATCCTATATAATAATTTGGTGTAGCAAAAGAAATAATGCAGATGTAATTTCCACAGGAAGACAAAACATGAATTTACTGTAATCTTGGCAGAAAATTAAGCTCAAACCTTTACACTTGAACGGTACGCTGTGGTGTTTCAAACAAGACTGAGAGCCTATACAAGCTGTAACTCAGGAGATACAAACGCTGCTACTTGCTGCTTAACTGTAATGTACAATCTGAGTTTCTGTTTACAATAACAAAGTTTTTTTGGTTTCTGTGCCTAAAACATATTTTAAATGTGAACTGAGCTCAGAGAAGTTTTCATTTTGTCAAGACTCCAAATTTTGCTGTTTAATTCCATGTTCTAGGTCCAGCTGGAGCCAAAGGGAAAGAACGGGGTATCTTACTGTCTCTGGAGTATGAGGCACAACAGGACCCTGACATCAGCTGGGGTTTCTAGCTCCTACTGCAATACAACCCTTCTCAATTTTCATTTTAAAAAGTGCTGGTTTTTCAGTTTAAGTGATCATGAGAATAATTGCCCAACCACTGCAGAGAACAGAAGACCTTCCTGTACAGTTCCCAGAGTCTTGGTACTGACCTTGCTTTTTTTTCTTGTCAGCCAAGAAACAACCCATCCCTGTTACCACACAAGGGCACTTGTTTAATGTTGATGGAGAAGGAAATGTACCACCTACTGAGTCACCAATGCCACATCCTAAACACCTGGCTTTTGCCTTGCTGGGCTTCCATTTAAGTATGAATCTAGCATGAGAAGAGCTGTAGAAAATGTCTATAATAAAACCTCAAACCACACAACACCTTCCTGGGTGGGACGTACATTATGATCTCCTAAAGTTCAGCAACCTCCAGAAGAAAATTGTAAACCCTTCCAAAGCAGACCTGAGTTATCCATTTTGGTTTTGTCCAGTTTCAGGGACAAGAACTGCATGTCACAACCCAAAGCAAGGCATTACTTTCTTTGAAGTCAAAAATAAAAGCACAGCTAAAAAAAAATGTTTAAAGCAGCCGTACAAATTATGGTCAAATCTGCTGTGGCTTAAGATGCCACCCTTTTACTGTCACTACCTTTGTGAGAGTTGATCCAAATTCATCTTATTCTCACAAGACTTCCATGGAAAAATAAAATAAAGGCAGATTTCTTAAAGTCAAATTAAAAGCATTTCTTACAAGTGAAATTCCTGTCTGCTAGACAACATATCATTTGCTGTCCACAGTATATCCCATAGTTGACAAACAAAGCAGTATTTTACCAACCTATTGCAAAACACAGTACAACATGTTTTGGGAAATGATTGTTCATTAAAAAAAAAACATCATCTAGAGCAATACAATGCAGCAGGAGTCACATGAGTGTGCTACATCCTGTGACTGGCTCTGAAGTAAGTGTGGAAACAGTCACAAAGCATTTCTGGGCAGGAGGCAAAACACTTTTCTACAGGACATCAGCTCACAGACAGGCTCCCTCACCTTCGGTTTGTCCCGACTCACCCCGCAGTCCCTTTAACCCCACACCAAGATGCTCAGCCTCCTGGCAGCTCTCCCACAAGCAGGATGGCCTAGCCAGCATCCTTCAAAGACACTTTCTGCAGTGAGTGGCTTCCACAAAAAAAAAAAAAAAAAAGAATATTTGTCTACCTAAAGCTTCTCTTCCTTCCATATGTGCTACCTGAAGATAGTCCTGTGCTCAAGCTCACAGCCCCAAACCATAAATGTGAGATTTGAGGGGAGGAAGAAGTAAGGCTAGGGAAGAGAGTAATGACATAGAGTGCCACTTCTGCAACTCACATTCTTTCTAAGTGTGAATTTCCTTGCCTCTTTTGAACTAATACTAGCAACCTGTAGGTTTGAAAAAACATATATGGTGCAGGAGGTATTTGCAACAGCTGCTCTGTTTATATATATGTATATATAAATATACATATTTATATATAACGTACTGGGATCCACCATTTCAGATAAGTGTGTCTTTGCATAGGAGGGAGAGAAACCAAGTGCACACAGACTGTTCCAAGAGCAAAACCACCTCAGTACGTACCACCAGTAAAACTGCTAACAGAGCCTCAGTGAGACAGCCCGGTACAGACTGGGACAAGCAAAGCTACTCCTGAACAAGAACACAGACTTGAGCCATTAATGACAGCAGTAGTGGATTTTGTTTTCTCTAAGCACATCCTTCTCCAGTGATCAATTGATAGCACCACGGTCACACTGTAATAGGCCCCTGCGCAGTGGGACTACAGCATCATTTTTCCCAAGAAGTATCCAGCAAACCCCACTGGGCAATTGCTCCCCAGCAGAAATATCCTAATGAAATGGCAGAATATCCTAATGAAACAAGTCAGCTTAATCAAGGTTTTCTGTTGTACAGAACAGGAAGATAAAATTCCCTTGGTAACAAAAGAATTCTTTATATTGAAAATTCCCAAAGGCAAATACATAAAAAAATAAAGTTATAGCAACTTTTTTTTTTCATTTCAACACAAAGGTAGAGAGTCCAATTCCTCTTTTTCTCCTCACATTTTCTCAAAACAAACTTCAGTTTTCTGGGAGACTTACTGGATTTCCCGTAACTCTCCAATTTTTATAGAATAATTATTTTTATTGTCCCTCATACTCAGCCTAAAGTCATATTCTGAAATCTAAAAGTGCCAGCTGAAACAAATTACTCATCCTCTGCACACAGCTCAGCTCTTCATTCCCTCTCATACACATTAGGAGCCCCTGCACGGATCCATCCTTGCAGTCTGATTAAAACCCCTCAATCCCTTAGAGAAGGGGCATGGACAGGCACATTTGAGAAGGGCAGGAAAAACAGCTCACAATCCTTATCCTGCAAAACGAACGTTGGCACCCATTTCCCACACCAACATCAAGTCCAAAACTGCATTGTACAAATCCAAGAATGACGGTGGAGAGTCTGGCGAGAAGGACAAGATGAGGAATGAGGAGGATACTTCCCAGATTTTGCCTGAGCCATAGAAGGAGCCTCCAGCGCAGCTGCACGCCCTGACACCACGAGGCTGCTTCACCTCCGCAGCACCCTCTTGCATTCTTGCATGAAATACACTTTCTATCTGCTAAATCAAAACATACAGACTACAACAAAGACTTTAAAATTTTTGTGTTTGTAATAGGAATAAGCCTGTTAAATGGTTCCATTTTCTTTGGGTTACAAACTAACTTCCAACTCCAGATGCTTTGGATATAAAGCTAGAGCAACCTGGCTTCAGGGGAATTACTTCACATCTCAACCTGACACCTCTCACGTTTAATTCAAGATGCGAGGAAGAGTCTATCACGTCTGTACTCTTGCTTAACGCTTTGAGTCACATATTGCACTAGCCACAAGACAAAATGATTGTCTTTCCATCCCTTTTCCCTCGCTAAAATGAGTAATTCCTCTCAGGGGGCAGGCTTTCCTTGGTGCCTTTGGTTGGAAACAAATGGGTCACCTTCAAACCAGGCTTCCAAGCAGACAGAAAAAATAAAACAAAATAAAAAATGGTTATCTCCATATACACCCAACTCACAATTATCAAATAATCTTGCAGTGAAAAAGAAAGGTTGCATATTGTTATTTACTTGCAAAGTGGAAGCAGGCAGTCTTGTTCCTGAACTGTGACCATCTGCAGAGCATCAGCGCACAAATAAATACAGGGGGCAGAGCCGAGGGGCCCGGCGTCCCCCCCTGCACATGGCTCCATCTCCTGTAGGGCCCCTCCTGTCTGTGCCAGGTCCCTCCTCTGCTGTCGGGTTACACAAGTTATCCTTCTCGTCCTGGCTGATTTTTTCTTTATTTGATATTTTCATAAAAAAAGGCCTCTAAGGGCCTTCTCATACGCAACCTCTGTACTGAAGTAACCGTCAAGCTTTGGGTTAAAGCAGTGAAAAGACAGGGAGCAGCCTCTGTCCTCAGCTCACTCTGGTGCAGTTCTGTGCCAGAGGGATCAGGGAAGAGGCTCTGCACTCCAAGTGTGTTGATGCTCTTCCCTTCCACGATATTAAGCCATCCAAAAAAAAGGGGAAAAAAAAAGTTCAATTTACACAGAATGCCCCAAGCGCCCATAAGCAGGACGCGCCAGTACTCCCGGCACATCCCTTGCTTTTCAAATCATTTTTCAACTTTACAGCTTGGTGGTATAACAAAAACAGCTGCGCGGCGTTGTCGGGTCCCTCCCCGAGCATATTTCTCCCTGTCCTTGCTGCCGCCCGCCTGTTAAGCAGCTCCTCGGCCGCTTCTTCTCACGGCAGCGAGATGCCAGGCACTGGGCTGGCAGGCAGGGACAACCTCAAAAATAAATGGCAAATGTTTTGAGGATTTTCCACAGGGGAGGAAAGACAACACATCACCTCCACGCTGCCCCCAGCTAACACCGCCGTGTTTTACAGAGTACCCCTCCACACACGGGCCCTGCCTGCTCACAGTGTCATGTGTGCACTTCCACAGTTCACTCTGAAATCTTCTTGTTCCTCTGCTGCCCCTTTTTTGGGGCATTTTCCCTCAGTTTTTAGCACTGCTGCAGCCCCCACTGCCAGGGAGAGCAGAATCTCCACAGAGTTCCAGAAAACCCCAGAAGGTTCGGGGGGGGGCAAAGGCTATGGGCCAGTCTGGCAGCAGGGATGCAGTGCTGGGCACAAAATCATAATTTCTTTCGTTATTTTTTATATTTATGAGGAAAAGTAGCCCTCACCCAGCACCCTAAGCACTACAGTCAGGACTCACCTCTGCTCCAAGCCGCGGGCACCAACCTGCCGCCATTAAAATCGCCAGGAAGGAGGTGAGCTGGGGCTTGGGGCCGCCCTCTCTGAGAAGTGCCCACCAAACCCAAACCCGTGCTGGCAGGCAAACCCCTTGCCACGGCAAATACCAAGCAGGGTGATCCCCCAGGGGCTGGCAGCCTTCCCCGTCTCCTCATGCCCAGCCTTTCCCCACAGCCCTCTCCAGCCACCTCTGAGAAGTGCGCACCTTGCCCCTGCCAACCACCCACCACTTCCATGGCAGCCCTGTCTCGCTGCCTCGTGAGGAAAAGTCAAACCAAAAGGGACCCCGAGGCAGGAAACCACTTGAGGTGTTTGGGGGGGAGCATATAATGGGGTCAGTGTTTTGGGTGCACTGGGATTTCTCTCCTCTAGGCTGAGAGACAGACAGAGCTGCACCCTCTGTGTTTGCCAGCACACAAAGCTGCCCCGGCAGCTGGTTTGCCTCAGCGGGGCCAGAGGCAGCCCCTAGTACATCAGCTCTGAAGTTTTCTCCTTCCAGAGATTTCATACTTGGTGTATTGCAGCACCACCTGCTGGTTTCGGTAAACTGGACACAGAAGCATCTCCCTGCAGGGCGGGAAGGAGGGAGCACAACAGCTCCGCAGGTGGTTTTCTTGGGGCGCGAAGGCACTGTTTTCTCTTGTGCATGGATTTTTCATAAAGAATTTCCTCCTTTTAAAAGAAGAAGTGAAACACCTCTGAATAAGTCATCTCAGTAAAAAGCCACCTCCCAGTGAAACAGTGGATAACTCGGAGTTCAGGAATTTCACTGCAGGCTCCTTCTCTGAAGAACTTTAATGGACAAAATCTAGGCTTTTCCCTACTCCTATAGAGCAAAGCCTAATAAACTTTGCAGAGCCCTTGGGGAATAATTTCCTGTACTGACTGGTTCATTCTGGACACTTCTGTATTTTCCATGTGTCTAACCCGAGCTGCCTGCCTTTAAAGGCACTTGCATTTCATGCAGTCCTACGTCGCTGCTTTCTGACCTGCAGTCCTCTGAAGGTGCTCAGCCTGGCCACCTGCAGCCGACAGTCTGTTTAGGAAACCCTACCTGATTTTCAGCAGTCACTTATTTCAGCCAGTTTCCTTCCTGGGCTTGATTCATCCAAACAGTGAAGTCATGTTCATGAGCTTTATTCAAAGTTGCTCCTTGCTGTTAATTTACAGCCTGGTGAAGGCAGAGGAAAGAGATTTGGATTTTTTTCTTCAATGGCTGGCTTGAGATAATCTTAATACAAATAGGAAGAAATACATTACTTTCGAATTACAGTGTATTTGACAGGGGAAGGGCACTCACTTGCTTTTCTTCCTTAAAATTCGGGTGTTGTACTGACTAATCCAGTAACATTGGAGACTGCCAACACATGCAGGAATTATTGTAGAACTACTGTCTTGTGAAAAACAATATGACTTTCATTTTAACCCAACGTTTATTGCCCACAGCAGTTAAATGCAACACAATATATGTGCTGTTTCTAAATTTAGCACAGTATAGAGGAAAGCGTCGCTGGCTTTTGTTATCTCTCAGCTCTATGCCCAGATCATTCAATTTCTACTTCTCTTCTTATCAACAGCTGTGCAGCAACTTGCAGGACAGAAATCCAGTTTCAAGTGGGTTCCTGGCAAGGGAGATGAGCCTACAGACACCAACAGACACAGCTGAACACAGTTAAACGCTACAGGTCTGTTCAATAATGACACCTAATTTAACCCTTTCCGTATCTGCTATCTCAGTTGTTCTTGCAGCAGGACCTCCTCCTCGGTACCCACACCACACTGCAGCACTTCATGTTCTGTCTGACCCCACTTGTTCTAACGATGAGACACTGTTTTACCATTAGCACCATCACCATTGTAGCAATGACTAAACAAAAGAAAACAGGCTAGCTGTACAGTGTGTTTGATTTGAGAAAAAAAAAAAAAGTTTCCATTTACAGGGCCCAGCAAATGTCCAAGGTTCAAACAAAGTACGAGGTGCTAACGAACAGAGCCTTGACAAACTTTGTTTTCCTGCGCAGGGGCTCAGTGCATAATGATTTCATTCAGCAGCTACTGTTCAAGCATGGAAAGTGTTGGTAAAGAAATCCCACAGAGTTCAGACGACCATTTTCCTAACTTAAGCTTCCCCCTCTGCTCCTCCCCCTGTTTGCCTTTCGAGCCTTTGCCAGGCATAACATAAATATTCATCAGCTGATATTTGCAGTAGCTGTGAAGTTATGAATGAGGCCAAACGCCTTTCCCTCCTGCCCCATCTGCAAAATGGCAGCTTCTGGTCTTAGCTCATGGCCAAATGACACTTTCCAAAATCCCCAAAGTGCACTTGCAGGCTTTTCAAATTCAGTCGGGTTTTTAATGCACAAAGCAGAAATACTGTCTACCTAATATTTACCCTGGGATTACAGAAAAACATATATATATATTACTTTGCTATGCTTTAAACTTTGTGATGCCTTGACGTAATAGACAGAAGTGTTGGCAGCTCAAAATGTTGGTTGGTTTATTTCAGGGGACATGACTGCTGCAGGTTTCCTTTCTGAATCAAATACCAGACACTTGAACCATTTGTTGTACAGAAAAGAGAAGCAGCTTTTATTCTTAATACTGGTTTCTGAACCACCTGGGTGCTGTCAGGAGGAGCCACATGCACTGGAAAACACTTTTAATAAGACTCCTTTAAGCCTGTCTTAAACTCTGGATCCTGAGAAATGGAATCCCCACTGCCTGTCATATGTGCTTTTCCTCTGCAGATTAGCACGAGACTGCTGCTTTACAAATGTTCCCTTCTTACAAAGCCTAGAATTATGCTCTCAAACCTACTATGGGTCAGTAAGACAGCGAGGTATCTGACATACCCACACCAGCAAAGTCAAAAGCAGAGAAGCAAGAAAACAGTGCAGATCCTGTTTGAGTCTCATTAAGCAACGTACTAATCCAGTCAAAAGGGCTGTATTGATGGACCCAGAGGAGGATCTTATCCAAAGCATCACTGGATCTCGGAGGCTTAGAAATCCTAAATCCCCATGATCAATCATAGTGTTGTTCTGATAAAAAGGCCCAGCACCATTCAGGATCAGGTACACTTCTTTGTAGCTGAAGTCACACCTATCATGCAAACTTATCTGTCTTGCCAGTCTCACAGCAATTCTGCCATAAATAAGAGGGAAAAAAAAAAAAAAAGAAAAAAAAAACATTAAAAGGAAAGTAATTGTCTTGGTAGGTTTTAGAGGTGTTTTAACCACCTAATTTGATTTCCACCATGAAAAACTCAGTGTTTCACTCAACAATTCTCCAACAATTTGTGGCCAAAATAGAGCATATCTTCTAGAAACACATTTATTTTTCATTTAAATACTACAAAGGATGGACAATTTACCACATCTCTTGGGAACATTCCAACACTAATAACCCTTGCTGCGAAAATAAATCCCATACTTTGTTTTTCATACCTCCAGCTTGCAGCCACTGGATCCTGTATGTCTTTACTTTGAGATGAAAGAGCCTCAAAACTCTCTCTGTTATCTCCAAACAAGATCCAATCCTCTCTCAATCCTCTCAATAATCATCAAGGTACACTTTTATTTGCACTGACACAAATGTATCAGGAATTGTTGCTTTTGACACCAAATGCCCCATGAAATTACATACTGGTTGCTTTCTTGCAGCAAATCACTAATATCCAAAAATCCAAAGTTCTTTCTAGGCTGATTTCATCAGCTGTTTACATGCTGCCATTCTGCTTAAAAGCTTCTTGTTGGGGCAATGGAAGTGTCTGGAACTACGTAAGCGAGCAGTAATTGACAAAACAAAATTGAGATAAGCTGTTGCTGGCATTTTCTATGCTGGTGCATGGTAGGACAACCTAACTATTGCCAGCACTGGAAATGAAAACAAGGAAAATAATAATAATAGAAAAATACATCACAGCACCACCTTCCTACAGTCAGTGATACAGAGGGGAAGGGAACGTTCACCAACTGAGTAGAAAAGGAAAGAAACTTTGAGGAATTTCTTCTGTAGCCATTTTCTCAAGACAACATGAAGGTGAGACTGAAAAAGGCTAGCTGTGAAGAAAGGAATACTATTTAATATGGCTGTCTCCTGTGCAAAAAAAGAAAAAAAAAAGACACCTTTGCTTTGATGCATCATATCATATGGCATGCAGACATTATGCTTTAAAAAAAAATACAAATCCTTTGGAAAATGTCAGTCTGCAATTTTCTAACCATCCAAAACAACAAAGCTTGAGATACATTAATACATGGAGACCCATGCAGCTATGTATCTGAATACATATTACTCTTCCTTTATTCATAACTAAAAAGCTTCTGGCAGAGAAAATAAAAATTCTCCAAGGTAAATTATCTAGTGCATCACAAGGAAGATTCAGTCAGAAGGGAGACTTTTTCCATGACTGTGTTACAATTGTAGCTCTATAGACCACAGCAGCAACACGCACTTGACATTGCAGCCAAAATCTTTGTTCATCATGTAGGGCCAAAGATTTTCAATCACACCAGTAAGCAGCAACACAACTTAATAAATAGGTTTGTGGGCTGGATTTACCCTGCAATTCCTTGTTCTTTGAATGCTCTCTATGTCTTCTGTAATAACTGACAATATAACTCCCATCCATATCAGAGCAATAATGGAAAAAGGATTGAGAATCAAAAGCAATACTTATCTTTATGGTAAAAGGGCCTTTATGTGATAGATCAAAAGCATATATTTATGTCGGAGGACGACAACACCCGAATCTAACACACTTGAAACTGATAAAAAGCAGAGCTTGCAGATGGTTAACTGTCTGGGTTTACTGTTCATTAGCATGCCAGTAAATTATTTAGGTCATGTGTGGTTTGCAGTCTGTTACGCAGCAGTTATGAACCTTTTCATAACTGTTTGTGTGTGACTATCCATAGACTAACATGAGAAGACACTGTTAATGATGCACCGTGAGGTCTTAAGAGTTTCTCTGGCACCACTGCATAGCCAGAAAATAAGCTGTGGCTAGGACTATCAGAGATCTCTTCTAGGCCTGCTGCACAGCTGTAGCAGACTTCCAGGTTAACAGTGAACATAAAATGCAGAGACTGGGAGATGGAAAATCCAGGTAAGGTATAGTTTATGGATAGACAGCATAAAGAGCGAAGAAGTCATAAAGTACTCGTTCATACGTTTCAGTGTGTATGTCGTTCACCAGGGCTGTTTGCTCTTCCATTCACACAAGAGCAAGCTCTGATATTCAATATCGGCTGTGTAATAGGGCAACTTTGGTTGGGAAAGATTGGCAGCGTTCAGAAGGTAACTGTACAAGTCTTGCCAAACTAACAACAATCATCATGGTCTCAGCACAGAACCTGCTGCTTTCCTCCAGCTGTTGTCTCAAAATTCCCAATAAAAAGTGACATTTGAAAACCTTGCATAACTGCAAATATCACAAATTCAAATACTATGGGCCTGATAGGGTTCACACAAAACTTTCAATTAAATAGGTGAAAACTTTGATGCCTCTTGGGAGGATAGAGAGAGAGGAGCCTGTAGGTTCAGATTCTCAGCTGACAGAGATCAGTACAACTCCGCAGATTGCAACAGAGCTATCCTAGTTCAAGATTTGGCCCTAAACATTTTAGACAAAGATAGCATCAGCATCTAAACAGATGAAGTGGAATAGATGTTGTAACGGTAGGGGGCTTCTTTATTTACCCAAATGCATGACCCTTACAGCAGAACTTCTGGAACAGCAATCTCTAACCTTCCTGGCCACAGAACAACACCACTGAGCAGATAACAACGTAGACAACAGTACTTTAAGGTCTTTGCCAGCCTTATTTTTAAATTCTTTAGGTGGCATGCAGCCTGGGAACTGGGGACTGGGATCCTCTGTCATGACAATGTGCTCTGTGCTATCTCTACTGACACAAAGTGGTGCCGAAGCACTGTATGCAACCTGTAGCTCATGCCAAATTGCCATCTTTTCAGATTCCCTTGTCCCATCTAGGAAGTCACTAGAACAAGACTTCAACTTCAATACTGGGTATGCTAAGGCACTCTTGAAAAATGAAAGGAGCTCTTACCTTCTGGCCAAATGCCCTTCACCAACATGCACGTGTCCACACCTTGTTTGGAAGTATTTGCAAATGGCAAAGACTCTGCCCAAAGGTCCCAGGCATGTCTCTTATTCCAACTTCCTTGTGAGATCAAACCTAAGGACTTTGCAACAAAGGCTGGAAATGGCGGCAATAGGCAGGATGCAGCAAGATGTAATGCCACAACAAAGCAGAGCTGGATCAGGCACTGCTGGCACCCCCGAACCTGCAGCCATGGATTAGAAGCTGCGGAATATACTTGCCAGTATGCTGAAAGGAAGTGTGGTGGGTTGTTGCCAGCTCTTATTCTTTATTTGCAGATATATTTTGTTGTGTTTTCCTAAGACTGTGACCAAGTTCTCTTTTCCTAATATAAATTTCTCTGATTGTAACTTTTTCAAATAATGTATGAAGGGCACTTTTTTTTTTTATTAAAAAAAAAAAAAAAAAAAAAAGGTTTTCCATGTTCCTTGCTGGATACTTATGCTTGTCAAAAGGAGATGACTCACCTGAAATTCAGTATTTTTTGCTGCTCTTAGCTACCCGGTGGCTGCAGATGTGTACCTCTGGAGTCAATGACACCTTGTATTAAACTTACAATAGAGACTCCACTTACACTACAGACTCAAAAGAAAGTTGGGTATGATAGATGATCCTGCTGGTCAAATTCCCATCTCTAATCAGCATGATGGGCTGAGGCCAACTGTATGAAGTTCAACAAGGCCAAGTGCCGGGTCCTGCACTTGGGGCACAACAACCCCAAGGAGCACTACAGGCTGGGAGATGAGTGGTTGGAAAGCTGCCTGGCAGAGAGGGACCTGGGAGTATTGGTTGATAGTCGGCTGAATATGAGCCAGCAGTGTGCCCAGGTGGCCAAGAAGGCCAACAGCATCCTGGCCTGCATAAGAAGCAGTGTGGCCAGCAGGTCTAGGGAAGCAATTGTCCCTCTGTACTCGGCTCTGGTGAGGCCACACCTCGAGTACTGTGTTCAGTTTTGGGCCCCCTACAAGAAGGACATCGAGGTGCTTGAGCGAGCCCAGAGAAGGGCAACGAAGCTGGTGAGGGGTCTGGAGCACAAGTCTTAGGAGGAGCGGCTGAGGGAGCTGGGGTTGTTCAGCCTGGAGAAGAGGAGGCTCAGGGGTGACCTTATCGCTCTCTATAGGTACCTTAAAGGAGGCTGTAGAGAGGTGGGGGTTGGTCTATTTTCTCACGTGCTTGGTAACAGGACGAGGGCTAATGGGCTAAAGTTGCACCAGGGGAGGTTTAGGTTGGATATTAGGAAAAGCTTCTTTACTGAAAGGGTTGTTAGGCATTGGAATGGACTGCCCAGGGAAGTGGTTGAGTCACCATCCCTGGAGGTTTAGATGCAGAGCTTAGTGATATTGTTTAGTGGAGGACTTGTTAGCATTAGGTCAGAGGTGGGACTAGGTAATCTTGGAGGTCTCTTCCAACCTAGATGATGATTCTGTGATTCAGATCTCAGTTGTTATGAAGATTGCTTATCTCACATCTATGCTAGATTTCTGGGTCTGGTAACAATAACACACTGAACTAGCAGTACCTATTAGAATAGTGTACAATCCACATCCCGAATGTGCATAAAAGCTAACTTTCTGCCACATGGGCTTATTGTAGGATTCTTGCACCTTCCTCTGATGTCTTAGTGGCCATTCTTAAAGATTAGACAAATCTCATGAGAAATAAACTTAACCGTGAACACCTGGCTCTGCAGGAATCTTTGTAATGAGCATAAAATGTTGTAAAACCATTCTGATTCTTCATAACAGAAAACTCCAATATACAGTACACAGAACTAGAAGTGTTAGCATCCTGAAGTGTTTATGGAGAACCCAAGAAAATAATGTTATGGCGTTATGCTACTGAATTATAGATAACCAGGAAGAAATAGGAAGCCCACTGCAAATCCACCAGAAGCAGAGTTCACCTGGCAAGCTGGCAGAAGGTTAGGTATGGTCCCATTTGCCTCAGGGCCTCCCCCTTCTGCAAGGAAAAATAGAGAACTTAAGGGCTCTGCTGTAGCCCAGGTCTCCCTCTGCTCTGTAGTACATCTGTGGACCTTTCCCATGGTTGCTGGGTATTTGCAATATCTGATGTCCACCTCAGAGTTATCTGCCTTCGGGAGAACAGCTTGATTTGTATTTAAGACAGTGAAAATAAGATTTAAGGAACTGGGTTCAATCCTGTGATTTAGCCTTGGTGAATCAGTAAGTCTCTTTATAAAATGGGGATAAAAACATTCTTTTCATGTGCCTGTCAATTTAGACTTCAGATTCTACTGGGTAGAGACTGCTGCTGGCAGCAAAGCATCGTTGCAGTGCGCAATACTGTCTTGACCTTGACTAGAACTTACAGCTGCTGTTGTCATAAAATAATAACAAATATTAATCATTGTCAATCTAGTTTTATGAATGTTTTCCCCTGCCTGAACAAGCCATCTGTATGTATCTACCAGCATTGCATACCATAAAGGTGCTGCAAGTGCAATTGATTACTCAATAGAGTTAACTCCATGAGCGCCCAGCAGAATTGTTACAGAGATGGATTGATGGTCTCAGGGCATTCCTGTTCATTTGAAATAATGACTTAGGAGCTGGAAATCCCTGAGGGGAAATCAGACCTTTGAAGTCTAGGGGGGACAGCCTCTGGGTGGCCCTGGAGAAACATGGGGCTGGTCCTCAAGGGCATTCTTATATTGACACACAACCAACATACCTATGCAAAGAAAGAAGCTGAACTACAACACAAAGGCATTTTGCATCTGGAGGACATGTTCTCAAAGCAGCAAAACATCTTTGTTATGAATGTAACATATGTGGTACTCTCCCTCTGTTTGGCAGGAGATAAGAAAAACAGAAGCAAGGCAAAATGAAAACAAAATGGAGCATATAGGCATCGTGAAACAATTACAGTGCTGTGTCTCATTAGTATCTAAATTTGGGATTGGCAATCTTGTTTTAAAAACAGTTTTGCTCAACACTCAGTGATAGAATTTAAAAGCTGACATATCTTGCTGTATTGTGGGCCACAGTCACAGATGGTGTAAATCAGTGTGAGCTAATGAAGTCAATGGAGTTTCTCTGATTTACACTAGCTGAGGTTATGGCTCAATAACATTAGGCTTGCTTTCTAGGATTGTTCAAGGAAGCCAACTTCTGTGTGTCCTGTGATGAAGTGGTTATTTATAATGGCCTTCAGTGTGGTTTGGAGCCAAATTTCCACATCAAAAGTAGCTTTATAAGAGATATCCTTACAGTGAGGTTCAGTGCAAAATCATGACTTCAGAAGGCAGCTTTCCTCGTGCTCTCAGTATTTGATTTCAGCCTGAAAACCATTTGAGGGGCCAAGAAAAGCAGAGCCATTCCTGCCTACTTCCCCAGCTCTGCTTCATCTTTGAGTTGCCTGCATATCTAACAGGCCCCAACCTACACTGCCCATTTATCAAACCGAGTTACTCTAAGTGTCTGTTTATTTATGTTCAGAAATTCTCTTCTCTGTAAGACAGACAAGTTTCTTGCCTAACCTGAAAAATTGGGGATGGAGGTGGAGTTCTTACCAGTTCCAGAGCTATTTGTTTGACTTGGCCACCAGTAAAAAGCAAAATGCAATAATGTGTCCCAGAGTTACAGCAAGAGGTGGAGGTCACAAGAAAACAGATCATGTCTTTCACAGCTCTTCAGCTTCAGTGAACTGAATTATGACTCCTATTATTTACTTACTGGATTCCCCACCCTGTGCGCAGGCTCCAAACGTTCAAAAAACAGCAGGTCTCTGCTTCAAAGAACTGACGGGCTAAGTGAGGGTGTAAGATCTATCCCAAAGCTACACTAACTTCCTCCTTCACTTCATATCTGAAAGGTCAGATGGTCTCACAATCCTCAGCTGACTCCTGCCACCTTCTGCCTAACAGACTGCCATGCCTACAGCCGTGCACTTCCACACTTCAGCACTCTCCTCTGCTGTATGTAACTGTCCCTCTCTCGTGGCAAATACATTCCCAAAACAGCCAAACCTGTCCTCCAGGCACAGACCGTGTGTGTGTTGCTGCTCAGGATCTTTCACAGAAATGTGTTGTTTTTTCTTAGGCGGGTCCTGCTCCTTGCATGTCCAGCTTCGATGTGCTCTGCCAGACGTCCAGACAACGTCACAGGCTCTTTCACTGACCTCATTGCTTTGACACAGACTGTCTTTGCTAGTAATTGCTAGAAAATGGGCTCACCTGTTGAGATTCCATACCAGAGCTGAAGCCGCTCAGCATCTTCCCAGTCGTTTCTACATATCCTCTCTAGAGCACTGTGCTCTTCTGTATCCTCTATGGTGGGTTTAATCCTCTACGAGCTCATGGACGCCAAGGAGATAACTTTGTGGGAACACTTCCAGAAACAGTCTTCCCAGCTGACATCACCAGAGAAATCCACACACAGGCTGAATTAAAAAAAAAATCAGTAATGTAAAACCCTGTCTCACATCTTCGGCTCTTGGGAGATACCCCTTTTCTCCTCAGAAGTCTAGGATCTTCCTTATCTTTCACACTCTCAGGGGTTGACTTTGGATCTTTCCTCCCCACAAAACATTGGATAAATCTTCTCTCAATGAGAGCTGTAATCTTTTTCAGGGAATATTCCTGGTCTACTTCAAAGGTGGCTAGGGAACCCCATTCAGTTATTGTTCAGTTACCAGCCTCCCAGATGGACTGTTTTTTGTTGGTGGTGGTGTTTGTTTTTTTTTTAAGGCACCCAGCACATCAGTTGACTGCTGGCTTTCTGGATAGGTAAATATGATTCAATGTCCTTCCCTTGCTGGATACATAATACACAACGCTACACATTTTTTGTATGCAGACATTTTCTTTTGGTATCTGTGGTTTAACTTAAAGTAAAGTAAATTCAGAAAATAATTTTACAATTAAAACCATCAAGGTACTAAAGCATCAGAAATGCAAAATATACTTTGTTTTTGCCTTACTTCTATGCCTTGATTTGAGGACTGTGACTTCTTGTTCCCAAGAGCTCATTGAGTTCACTTGTTACTTCAGAGGAAAATAATCTATTTTAACATATCCCACAAGTATCTATTATTTTCTTTAGTTATTTGCTTGTATTATCTTCAGAAACACCCTCACAAACTGCAGAAAGATCTACCATTACTCTGGTAGGTGTGATATGCTTTCTTCTCAGCTCCAGGTGGAGGAACTGTAGAGTTCTGCTTTTACTGGTCATTTTTCAGCTTTTAAATTGTCTGAGGAGACTATCATTGGTCTTCCTGCTTTCTAT
This sequence comes from Anser cygnoides, assembly GCF_040182565.1. Lineage (NCBI taxonomy): Eukaryota > Metazoa > Chordata > Aves > Anseriformes > Anatidae > Anser > Anser cygnoides. The sequence continues at coordinate 6,092,264 of NC_089875.1, read as the reverse complement.
CCTGAAGTCAAAACCAAAAAGATTAACTGTCTTTTGTTAATCATTTCCAGAAGCAGTTGTATTTGGATGTCTCCAAATCTAGGAAAATTCTCTTGACTGTGGAATATTTTGTTTTCTACCAGGCAAATCACTTTCATTTCTGTTAGCTCTGTCTCACAGCCTCTCAGTGTTTGGCTCTAATTTTGATTTTTAATGTATGTATATCCTTACTAGGGTTGAACTGGAAGGCAGTCAGACAATTCTCAGATAACAAGCAGGAAAAAAATAAGCCCATTATCCCAAAGGAACTAGAAATAGTTAATTACGCACAAGCAACAAAACCAGTTTCCTCACCATCAGAATTTATCCTGGACCACAGAGTTACAGAACTTTTCTTGAATGTGGTTGGGGCAAAGACAGGAAACTGCATCTTCTAAACTTTAGAAATGGATCTTAAACATGTAAACATAAGATATTATGCCCCTCTCTTTTAAGTAACATTTATATTATCTAAAATAAACAGTCTTTCTGAAGTTAGTCTGTAATTGACATCTGACACAGTCCACATTGCAACAGATATGATAAGTGCAGTAAACAGTAGAAATTATGCTTCTCTATGCTCTGAGAAACATTCATATTTCTCTACACAGATAAACTTTATTTTGTTGCTACGCAACCCTCACACAACACACTACATTCGGCAGTAAATAAGAGTACAAATTTTACAACTGAAGGGCAAGCATGTGGCCTTTTGGGTTTTCTCCCCGATTTGAGTTCCAGTCCCAGCTTAAGTTCACATTGTAATATTCCATCATTTTATTACAATGCTGCCTCTAAAGCTCAGTACGGGATATTTCAAACAGCAAAAAGGGAGAATCAGAATGCATGAGTTCTTCTGACACTGATGGGAAACAAATGGCGGAGACAGTGATGTCGGTGACAGTGGAACAATGAAATCAAGGCACTTTTTTTTTAAATCCTCCTTAAAAATAAACACTTTGTTTCCAGATCAAGATTTTCAAAACCATTCTGCAGTGGCCTCTCTCCCTGCTCCCAGTAATATTGCCATGCCTGCAACAAGAGTGTGACAGATGAAGAGCCACCCTTATTTTCACTGTAGATGAGTTTCATAGAGCTTTACCTCCTTTGTCTGCTCACTCTGGGACAGGTTGCTGTATGAAGATATTCCTATGTTCTTTCTCCTGTATTCAGTAGGTATTTGGACTGTTACAAGAAGAGAAGCACATCCTGTATTTATCTGTATCCTCCTCATAAAGTGAGTTAACACTCATCTTTCTCTAAAGGGTGTTCATGGAAACTGAATGGAGCCACTAGGATCTTCCCAAATCATGGGTTAATACCTCAATTATCCAAGTTTCTTTTACACGTGGCTGCAAATCCTACAAACTCTCCCATCTTTATGAAAAACAGAAAGAGGCTGGAAAGGGATGGATTAAACTCAGTTATACTTATAGTCATAATACAGAAAGAGTGACCTGCTGGCAACTGAGTTTCTCTATCCATGGAAAGCGAGAAGAAACTTTTTTTTTTTTTCCAATATGTCTGTTGGGGTCTACAGCCAGCCTCTGCCTATCAATTCTATGCAACTGGGATGCAGGACACCACAGGCTTAACCAATTAATAATCTAAAAAGCTGTCAGTAAATGAGTCCAGGTGGAAAACATGAATTAGGGCTCAAGCTGGGTGTTGTCAGCACAGTTTGGCAACAGTGTTAGGACTGCAAGGATTTGCACACACCAAGAATCTGATGCACGTCTGACACACAAGCATAGTGGATGTCTGATTGCAACAGGCTTTGTGTCAGATAACAGAACTTCCCCAGTTTCACTTTGTTGTTCAGTTCTTTACAACTAATAGTCCTCTGAGCTTCTACAACCTACAAGCCCACATGCTTAAAAAGGAATATCACATAGTTGCTAGGGAAAGGACATTGTTCATAAAGCAAAATTTAATCTTTGATCTACAGTGTAATTTCTCTAAACAGTGAGCAAGAAGTATCTTTTACATTTTAAATTTCTACATTCTGGTAGCTGTTTGCCATCTGATCATTTCTGTTTATAGTTTCATTTTAACAAAAAATTATTGGAGGTTTATAAGTTATTATTAACATTTGTTGCAGAAACACCTTGTAGCTTCTGTGTTGATCTTGTATAAAGACCAATTTCTAGTCACAACTACCAGCAGAGCAGCTTTCCATAAGAGCCTAGCAGAATACAGAAACACCTGTAAAATTTGCTTCATGTACTTTCTTCGGCAAGTGATCTCTTACAAACGACCCCTTCTCAGTCAGGATTGCAGGTTGAGGCCCGAGGAGCAGTTTCTTTTTATTTGGTAGCATACTTTCTGTACAACAGGCGAGGTGGTCACCTTCAGACCTAAATCTTGGAAAACAATACGTCGTGTCTTCGTATCAGCGTCCTGCTAATTTCTTCTACGCTGCGGCATCCTGGAGGACAAGTTACATATTGGTCAAAAGCCTCACTTTTCTATCCCATTCTAGGCTTTTTTTCTTTTTCTATCGCATTGAAATCTGCATAATCAGACAAAACCAACCCCCCTAGTGACTTTTATTTGCCACTATTTTTCTATGGATTTATCACTTTCCTTATCAAAAACCTTTACACTTGTTTTTACTTAATCTATTCAGTTCCCCATATATAAGACAGGGTTAACAGCAGTCTCTTAACAGCAATCTCTTTTCTCATCTCTCTGCAGCTTGATCTGTTTACATTGCAAACATTTCTATCTCCCTTCTATAGATTACTATAGCACCTTGCACAGGGCAAGTGAAAGCTCAGAGGAAAAGTGAGGCAGAGGTGGCTGTTACCGAGAGGAAACTAGTCTCACCCATCAAGGCCATTGCCAGGCGAAACTCTTCCTTCAGCATCTGGAGAACTTCTTTTGCTCCTTCTTCACCCTAGGCAATTAGAAAACAACATGCACTATTATATGTACTTGTAGCTCATGTGTAGATACAGATAACATATAAAGAACGTTTCATGGAAACCCTGACTCCTAAGTATTTGATAGGAGGTTTTAGATTATTAAGAAGATCTGGATAACCACATGCATTCAGAAACCCTCTCTCACACACACACCCCTACATGCACACATATACACATGCACATACACTAAGCCTGAACAGCTAGTCTGGATATCTAAAAACATAAGTTTGAGATTTTTGTGACTTACTTGATAAACCAAGCCCCAGACGAGAGGCCTTCCGATGAATACAGCTTTGGCACCCAGGGCTAACGCTTTGAGAACGTCTGTGCCTTTTCTTACACCACCGTCTAGGAACACCTCCACCTTTCCCTCCACAGCCTCAACAATTTCAGGCAAGACATCAATCTAGAAGAGTGAAACCAGGAATACAGCTTGTCCACTTCTGCAGCACAAAATTTTTGAAATCAAGCTTTTAAAAAGCTAAATCAGCAATTGCTTGCCTAATTGTATGCACAAATAATACAGCTTTGTGTTCAAAAACTGAAGTGACTTAGCATGTTAGCAGATACATACAAAGGTCAAATTTACTTGGACAGTCACATAAATAAAATGAGAATCAGCAGAATCACATAAAATGTCAATCTAATCCCATGACACGTATCCAACACAAGCCAGTATGAGATACTTGTGAAGAATATAAAGAAATACTAGGCACAGATGAGGTCTGCTCCTTGATATTGCCCCCCTCCCCAAACTTTTGGTGTTCAGTAATCTGGGAATAAAATTGAATCACTGACTTTTTAAATAACCATCTTCACTTTCTTGCTTGAAGTCGTTATTAATTTTAATGAGGGCCAGCTAGCACCAAGGAACACAAAAGTGGGCATTGTACATAAAGACACTGAGTAAGAGATGTGTCATGAGGAACTTGCTCTTAGAGTTCACAGAAAAAGTAAAGAATGTATTTTTCCACATGAAAATGCATTTTGGTTACAGGAATAGTTGTAGAAGGAGCTTCTTCATATAAGAAAAATCTAGCATTCTCTGAATTTTGAGCAAGGTGGAAAATGTTTTCTTCTACTGCACATGTATATTGCTTTTACCAATCTCCCCTTACTCCCTACACCAGTGGTAAAGGGAAAGGGAAAGGATGCTTAGCTTTGCCAATGTACAGACAAGTAACCAGGGAATTTACTAACACGTCAACACCATGCAAGAAGTCCCAGGAAGAGATGAACCTCCTGAATTCAAGGCTCAAGCATTACATAGCAGCTGTTCCTATAATGCCTAAACAGTTCCTTTTCATGAATATCAGGAAAGACACAGAACTGGAAGAACTGGTACTAAGGAGACTGGAAACAGTGTGTGGTAGTAAGACAAAAGGCATACAAATTCATGTCTTTCAAGTACGGATGCAATTCATTTCCTTTCTAATGGATAAAAAATGACCAGGAGATGAGGGAAAAAAAACTTGAAAGTACAGTTTGTTTTTAGATTTGGATTAAAATTTTCTTGAAGTTTGGCACTTGCTGTAATTTTTCCCCTCCCTTTGGTTTTGCTCTCTTGCCAAACATATTTTGGATCTATTTCCATATACAGAGACCACTTTCTACATCCTGACAAACTGTACCAACATTAAAGTGCTATAATAACTAAAGTATGATGCAAACCATAATTAAAACATAGATTTCCTCAATGTGTAACTAGACACTAGAAATATTAACCAGCTCGGGTTCAGCTCACGTTCTGGAAAGCCATGAAATTGTTTCAAAAGCAGAAACACTTGCATGTTCCAATACAGATATTTACATTATGAAAACTGCATTGTGAAATAGTTCTTTGTAAGATGAAATCCAGTGAACATGCCAGCTTTGATAGTGCTTTGTCATCTGCACAGTGAACAGTGTTGCAAAGGAATAACTCAAAACAAGTAGTTCACAAGTTTAATTTGTTCTACTTGGCAAAAAATAATAATTCTTTTCCTTGAGTTCTCATTTTTCAAAATTTGTTTCAATATCCTCATATATTCTTGCTGTTGGGTTACCTCACACAGACTTGCCCAAGATTTTTCCAATACTCTTGGTAAAATTGAGGCATACATTCTTAAAAGGTGACAAGAAGACAAAAGTTAAAGATAAATTTATTTCAGAAGCCCACATGGGCTTCACGTGGGTCCACTTGAAGACCTCTGAAGAATCAGCTGGTGAATGAAATCAACTGGGGAAATCCTCAGCTGCCCCCAAGGAGAAAAGTAGAAATACTTCAGGGTAATAAGGGGGGACACCATTGGGCCTGCAGGGCAGAACTGCTAAAACTTCACATACAAAACATCCCACAGTGGAAAAGGTCTTACCTGTCCTCTTCTCCCTCCAGAAAATTCTCATGGAAAACAGGAGGTTTTTCATCAAGGGCACATTAAGAATACTGAAACAGTCACGTCTGGGCTTTGATTCTCCTCCCATTCATTCTCTCTTTACTTGTGCAGCTTTCTCACACCAAATGAAGCATAGTGAGTGATGACTGGAATTTTGAGGGTTTTCCTTCAACCTGAACACAACCCTTTTCATGTTCATTTACTTCTTTCATTTGTGTCAATTGAGAACTTCTCAAATCCCTTTTTACCTTTGGAAGATGTACAGGGTAGCATGGTAAGGAAAAGGAAGAAGGAAAAAACCTGTTATTTAACCACCCTGTACCTTTTCCAAAGGTGAAAAGGTTTGAAAGGAGAAAAAGGGAGAGTTTCCTTCTGTCTTTAGCTGTTCTGTAACTTAATTTTTCATAAATCTCTGGAGAATATTAAAAGGAAATAACATCTTTAGTACAATCCTTGGTGTTCTACAAACTGCAACAAAGGGTTTCTAAAGGAATGAGGAAGAAATAAAAGAGGAGACTAGAAAAAAATATATTCCTAATTTCTAACAGCGTAACTGCCAATAATATGCTATCTGAAATTGCTCCTCTGGATTCCCATGCTGGCTACTGCAGCCAGGATAGTGTACCCAGGTAGCTTGAAGAAAGTCACATGTAAACCCTCCAGTGATTTTTCAATTGATCTGGAAAAGGGAAGGCTGGTTCTAACTCTAAGTATGTTGTGACATACTAAAAAGAAGGAAAGAGGGGGAGACAGACTCATGGGTTAAAGCATGCAACAGATGTATTTACAGTTTTTTTCCTCCAGCTACCATGTATTCAGAGGAAGAAAACAAGAAGCCAAAGGCAGAGAGAACTTGTTGCATATTGGCACCAGTACTTACAGTTGCAGGGACTCCATCAAGCTGTCGTGCTCCATGATTTGACACCAGGATACCATTTACCCCAAGCTTTACAGCTTCTTTAGCATCATCAGCTGAAGAAAAAAAAAGTCATAATGAGAAGATACTCCTTTCCAGAACTGGGAATGCAACATCATGAGGGAAATTATGGCATCAGTGGCATCAGTTAAAAAAATAAAATAAATTGCAAGATACTGGGAAACCACTTAGGGCTTCATCCTTCCAAATGCTCATCTCAACACAGAATAACAGTTTTGTCTTTAAGCAAAAAAACTAGAAAGGTCACTTGAAATACTGGAGCAGAATATTTTATCATTTTCAGCTAACAGCCATTTTGATGGCTTTTTATTCTCTTTTCTCTGTCCTGGAACACTCAGTAAAATTCTTTTGCTAAATGATTTTCTCAATGCCATAGTTATCAATAAGATTGCAGTAATAATCCATAGTAAATGAAGCTGCTTTACCATCTTCGGTGCTCTTTTGACAGAACAGATATCCAGCTTTCCTTTAAGTAGCACACAACTCAGATTAGAGTTACGGTTTACAAGTGCAAGTTTGATCCTCCTGACTATGTGATTTCAGATACAACTGATGTTATACCAACCTATCAAACTTAAGTAGAATTATTGTTTATTATTATTATTATCCAGGCCTGATAAGCCACAAACCTTGACCTGTACCTTCAACCAGCAAAATGCAAAATCCCCTTCTTTGACTTTTCCCCAGACAGGAACACTAAGTTAAGTCCCTGCTGGTCAACAGGAAGAAAAACCTGTCTGCTTCAAAGACTACCTTCCACATGGAGGAGCTCGTATACAGAGGCAGCACAATAATCACCCTCCCCATTTCCCATTGCACTGAACCTACCCAAAATGGATGAGCATTTGGTGATACCTGTCACCTTCCAAATACTAACCATACACAAAGAAGAGTTTTTTTCCTTTGATTGTTTTGGACTCTGGCAAATCTTCCCTACTTTGCACAGCACACAAATATGAACATATATACCACCATATTTAATGTCAGTAAAGCAGATGCTTGCCATTGAAAAGTAATACAATTCTGCAGAAGTGCCAGCAGCAAAAGCACTTTTTACTCCCTGGTGCCTACACAAGAAAGAGCACCTTGCCTGCCTCATAGAAAGCAGTGGAACTACACACCCCTGAGGATTCCTTTCGTGACGATGGGCAGTGAGGTCAGCCCTCGAAGCCACCTGATGTCCTCCCATTTGACACTTGAATCAATCGCCTCGGCTACATAGACAGCCAGTCCACTATTTTCTCCAAAGTCTTTTCCTGAGGAGAAGGCCAAGCTGTTGCTTGTAAAATTTTTTAATCTAAAATGACAAAAAGCATAGAAAAATAGTCTGAGAAATATTCACTGGAGTCATAAAAATATTAGTGCCGGCATTCAACACACTTGTGCTAACTTGTGTTGTATTGTAGGGCAGGAGCAAAAAAGCCTACCCCAGGATGTTGTATCAGGGTCTGTCAAAGTCAAGATCTTTGGCTGGCAAAACATTCGTTAACTTTGTTGCAAATTTCTTTGGCCCAAGGCAACACTCCTAATGTTTTTGAAGGAAATAGAATAAAGTCCAAACTCTAAAGGTTTGGCATCAAATCCACGATCAGGAGGGAAAACCCAATGAAAAGACTAATTTAGGGTTTGGGCCCAACCATCTATCCTGCTATAGACCTCACATGCAACATTGGACACAACCCTTAGCCACTCCTTTTGCCTAAGTTTCCCACCATAAAATAGGAACAACAGTATCTCCAGGAGCATCTGGAGGATATCTGTGATATATGATATGATATCACATATCTGTGAGGATAAATGCGTCAGAGACTGTGGGCCATTCAGACTCTTGAGCAGCAAAGGCTACATGTACCAAGAGAACATCGATCTTTCATAACATGATCCAGGACCCACAGACGTCAAGAAGTGCACCTCTACTTACCCATATCTGTAGCAGAAATGCCCTTAGCTTTCATGTCGCAAGTATTTTCCTGCCATTTCCTCCTTCCCCCCTCTAATCCAGGGGATTCAAGCACTGAAGGGAATAGGGAAATGTATAGATGGTAGAGGAGAAAAAGGAAAGGAAATTTTCCTAAGTTCCATGAATTAGATGGAACTGCATGAAGCCTTGCAAAGAAACCAGAATTTTCATCAGGCTGACAAGACCAACATCCAGACAGTTCCTCTTGTGTACAATTCATCTTTTTTTTGTACATTTGCTTGTAAAATGTAGGGGAACAAAGCTCATATGAAAACATTAGCTATTATTTGCTCTTTAGCACCAAATCAATCTCATCAGTTCTAGGAATCAAATGGTAAGTACCAGCCCCTGGCATCAGAGTTCAGTCTGACTAGACAAGGCAGGAGAGGAGGAAATGAGGGTGCGCAGAGAAATTGAGTGCCCGAGTGCTCACAAACACCAAACCACCATCAGTGACACCAGTACTACCAAGGACACCTCTGTTCCACACCAGGCTGATTGCTCTGTTCTTTGGAAATTGCGTGTCATTCCATGTTGTGCTATTTTATACTCATATTCCACATTTTGGGAACACACACTATTTTTTCACGGAAAATGGCTAGTTTCACTGCTGATTTCATGCCTGTAACAAGCAACATTTCACATGGGTTTTCTGTTCAGCTCCAAGCAAAGAAGAAAATGAGAAAGGAGCAGGCTCTCAGCAAGATTCAGCTTTTCAGCTGTTGGTTTGTGGAGGGTGGGGTACCCAGAGAAAAACAGAACCATGGATAAGATTATATAAATAACTGTTGTTTTTCTTGGACTGTGAAATACAGATCAACACTTGAATGAATGTTGCCTTACATACATTTCTGAGCACAATGGCACCTTGTTGTTGCTTTGAAACTTTGTTGAAAATCTGAAGCCAAGAAAAAGTTATCACATAACTAAGCAGAGCCCCACACTAGAGAGTTTCACCACCAACTCTGCAACAAAACACTGACTGAGAGTCATTCTGAAATCTGAAGGAACTTTAACCTTTAAAGATTACTTCAACTTCATATTATTGCATATGGTTCAATCAAACAAAACCTTGTTCTTGGTGGGTCAGGTGGGGTCAAAGTGTTTCAGAAATTCTCTATTGCTTTTCTCAAATATTTTTTGGGTTATTTGACTCTCATTCAAAAACTGTTTAACTTTAACCCCAGGCCTTAAAATGATACTGTCCCTAAAAAAAAAAGCTCTTAAAAATACCTTCTCCTCGGGTAAAATGACAGTGTGTATCAACAATGCTTTGTCAATCACGGATCTATAGCAGGATTAATATGTGGGGCATATACATACCAGCGTACTACATTTTAGTGTCAGGTTTGTCAGGGATTTTTGTGTCTTCTGGTGCTTTTCTCATAAGATTGTACTTTAATATAGAAATCAGAGGCAAAGTTAAGGCTGTTCTGTCAGTCTTCGCTATCTCATATATTAGCTTCAAGGACTGGCATATAGGGGGGGATCTGACACCCCATGTTCTGGAGCTTTGTGTCTCCAAGGTGAACAATCGGATTTATTGTGCAGTCCCATGGCTTACCTTTGAAATGAGTATTATGAAAATGAAGAACCTTGGGATGTGATTTTGTATTTCTTGGTATGTTCATATTACATATGGTACATACATTGCATAACATAACAGTTAGAGGAGACATTGGAAGAGCACTTCAGATACATTAATAATATTCAAAATTAACTTTCACTCAGAACTCAAATCAATACTAATCTGCTTCAAAATATATATATTTTTTCTTTTTAATTTCAATTTTGTTTTCATTTCCAGATTCTGAGTAAGGGCAAACACAGTACTCTTAAAATATGTCATGATACTGCGGACAGTATCAGGACCTTGTAAGTACAAGATTCCGACAAGATTTTTAGCTCCATTTTGCAAACCCAAGTCCTGCACATCCCATTCATTCTTTACCCTTCCAGCCAATCTTTGGTTGCTACCACTGTGCCAGCACTTCAGCAAGTATTAGTCAGGGTCTGTACAGCGTACCAACTCAAATGCTCATCCCACATCCCACCAGCAGGCACCTACCTGAGGTGGGGAGGAAGCTGGAACTTGTTTCGCACATCATCAATGCGCCTTCCGAGAAATGGCGTGTCCACCGTCACAAAGATCCCTTTGTAACCTGCTCTCTCCGCACGCTTCACTAGGGATTTGGTAACCTCCCGGTCCTTGTACACATAAAGCTGCAGCCAGCGAAGGCTGTCAGGAGCTGCTTCAGCAACTTCTTCAATGGAGGAGGTCGCCCAGGAGCTCAGCATCATCCCTGTCCCCATGGCCTGGCAGGCTGGAGGAACACAAGGTCATGTTCAAGACTGCCCCAAAACACAGAGGCTCCTCTAAACAGGAGCACTTGGCTCATGAGAGAGTGTCAGTGCATGTGATTTCACACTGCCTTTCTCCAGCGTGAATGTGCTGCTAGTCTTTCAGTGAATGCTATGTTAATAGTTAGCAGTTACTAACAGCAATGGGCTGCTGCGAGAGCTCTCTGGCTTATTCTCTGTGTTCATTGGCCTATTTCTGGCAACTGCTGTGTGCATGTTTGGGATGATTCCTGTTCCAATACTGGAAATAAAAGACATTATAATCAGAATAAGCCTAATCCCACATTACTAATTCTTCATCCTATGGGGAGCCTCTCTGTAAGCCTCTAGAGTCTGGCTAACACTCGTCAAGAAATTTTAGCACACATTTAAGGACATACTCGCATACACATAGTCTTAAATGATCCAAAAAAAAATCATTTCGTATTTCCAGTTTTTGGAATGCTGCCACATTGGTGCAGATTGGCATTTTAGGACTATCATTGTCAACATTGCTCTTTAGTCCTCCTCGCCATTGCCACATGAGCACCCTCGAGCACTTGCTACTTTTCCAAGTTTTTATCATAGCCTTTTGACTACTTTCTCCCACCCCCAAGATGTTTGCTAGCATTAAGCACACTTTTAATAAAGGCGTCTCCTAGGACTTTTCTGAGCAAGTGCCTGTTTTCATCCCTGCAGGGTATTTCAGTGTATAATAACAGAAGAGAGAAAGGACACAGTCCAGCAGGCAACCTTATTACATAGATGCGATCCTTATTTTGTCCAAGATCTCTTGTCTAGCAAGTGTTGCTGTTTTTATAGCTCTTGTTGATTATAAAAAGGAAGCTACTGGCCTCAAGGTTGAGGGCTTCTTATTTTCCACATAAGAACTTCCCACAGATGTAAGCCAAAAGCACCAGCTAAAGTGCATTGTCCCTCTCATATGAGTTAATATTGAGCTGTTAGGATGGTCAGTTTCACAGGGGAACATTTCAGTTTCTTGCATGCAATGCATGAAAGAATTTTATTTCCTCCCTGCCTGCATTTTTAGATTGTTTTCCGATATCGTATTATGCTGAAATGTTAAAACATCATTCTGCTATTCATTCACCATTTCATGCAAATGGAAAAAACATCAATTTGTGAAGTATTTGTTTGTAAAACAGTGCAAGTTGGATAAGTGTATGTAGGTACACAGTACAAATGTTAACAGACTTAAGAAAAAGGGTGCTGTAGTACGTCTTAGCCGATAACAGATTAGGTAGCTAATCACATTTTCTCCAACTGAAAAACTGAAAAATGACTTTGTTCCAACTAATCTTTGAACAGGGCTCCTATCTAGCTCCAAATCTTCAGAAGAGTGGTGGTAAACTAAGACTACAAAGCTAATGTTATGAACACTGTCACCCAGAGATCAGAGCCAACATGATGTTTAGATTCAATGCCTCTACAGGATTTTTTTGGTGGACATTTAAATACTCGAGGGGGAACCTCCACTAGTGTTTCGTCTGACATCTTTGCATCCTATCTCATGACCTAAAGGAGTGGGTCTCAACATACATCACCTGATCCTGCACATAAAGCTTCACTCTTCTGGAAAAGTAATAAAACTAAAAATAAAAATCTGGTCTTGCTGAAAGTGAGAGAAACATCCCAAGTGGCAGTTGCCATCCAGGAGTCCCTAAACGAGAAAAAGAAGATGTGCAGGTACACCAGACAAGTGATGTCCAAAAATCTCCACAGAGGCCAAAGGGATGGGAGTTCATACCAAATGTTATTTGCACTTTCCTTCTTCACATTCAATAACTGTACAGTGAAATCACTCCTGAGGTGTGGGCAGCCCCATGGTCAAACGTCAGCAAACAATCCCAGAAGGGGTCAAGCAGCTCAAGGCTCTGTGCCAGCTACCTCCACAGGGTGATTTCCAAACTGGGCTGCACTGCAAACCAGCTAACCTCATACAACTACATTTTTATGAATATATGACTTATTCTTTTAGAAGTAATCTATCACAATGTAAAATAAAGGAAATCATACTGTAAAACTCAAATATTATATGAAGCCTATTTTTCTTGGTCTACCGCAATACTTTTTTTTTTTTTTTAAATGTAAATGGACCTCTGTTTCAAAACCTCATCTCCAGCCCATGAAGGCATTAAAAAGTGGTCTTTATGACAGCATTTTATTAAATGAGGATTACAAGTCTCAGAGTTGAAGCTTATGAACAGCTTTTTCAAACAAATTGGATAGAGCCACAAGGCAGCTTTCAGTCAGTGAAAATACCCATGCCTTCCCATGTCTTCCAGGTTTTGCTACCTCATGAAGAGCTGTAAACTGCTGAAACAACAGATTTTAAGGAGCAGCCTAAAGAAACATCTAACAAGCTTCAGAAAGTGCTGCCCACTTAAATTCACCTTCTGCTTCCAAACAGAAAAAAGGTATACATCACAAAAGACAGCATATAACACGAACCGATATAGATGCATCTGCGCTGTCCTAAGAGGAACTGAGGTAAGGTAGTGTTTTTCTCCCTCTGCCTACCCAAGAAAAGGTGCATTAGAAACCACCGATTTGTGTTGTATTTTCTTCCCCAATCATTTGCAATTAGACTGCAACTTAATCAAAAGGCTAAGTGGGTCAAACTGTTGAAGTCTTTGCTGAATAATCCTCACAGGTCAATTGTTTTATAGTATTCCGTTGTCAATCAGTTGTTGTCAATGTATTGTATTGTATGTCAATGTATAGTATTCCGTTGTCAATGCATCTGTTGCCTAATTTATTAAGATTGATGTATCTGAGCAAATACAAGCATGTGCATATGGGATAGTCTCCTAGACTCCATTTGAAGTCAGTAAAGTGAAATAGTTAGAAGGTATAATTCTCCTCATTGGCTATAAAGGCAGCCTCTGGTGAATAGATTGCGTGTAAATGATTAAAGGTAGGTGAGTTGCATCACACCACAGCCATCCACTTCAATCACTGCAATTTTTAAGTCATGTTCAATTATTCTTGCTGCTGCTATATTTGCTTGACTACAATATACAGGAACAAAAATCTGGACTGAAATAAGGTATAAATATTAACTGACTCAAAATACAATCTGATTCAGTGGAGTAAAAGGAAACAACTGACCAATTTAAAATTCCAGGCCTAGCTCACACTAGTAACTAATAAAAATAATAATCTTTCTGCACATCTTAGAGGGGCTGTGCTGGAGGGCACAAGCTTTCCATGGTGGAACATGCACAGACCTAGCAAAGAACCAAAGGGCTACAATGTGGAGGGTTTTGATTAGTCTCTTTAAAATTACTGGAAATAGTCCCCTCTCACAGATTAAGTACCTAGAAATAAGTTTCTTCTGAAGAACCCACTGAATGCCTAAAATCCTGCTCAGATCAGCTGTGGTGGTTTGTCACAAATCCCATTACAAGTGATTTACTCAATCAAGTCCATTAAGTGATGCTGAGAAACAAGGGAGCAGCATTCCTTTTGCTCTGTCAAATATGAGTTCGTGAATGAGAGGGAGGGGTTACTAACCCAGCAATTGCAAAACTCTCAGATCAGATAAGGGAAAAATGTAAATGTTATGGTTCAATTTGTCTTTAGGTATCCTTTTATTTCTATTCTTACTTTTATTCTGAACATATACAGCCCTAAGGACACAAGAACAATTGCAAAAGCAGAAATGGAAATAGAAACCCCACAGTATATTCAATGAATAGATTTTAAACACAAAATACCATATCCTTTCAACTTACCTGGATATATGGCAAAAGAGAAGGTAACACTTTCATCTTATTTAAGATTAGATTTTTGATGAAAATCAAAGTTCAACTATCCCAAATTAGGTTATGGAGTTTTCATAAGAGTGTACTCACAAAATTCCTCCCTCATTCTACTTTTAAAGTTAACCACTCTCTGGTAAAGCACCAGCTCAACACATATATTTTGGACATCCCTGGAGGTCTTTAAAAGACGTTTAGGTAGAGCTTATTGATATGGTTTAGTGGAGGACTTGTTAGTGTTAGGCCAGAGATTGGACTAGGTGATCTTGGAGTTCTCTTCCAACCTGAATGATTCTGTGATTTTTCACGGTCAAATTCAAAGTCTATGTACACAAAATTTTTCAAAGTTTTGGAGATTCCAGGTTTCAGTTTTAGTTGACCTACATTTGTACCTTGATCATTTTTAAGGTTTTGACAATTTTGTAGGCTTTCAAAAATATGATACATAGTCTCAAAGTATTACCAGTTTTTTCCCTACCTCAAATCAGGATTTGGCAAAATATACTTCTTCTTACATACGTAACTGCAGTTGAAGAAAACCGAAGCAGTTCATTTCCTCTAACAACTATATTTTACATTTCAATTTAGGGGTGCTGCGAATACTTAAATTTACTGTTACAAGTCAGTCCTAGATCCGTATTCCCACGGGAAACTTGCAGCAACATGTGACATTTGCCAGAGTTTAAACATCAGATTTTTTTAAACCAGCCTTTCCTCATGCCATTTCAGATAGCCTTTTTTTTTTTTTTTTTAAGGTCATCTTTTAAACCCAAATCCTAAGCATTGCCCAAAGCATACATTTACCTTTGTACACACCACAGGTTCCCACTGAGGTCAGTGACAGAGCAGAAAGCATGGCGTTAGGCACACACAGGAGGCTAGGGGGAGTTGTCAAGATCAGGATGATAAAGCTTTAAGTTCTTTGTACTCCACCTTAGTTCAAGGCCAGATGCACCTCTAATTGGGATATGATAGGGTGCTTAAGAAAGAGGACCTCCACAGACTTTGCTCCACAGCTGCTTTGCACGGGCACAGGTGCCTCAACCCCATTGCCACCTGCCCTGAGCCTCTGGACACACCTGAACTGAGACACAAGGACACTTATTTTCATTAAGAAAGATAAACCCAAACCAAACAGGACTGTCTTCTTTCTTGAGGAATTCAGCTGAACTATTTTACGTAGCAACAAATCAAGGCTGACCATGGGACAGGACCTACTTGTGAAGTCCTCAGGAGAACAGAGCAATAATGGTGGGACACTGGAACAGGTGGCCCATGGAAGTTGTGGATGCCCCATCCCTGGAAGCATTCAAGGCCAGGTTGGATGGGGCTTTGGGCAACCTGGTCTAGTGTCAAGTGTCCCTGCCCACAGCAGGGGGCTTGGAACTAGATGGTCTTTAAGGTCCCTTCCAACCCAAACCATTCTGTGATTCTATAATAATGTTTCTCAGCCCTTTTTTCATCTTTAAACCATGTCTCCTTTCTAACTCTGGTGGGATATCACTACATTAACTGATATGGAAAAGGTACAGAGTTTATTCCTGTGGGCAACCCAGAGGCAACACACCTCAGTGGAAAGCACTGGAGAAGATCCCAGTTTAACCTTTTGTGTTTTGTCAGGGTTACCTTCCTTGTATGGAAATGGTAAATCTCGCTGGTTTTCTCTTGCTCTGCAAGTTCCCATTGTTTGCCTTTCAGGGGCATCTCAGAAGCACATCAGCCAAAAAGCCCCACTGTGGTCATTTTTCCCTGAATCCACTGTCCCCATGTTCGGGGCCAAAGGATAAGTTTGGGATCAACATGGTGTCCTTTTGGCACAGTGGTATTTCTCAAGAGAAGTAGCTATGTTCTTTGAGTTGCATCTCCTAAGAAACAGAGTTGTTTAAAGTACTTAACATTGCTCTCTTGACGAAACACACTTGGCTGAGAAATCCCCTGCCCAGACTTACCTCACTTATCCCTTTCAAAACTCTCTGTGCAAGTTGGGCCTACAATTTGTTGACACAACATTTTGTCAGCTGGGCAGGAAGGCAGCAGGAAAACACTCTTCCAGGTCTGAAGGTCTGTCATGCCAGAGCACCTGTACAGAGTTGCACCAGAAAGTACCCTGGCCATACACATCTCTGGGGGGAGTCAGGGTCAGGTCCCATGTTGTCCCACATGAATATTTTCCTTTCAATGACTCTGTGGAGTAGCCATGCCCTGAAATTTATTTTATTAGATCATATAAGTAGCAGGTTAGAGATGGGTGCAAAGTCCTGCTGTTGTCACCATGGGGCTGAGCACAAAAAACAGCAGATCACAAAATCCTTTGCTCAAAGTCATGGGAACATCAGATGAGCACAAGGAACCTGAACTCGGATCTTCAGCAGCATTAAAGAAACAAAAAGCATTTTAGAAGCCTGTTAAGAGCCAAGGGAACAAAGGTATTGATCCAAGTCTAGGTGAAAATGATAGAGTTAACAGTAAGTAAACAGGTGGGAAAAAAGCTTTTCAGCCAGTATTCCTCTTCTCCATTTGGCAAAGCAGACTCTGCAGATGCATCACAGGTGATGGTGAAATCCTTCTTGAGTCAGCAGTAACTCAGAAAGCTGTTTGAGAGCAATCGCAGAGTAAACAAAATCATCAGACCTGAACAACTACCATTCAACATTTTTGAAAGATCTGGCCAAGAAAACAATCAAGCTGTTCAGCCCGATTTTCAGTAAATCTAAGAGAAGTCAGGTACTGCAATACCGCTTATGGGCTAAAACAATAGAATACTAGGTAGTCAGTAAGCATTAAGACAGCATTATGCAATTAGCATCACTATATAACAATAGAAATCTTGATAAAATAATGCTCCATATCTGTTCATGATCAACTGAGATTTCAAAAAATTGCTATCTCTTGCTAAGCAGCTGGATAATGCACAAGATTTTGTTTCAGTGTACTTAAAGGTGGGTCCTATTTACAGGACCATAAGTGCTACTGTACTCATGGTGAGTACATGTACTCATGCGTGAGTACAGACAGAAGATAACATGGGGATCACTTTGGTTTGCAAGCACATCATGAAGTCAGGATGGAAATGAATGTCTTTGCATTGAGGAACAGTGAATATTCCAATGGACAAATGGGAAAAAATAGGAAAAATTCTGCTGAAAAGTATTTAGAGAACAGCCCTTTGCTCTTTAATGGTGGCTAAGATTATTCATTGAATTTGGCAAATATTTTTTAAAGAAGCTGAAATTGGAGTGGGAAGGACAAGAAAAATTCACCAAAGTCAAAATGTCATGCATTGATATTTTCAAAATGGAAATGTTTTCTTCTGAGCTAACACTTTTGTTTCAAAAGCGAGCTATGGTTAAAAGCATTAGCTAGTAGGAAAGTGAAATAAAACATTGCCTTTTGGATCAAATTAAACATTTCAGTTAATCCAAAACAATTTTCCTCCCAATTTTTCAGTTTCTACTGAAAAGGAAAATCCTGTATTTGGAAAATTGCCACAGATGAACTACAACAAAAATGCTAGGGAATATACTTGAAGCAAGCCCTGAAAAAAAAAAAAAAAAAGGGAATAACTTCTGCCAAGGTCCATGAAATTGTTTAAAGTATGAGAAAGCACTCAATAAGGAAGGACTCCATGTCCTTTTAGATATGTCAAAGAAAACTGACGAACAAACTTATTGCAGCCAGTACGGACTATATATATAAAGTCTAGCTAACAAGTATAACAAAATCCAACCTCTGGAATTTGAAGCTATACAAGTTTTGACCGTAATTACAGCTTATACTGTTCAGAGTGGAGTTAACTTTTGGAGTAACTTACAAATATTGTGTTCAATTGCCTACCATCAGGAAATTTTAATATCACAATTCAACTTTTTTTCCCCCAAAGTAACCTTTACTAATGAAACCGAATTGTTGATGAAGGTGTGTTTAAGGCAAATGGCCAGACTTTGACCTATTTTAAGTCAGACACATGCTCCTTTACACCAGTGTGGTCATTTGTGGAGGAGCCTCCCTCAAGGAGAAACAGCAGCTCCCCAAAACACAACTCCTTCCTGAAGCAAGGGGTCTGCAAAGGAAGTTTTACCTAATGAGAGACAGCATGACATCGATGCCCTTCTCCCCAGAGAGGACATTTATGCAGCAGCCTGCAGGCAAACACACTGGAAGAGCAGAACAGATCAAAGCACAATGCTGTTGCTTAAGGGAAGTCACTGGTAGGACTAGACATTGCTGATGAAATACAAAAACAGGGGAAAAAAGGTTGCTATTTCTACCTGCACCACCCTGTTCTGTAGGTGAAGATGACACGAATCCAAGATCCTTTCCTGAGGTTCAATCCCAACCCGGCAGCTACATTTCTTATGGCACCTGCCCAGGCACACGCACATAAATGCACTGTGGGCGCTCCTCTGGGCAGCTGCTGTGCCCCCCAGTGAGAGTCAGGATGCATAATGCCTGGTCCTACAGCTGCTCAAGCCAGAAGGGGACAAGGCTCAGACCACGCTGTGCTTTGTAAGGGCCATCACAACAGCTGCATGCATTGTTCCCTATACACCTGAGGTGTATATTCAAGCTTACAAGTACATAGTGCTTTCAAAAAAGCCACAAGACTATGGATCAGACTTTCTTGACTTACATAAAGCAGTGCAGCTGAAACAAAAGTGGATTTAAAGCAACCACCAGCCTAGCCACTTGTATTTCTGAGGTATCACTAAGTTTAAGAGAAGTTGGATGTAACAAAACCCTTGATCCCAAATGTCCCAAATTTAAGGGAAGCTTTAAGCCAAACGTGTACTTTACAGCTAATCCCTGTCATCTTATAAGGTCAAACCAAAAGCTTGGCATTAAATGCCCTGCTCCACCTCTAACAGAGCACAAAACTGAGGACTTTTTTCTACAAGATATGCTAATGCAACACAGAGGGTGTGATTTTAATTACACTGTCCTTAAAGTGATGAAAAATTTATCAACTCCCGAGGACATGTTTATTTGACCACATATTCAGACCATTGCCAGCACACTAAGCTCTCCCCTAGCTTGAAAATCCAGGAATATTAAATGCAATAATCATGTTACAGTTTGAAACTAAGTGCAAAAGAGTCAGGAAATTCCAAAATTAAGTTATCTACCACAACCATAACTCAGCCCTAGTAGTTAGCCTTATTTTATCACTCAACTCTATATGCAGTTATAGATTTATGACTTAAAATGCGGCCAAGCCATAGTATTGGTGGGTATTTTTGTTAAGAAAAATCTTGGGTTTTGTGTATTTCTAATCTCACTCTTAACATTGCATTAATGTGTTTGCACTTAACAGTATTATGCTTCAGAGTTTCCTCCCAGCATAACCTGGGCCAGAAATAATTCACAAGCATTGCCAAAGGCCAGGACAGCACTAACACAGCTGACAGGACGCTGCTTCTCCAACTAGTTTAAGGTATTCGAGCTCCATCGTGTGGAATGTGCCTGCACATACAATACGCATGCTATCTGGCTTCTTAATAAATCTCTTAGCAAAAAGAAAAAAACAAAAGGCATCCCCAAATATACTATAAATTAAAATAAGCCTCCTTTGACAGAAAGGAGGATTCAGATTGCTCCTTATTGAGAAGCAAAGTCTAAACCTTACAACAAGGTTGTGTTTGCTGAAGGCCTTGGATGACAATACTGAAGTGTTGCAGCTCATCACAGTGAACCTCCCAGCAATGCTGCATTTTAACAAGAATCAAGACCAGCTGTCACTGCAGGGCATATAATCAGACTCACTTCACACTAGCATTTGCTGCATTGGTCATGGAATTGCTGTTAAATTAATAGCTCATCCATGCACAGCACTACTTCTGTTTTGTAACTATTTCCATTCTTCAATGCTGGTAATGTACACCCTGATGCTTTTTGTATGCAGCAGGCACACCATGTGACCTCTTCTGAGATTGTCTCATTCTGCAACTTGGGTTAAGGAGTGAGAAATTTTTACATCTGAATTCTGTTTAATACTCCATTTCTCACACACTTTAAGGCTGCGAGCTCCACATCAGCAACCTCTGTGTATCATCTAGCTTGGAGGGGCCCTTATTTTGCTAGCTCCCTGGGATGTCCTAAAAAAATGCCATATTTGAAGCAAAAAGTCTTGAGATAGGCAAGGGCTTCTGAATTTCTAGAAGCAAAGACATGGATGAGCACTGGTGTTCATAAAGTCTTGTGAAAGGAAGCATATCTTGTCATGAAAATATATACACATTTACATTTATAGAATGTATAAATATACAGATGTTTTCATTTTTTATTTTGATGACAAATGATATTAAGGATTCCTGCAGGCCTGTGAAACATCCATAGTTAGAGAAATCAAGTCACTCACACCATGACAGATGCTCTGGTGGAGTGGGCAAGGAGGACACCAAGGGGAGATTTCTGGCACCAGGTGACCCTTCAGCCAAGCAAAAAGTATCCAAAGCTTGCAAATTCAAGCCAGAAACAGGCAGCTTTTATTTATTTATTTAATTGCCATTTCTGTTAAAAAAAAAAAAAAGGTGATTTTTCTACCAATTCATTCCCAAAACAAGACCAAATGGCTTTCCTAAAAAGGTGCTGCCAAAGTAGTACAAAAGCAATCTGCCAGCAGTTGCAGGACTAACATAATGTAGTCATATTATTTAAGTACTGTAGTCTCTCGTAGCCCTAAAAAGATAGGGATGTATTTGTATTACAGAAGATCACAAAAATGTTTCTGCCAGTTATCCAGAAAGACACAATCTTTAATAGAAAACAGTTACAACAGAGAGGGCTGAAAAGACGACTCCTGGAGCCATCACACAGCTCCAGCTCACCCACAGAGGGACATCAGATGCTCTCCTTGGCCTCTTCCAGTTTGGTCACACAACCTGCTTCATTTCATGCCTCCCGTGTCTAGTTCTCCACGTTAATCTGTATTTGTAGTCTGTATTTGTTGTAACATGGACTAAAGCTAATAGCAATTTTTTCCCCCTCCATTTTCACCTTTGAAAATTAAGTACTACTATTCTGATATGTCAGATTGCAACCACTGTTGAAGATGTTTGGGCAAAGCCTGTGTGTGCCTTAAGTCTGGGATCCAGATCAAAGTCACCTTCTTTACTGATGTCCTGGGCATCTACCTTTTCCTTCTGAAGACACAGAAACAAGTGCCCACCTGCTCCCTTCCCACCGTTTTTCTGTTTATTCAGAGATAAGAGGACTGCAGGGACGCTGCACAGTTTACCTTTAGCAGTAGCCACCTCTCCATCAGCGTGAGCCATGCGCTGCATAGCAGTTGCTCCAACGCAGACAGGCATGCTGATTTTCTGCCCTAAGACTGAAGTTGACAGGTCCATTACAGACACGTCCCTGAGCACCCGGGGGTACAGCTTCCATCTGACAAATAAATAAAATACCTGCATCACTGGAATTATAGTTCCTTAAGTACAAGAGCAGATTTTCCTGTTGTCAGGAGAAAACTGGTGAAAAATGGAGGGGAGGATGCTGCAACAAGGCACCAGGTAGGGGATTGTTGGAACAGAACATTGTGTGACCTGGAGCTGTAGAGAACCTGCAAAACGTACAAAGCGAGGAAGAAGCAGGCAAGAAAGGACCAAAATCAATAGAGGGTGAAAGTCAATAGAGGGTGAAAGAGGCAAAGATCCTTTGAAAACCATTGGCTGGTATCATTTGAAAGAAAAGATGGGAGCTGCAAAAGAACATTTAGTGAATCTCAGCTTCCCGGAAAACCTTGGGACAGAACAGGATGACAGAAGGTGTGCGGGAACAGAAGAAATTAGTCACCCTCTCAGCTCCCTCAGTTGTTTGCCTGATGGGCCAGGGAGCCAAAGGATACAAGATTTTTGGATAAAACTAGCCTGGCTAGCATTCTCGCCCCTTCTTGTCCCTGTGCTCTGGGTCTCTGCATTGAGAAAAATGAGCTGCCATACTTCTTCCAGTGGAAAACAGGTGAGCAGGATCACTGCCTTGGCTTTTCTCAGCTCAGAGGGCTGCGAACATTCTCTGCATTACGTCTTTGCTGGCACCTTTTGAGAGCCGCTAGGCCTGGAGAAGCCACAACCCCAGCAGACACAGGCTGCTGTGCATCACACGCTTAGTTGAAAAGTAACTGCAGCCCCAGGAGCAGCCCATCATACCACAAAGATTTGAGATTTCCAGGAAAAGACCAAATGCAGCCACTGTAATTTGGTACAGGAAAAGACCAAGTAGCACAATTACTTTCCCAAGAGACTAAATTACAATCTAGTCCTTGAATGACTTGACCCTGAATCTGCTCAACTGTTCCTGACCTTGCTTTGCTTCCAGTGCATCCACCAGAAACCACACCAACCCAGGGCTTCATTCTCCTTGAGCCTGGGTACAAATGGAAGCTGACTCCAAAAGAGAACTAAAACACACACAACACATCTGAATACGCAGTCAGGCTGGACATCACGTTTGGACACAAAAATTTATCTCCTCCTTCCTGCTCCCAAATGGGGGCACAACAGGCCAATGAACCCTGTCACAGGGTCAGCTAGACACCACTGGCAATATCCAAACCTATGTTAATATGGCTGCGTTCATGGGAGTACCTGTGAAAGTGGACTTTTTCTCATCAACCACGTAACGTCACAGTGCAGCCATTGTTAGCACAAGCCACAAGAGGGTGTGCATTAGCAGGTGCTGGCTCTCAGGGGTGTGCTCTGAGCAAGGTCCAAATGTTCTCTGCAAGCAGTAATTGGCTCTGCATCAATGTCTTACTAATGCATCCTTCTCTCTGAAAGACTGCACTTTTAGATGACTGCTATTGAATTTTAATTAAAGAAAATAATTAAAAGCTTAATCTCTAGTACTGCTGAACCTGACTACCTGCTCAGCACTAGAATGCCTGAGGGAGACGGGTACTATTATTATTAGCATGAAGAGAGCAACCAGAGCCAGTTATCTTAAGATCGTGCTCTGAGTAGCGGTCAGCTTGAGCTTGCATACTAAGCTGCAGGTTGGGGGTGGTTGGGAAGGGAGGAAGAAAGAAAGAAAAAGAAAAAGTCTTTTCATTTTATAGGAAGATCAATTTTCATTTCCATACAAAGCCTGAGACATAGCCAGGATGAGATCCGAATTTCTTATGCCATAAAGCACTGGGCCATGCTAGTTCTCCAGAAAGCGCTCCCAAGGGAGAAGGATGGTTATGATGCTTAGAAGAAGAGATGTAGTTGTGGGAGTCATCTGTATTATTCGACGCCAAGACACACACTGTAAGTATGTCTCCTCAGACTTGTTTTCATGCTTTTATGGCAGATTGTTATTTTTTAGGGGAGGACAGGCTGAGGGTGGGACATAGAAAACATGACTTTTTTCCCCTTCTTCCTGATCTTCATTCCAAAGGCTTTCTCCCAGCTCCAAGGCATCTTTTCCCAGCAAATACAAATTCATTAATAATCTCACTCAATTTTACAGACTAACCCAAAAGCATAAGGACATGAAATATCTTACCCTTTTCCAGCCACCTAGTTCTCAGCTGTCCCTGACCTGTAGGATTTTTTTACCTGGTGCAAACAACTGCCATTTCAAAGCACACATTTGAGTGTCAGTCCTGGAGAACAAAAATTTCTTTAGTTCTTTTAGCTCAGAAAAGAAGCAGAAAGAGAAAAAGTCCCCTATCTCCCCCCAGCAGTGTATACAAGAAAAATGATGCTGTTACAAGCAGTGATAAACGCTCTCCTTCCCACTCACCTTTACGTACCATCAAATAACTCTGTACACAAGCTTTTTGGGGCCATCAGATTTATTAGCCCCAGAATTTAAACATGAAGTTTCTCCTGATTGCTTTTCTGGCTTCTCCTCTCCTTGCGTCTTAGTAGGTCACCTGCTCTAGACCAGCATCAAATCAATACTCATAACTGAGCACTTACTGGATCCCACAAATAACGCCAAAGGGATCATCATCTTAGTATTTGCTGCTTTTGTAAAGAGCATGCAGGTTTTATCAAATGTGGATTTTTTCAGCTGCGAGTTTACTAGACAACTGAAATTAGGTATTTTCTGGACAAGCCATAGGGATATACCCTTAACAGCAGTAAGCAAAAACCAAGAACATTATTTCCCAGTAACTAGAGCACACATTTGTTAGACTGCCACACAAGACATGCTTCCTGCAATGCTTTTGCTCATAGCATTTGCAAGATATTTTGTGAAGACCTTGTACATTTGTAATTTATCTTCTTGTCACCCACATCTTTTTAAGCAAAGCCCACACTTGCATGCTATAATCACTAATTGTAAGTTGCTGCGTCTTTCTTCCCAGCTGGTGGCTGGGAAGTGCTGCACTGGGGAAGGTAGTGAGCTCTCCCAGTTCAGACAACTTCAGCTGAAAGCTGTTTTGAAAGAAGGATGAAAGTGAAGGGGGATTAATGGGCTTTCCCTTTTCCCTCCCTGTTCAGAAATTTCAGAATGTAAATTATCCTGCAGTTGAGTAAGATAAAGAGGAGAGCACTCATTTTTCAGACTCTTTCAGCTTTGAAAAACTGCTGAAATTTTCAAAACGTAGCACACTTTTCAAGCAGCTGTTCTCATTTCTCTTCTGAATTCATACTAAATAATTCCTTCACACTGCATTGCTAGCAGTGTGCTTGGGAAAGGATGCAGTGTTCAGGCAAAGGCCCCATCCCAGCTCCAACCCTCTTTGATAACCTTAATCTCCCCTACAACTTCTACTTCCCATCACAAGGGGCACGTACTATTGCTGCACAAGGCCAAGCAACAGCTGCTTTTGCTTGAGGAAAATACATTTTCTCTACCAGGATGTCTCACCATCCACACAGCAATTCTTTTCAGAGCATGCTGAATCTGAGGTGAAAGACATTACAGAAATGTACCCAACCTGTTATTGCAAGCATTCCTTTCTTTTCCTCTCCCTGCAACTTGACATGCTTGTTTGACCCCAATCACATTCTCAGCCTTAATTTAAATATTGGTCAAAAAAAGCATGTGCCCAATCGTTTCAATGCCCTTAATACCTAGCTACAATATGATGGTACATTTACAGAAAATATGCATCAGTGCTGTCACTGATAAACAAGCTCCTGGTACACGACAAAAAAATGCAACTTCAAATGCCACTGGGAAGTCAGTGGCAAAACATGTCACAGCAGATTATCAGAAATGTATTCCTAAACACACATACTTCTACCCTCATTAAAATGCTGAAAGAGGTGATTTCAGATTGATTTCTTGAGAGCCATCAAGCCAAAGGCATCCAAGCCTTGTCATAAAATCTATTCTTTATTCAGGCCTGTTGCTTTCTTGACAACTTGAGTGCGAATTTAATCACGAGACAGCACAGTGTTGGAAGGACACATGGTGTTTTGGGACGGAGAACAAATGCAAGGTGAATAAAGTCAAATGCCATAGGGAATAATGTATGCTCTGACACCCTAAATGGCTGTCTCTGGCCTTAATGCCTCACTTATGCAAGTGCCATTTCCATTTCATTCGGAAACTGAATAAAAAATTATCTGGCCTTATCAGGAAAATGCTGATGTTGAAATGTAAACACCAGTTCTTCAATCCAACATCAAATCTCAGATAAACTGGAAGCTGGAGAAGAATGACTGTACCTAGTGTTGACTTCATCTTAAACTTTGGTCTTTTGGGGGCATTTTATACTCCAGTATCTAATTACAAGTCCAAACTACTTTAAGCTCCTGTGCTGTCAAAAGGCCAGGCCATTTGATTTTATCAAATGGATATGAATTGTGCTGTTCCAAAAATTGCATAGGCCATTCCAAAGGTATTGCATTATTTATCAACACAGCCATTCATTTGCTAGATCACTCCTTAGTAATAATCTATTTCCATTGTAAATGCAACCATTAAGTTGCCAAAAAAAATTAAGAGCTCACAAATTCGACTGATTTTTTTTTTTTTTCCAGATAGAAACTGTCCTATCATTCTGTATCACCTAAACAATCTTGCACCATGCATCACAAAAATACCGGCTAAGAATTCATGCTTTTGGTTCAATTTCATGTTTTCTTCTTTTCCATTTAAATACAAATATTTATACAGATACCTATAAATATTTAAATACTATACTTTAAATCTTTAAACAGGCTGATCCCTGTGTCCTGAAACAGTATTTACTAAGCTTTTGACAGTAGAAATCAAAATGAGATTTCTCTGGTCATTGGAAGCAAAGCTTTGTACTTCTTTCACAAAGTAATCTGACACTTCGTGATCTTTGTGAGTGTAAAGTCCATCTTACTTTATATTTACCCATGATCAGCACTCAGGAGCAGGGAGATAACCAATAACATGCTCAAAGGCAAAGACGATGCAAGTCAGGGACTGAATCCAGAGTGAGTAGCAGCCCTGCATCCATAATGGTTCGACCATGCTTCTCTCAGAGAAGCATCATATTAAAAACGAAGATTTTCGAAGTCGCTTGTGCTGAAGTTAGTCTTAAAATCTAAGATAACCTCAAGTCTTTATACCAAGTTTCACATCTCTAGATGTGCTGCAAGGAAGCCATTACACATGGCCTGAAATTGTTAACCACAGCATCCCATATGCTAAGAAAACACAAATACACTGTCACATGGGGTCCCTCAGCAGCTACAAGTAGGGACCACCGTTGCTATTGAGATCCACCCCATGGAGCACCATGCTCAACATGCTTCCACAGAGGTCCAACATCCCATTAAAGAAGGGAGAGTTCAGGGTTCACCTTCACAGAGGGGAAGGACCATCTGGCAGATGACTTCGGTTATGTTACCCTTTCTTATAGGAAGAGCTGTGCCAGTGCTGCAGTTATCAGAAACCAGTGGACAGCATGTCTTACAACAGTGACTGGGTTTTGGACTCTGATCCCAGCTCTCCCGCTGTTTTACTAGGTGGCCTTCAGCATGTCACTGCACTTGTCTGTGCTTGGGTCTATACAGAGAGAGAGAGGAGAAGTGAAATGAAGATAACAAGCATAGTTTTGACTTCAATATTTCTGGCCCATGCCATCTCTCTTTGGCTGTTGGTAAATTCTGTTTGATGATTTAATAGAGTAAATCCCATTTGTCAGTCATTTAGATTTTATTAACTGCCTTTTGGAAGGCATTTAAATGGTCTAGAGCAACTGCTGGAATAGGATCATCTAATACTCAGGCAAATGAACGGAGAGCAAAAACAGAAACACAGCTTCCACCTCCAGAACCACCCCCATTTGTAACTTCACTGCTGAGGAGGAGGAAGCCAGTACATGGGCATTTCAGTCACACCAAGATCTGGCAAATTTACATGCCCTCAGGCTGTTCAAGGCACTGCTAATTAATACCACCCTCAGTCACAGGCTCCCTGTGAGCTCTGCAGTTTTGAATGCCTAAAACCAGAGGCTGAAAATACAATGAAAGATTGCAGGAAAGAGGTGAATCCAACAGGTGACCAGGGTGATGCAAGGAGGCCTGTATGAGAGGAGTCTGCTCCTGCAGTGGGAAACAACTTCAGAGCAAAGCTGCTTTTATATCACCACTAACATCTAGCCCCACTAATACCAAAATGGCAAGTTGACATACTCATTTTTTCTTACCTGGTTTCCAAACAGATTAGATCCAACTACGATTCATGGTGTAACCATGATTAGCTCTAGTAGTCAGTAGTTAAAAAAAACACACTACTATTATAGTTTATTACCTCTGATCACTTCTTCTGAACGTGATTTTCTTAACATTTTATTTTATTCTTATTAGGGTAAATAACCTTTATAAAGCATCTGGAAACTTAAAAAGACTTATACCTTCAAAACCGCTGCTCCCTTTTTAACTCATTCTGAAATCCAGAAGTGTTCCCACACAACCCTTTCCTTTGTCAACAAAAACATTTTCATCTCCCAGGCGATTACAGACTGCAATAGGCTCAGAAAGAGATGAGAGCTCCATTGCAGCATCTCCTCAACTTCAGACACTGGGAACCAATTAGCTTGGTGGCCCCTCTTTTCACTCCCCTGGTGCTGCTGGTTTCCTTTCAGGCACCCAGCTCTGCCTGAGTGTGCAGGTCCCAACTCAGCAAGCTGCCTAGAAGTTAGCGCTGAAACTAGTACCTGTCCTTCCTCTAACCCTTAGCTTATATTTCATTTCAAAGGCATAAAGCAAACAATAGCTACCACCACTGTAAAGTGATTTGAAATCCAGCTAGTGGCAGGTGCTGTGAGATGAAGGGGAATTGAGTCATACCCCATACGGACATGAGAATCCAGCCCAGTAAATTTCTCTACAGGCATGGGAACATCCACACCCCTTGAGTTTAGACTGAGCTCACTCAATGACTCTTCATTAGTGCCAACTTTAAATTTCTACCCTAGTCTGATGTTAAAAGAAAAAACGATGCTGAGTGATCCTAACCTCTCCTACAATGCAGCTTGTAACATCTGTCCAGGTTTGACATTTTTGTTTGAGCTCAAGGCAGAAACTATTAGCCATGCTGCCAGGATATGTGACATTTGTGAAAGTGAAAGAAAACCAAAGTAGGGAGGGAGAAAAACTGAAAATAAATTGGGAAAAATAGTTATGGTTTGTTAGACACAGCAGGATTAAAGACAAAGCCTTAAGAGATTAGTAAAAGACAAGTGCAGGGGAGTTAGATGTCCACACCAACAAAAGACAGTAACAGAAGGAAAGGGAAGTTAACACCTGCAAGTTTAAACAGTTTGACTGGGATCAACCAGGATGAGGTGATCAGCCCGCTGGCTGCGTTCTCTCCTTTCTGCTCTGCTGGGGATGATGCTCTGGTAGCAGAGCTGCAGCACAGATTCAGGGAATGGGGAGCCAATATAACACAAAGTGATTTGACATGAGTTTTGACACTCCTCCACTGAATCTGACAGGAAATGTTGCTTTACTCTGTGCTGACCTTGCACTTCTGGGACAAAGGGTTGAGTGATTTGAGGTACTGATGACAGGAGCCCAGAGCTATGGTCTGCAAGTCAAAACTGGTTTACAATAATACCTATCATTTACAATATTTCATGGTGAAGTGCTGACCTTTTGTTGGAAATCTCCTGAACAGTCAGTCACACAACAGCCACATAGTACTGAGCACTGGCTTTCAGAGCTTGCTCCAGAGCACACGGCTAGGATATGCTAGGATAGGCAGCTGCAATTTAGCAGTGTTGCACAGACTTACCAGGGAAGGCCACAAAAGTAACTCAGTTTAGGAGGTACAGTTGTGTTGAAACTGACTCGGGACCTAAAAAGTACAATAATACACAAATGCATTGCCTGTATTATAGCTTAAAATGTAGAAACTACACTTTCATCAGCTTATGAAATATTCGTTACACCTGGAAAGTTTGTTTCCTGAAACAAAAGAAACGTGGGTAAAGTTAAATCATGCTAGTGGATTTTTGGTACTGCTTTTTGATAGAAAATGTTAGGTAAAGGAAAAGAAAGGGGAGAGACAGATGTTCTGAGAAGGAATTTTGAGTCATTTGGCTAAAAATAAAGAAGTTTCAGAAAAAGCAAGTTTTGTTGACACAAAAAGAATATTGCACCACATCTACTAATAACACAGAACTTACGCACTCTACAACCTTAAATTATCCTCCTACCTTGAAAATGCTGCCACATTATCTGCTAACGTTTCCTGGTCATCCGCTCCAGATCGGTAATAATCATACACTGATTTGGGGAGAAATTTTTTAGCATAATCTTCAAAATCCGAAATACAAACTGGCTTTCCAGACATGTTTGCAGATCTCACAGGATAACTTTATTCCTACTTTCCAATCTTTTAAACTTTGTATTTCTGTCTGTAAATCATTAATGTGGGATCTCATCGAGATTTGACTTGCTTATCTATGCACAAAAAATATACACCAACTTCTTGTGTCATATTGGACTTCAGCACCACATTTTATTTCATGTGGTGAGGTGAACCTAGAACATAATGGAAAAAGACTCAAAACTCCAGTAACAGGCAAGTACCATCTCTTGTGTATAACTATCGTCAAAAATATCCAGGAGACTGAAAAAAAGATACCTTTTATGTTCAAAAAGCAAAATTCTGATTTAGTTGATTTATAAAAGCAGGTCTGAGCCTGGACTGGCATTTAGAACAACAGTTAACACAAGCATGTTTCCAGTTATTTCCATTAAAACTCCAAATTTTGAGCCAAGTTGCATAAACCCAGCTGTCACCCAGCTAGGACATTTAATATACCCTCAGGCAAGTAATTCCTGTTTTTTTAGGGTAATTCCACCTCCACAACCCAGAGAGCTCTGTTCTTAGAATGTTATCAAGTCATGTGCAGTCACCAGCTTCAAATAAAATTAGCTTACTAGAGATGATACTCATCCAAAATACAACATTAAGATTTCTTGATTTAATTTTCATTTAGGATTTAACAAATACCACATATATACTTTGTTTGGAACAGGTATACAGTATTTGTTTGATAGGGAAAACTTGCAGTTATATCATGTGTATATAAAACTCAGTTTTCCTCCTGCACACTTGAATTATTAACAATTGTTTTTAAGAATAAAAAAACAGGTTTGGGGGAGAATACAGAAATTGGTCCCTTTTTTGGAAATACTCTCTAAAGCACAGTATAAAACATGGCAGAGCTTTGCAACAAGCACAGGAACAAAGCAGCATGCACTGTGGTCACCAAAGCCCAGCACACACCTCTGTTTCTGTCTACAGTGCAAGCAAACCAGAGAACCTGTTGTTTGCTTACTGTCAGTTATTTGTGAGGAATCTCGTGATGAACAAACATGAAGAAATGCAATGCAACAGAAGTACATACGTGCCTTACTTCCTCCAAAAATTTGGGATGTTAAGTTACTTGGCGTTATCTAAATTCTTCAGCATTGATGAAGAAATCGAGTTAAATATAGATATACCTCTGTTAAAACCACAGCCATCATCCTTGCTGTTGGTTTATAAATAACAACTAGGAACACAATATTCTGCAAAGAGTGAGAGGAGTGCTTAAGATTCAAAGGAGATTGTCAAGCATCTGTGGAGGAGTATTTCAGGGACTGGAGCAGGAAGGATGGTGCCAACTGTAAGGTCAGTTTCAGAAATCATCTTAAGAGAATGATGGCACTGAAGAGATTTGCAGCTAGAAATAGCTGCTTTCCCAGATGAGGGCATCTTAGCTTAAAACATATGGGGCCCCTTAGGGTGTTCATTTTTATAGCTGGTCAGAATATTCATGGGAGAAATTACTGGAAATGATTATCAATATACAATTACACCATCGGGTATTTATAATTGCATATAATTTAAATGCAAACTGGCTTACATTGACATTTCTCTGTGCTCCCAGCACAAAACAGGGGATATATCTGCTTACATTTATTCAGTTTGCATCACATATGCTCTAGGATAAATGGCTGTTTTTAGCATGAGGAAGTAAGCATTGTGTGATAGCTAAACATTTTAATGTGTGCAACTGAATTCAACATTAATGAATGCAACATGTTGGAAATTTGCACAAAATTGCTGAAGGTAACTACACTGTTTCATTGCTGATCTTTCCCCCTACTTTTACATCTATATGCACTTAAAAAAAAAAGAGTTAAGCTCTTCATAGCACTTCCCACATTAACCTTTCACTCTCCATTTATGTTCATTTATCATATTCACGTGATACCAGCCTGTCTTTACCGGTCATTTTTTGCCACTCGTACTAAAAGTTCTCCTCCCCTCCCCATCACTAAATTGCTCACATGCAACCCTTTATAGATCCCCCAAGAAAATGCCAAACATGCCAAAGCACAGTGACTTCTTCTTGCAGCCCAGGCAACACGCCCTCGGAAGTTACAGCCCTCGAAAGCCCACCAGGAGCTAGAGCTGCTTCTACTCCAGACAACCCTTACCACCACTGGCCAGTTTATGAGCTGAGGCATGGAGGAAACTGCCAGTATCAGCACAAAGGAAACAAAACTAAGCAAAAAAGTTTAATCTGTAGCTACACTACAATTGCGTATCCTCTTACTGGTAGCATGAGTGTAATCCCTAGGAGGGCACAGCAAATGTCTCCCCAGCACATCTGACAGCGACACAGACCAGCTCTGACACAGCTTCTTTCCAAGTAATTGGATCCTTATTTTAATGAATCTATCTGGCTGCTCCCTCTCTGGATGAGGGACATCCTGTCTGCTTAACGAGACATCAGCTGTCTTAACTTTAACCTTGGTGCAAAAAGGATAGCATCTTATTTAACAGCAAGGAGTTTGCCCAGGTAACCAAGACAAATCTCACTGGCAAAAGTCAATGTGCAATTGAAATTTGAGGTTGGACTAGATGATCTTGGAGGTCTCTTCCAACCTAGACGATTCTGTGATTCTGTGAAATGTCCAGATGTGATTACGGCAGAGGGGAAAAAAGAAGTGTACCAGTAACACCCTCTCCCATATCAGCTGTTTCTCAGTTGTTTCCTGAGCTGGTCACTAGTGAATTGCCAGTGGAAAACAGCATCACATAAGTGAACCTCAGCTGTACCAGGCTCTGCAAAGGAACCTCTTTGCACTTAAGTTAAAAAAGGGATATCAGAAGTTCAGGATGAAAAACCCACAGAGGGCTGCAAATTACAGACATACAACTTCCAGCTCAGAAAGTGATTCAATCAGAAGCCAAAAAGAAGTGTTCTAAGAAATATCATTACACACTTGTCCTTACATATGTTATTTGCCAGAGAGAGGAAAAGAACTACATAGAATTTTAGCCTGAGTCACTATGTTCCTACTGCAGGATCAGAGAAACATCAGTTATCTCCTGTGAAGCAGCAAAAACTCCACAGGTGAGGAATGAGTCAACTGGGATTTTCTCACTTGAGTTAACTGAAGTAAAGATTAACTGGAAAAGTTAACTCCAGTATATAATTAAAATATTTCAATGTCTCAGAGATTACTTAAGTGTTTCTCAAGAGTGCTGTGGAAAGCTGTTTTATCAAGTAACTTTTTACATAGGTAAATGGCTGTGTTTTAACTTCCAAATTCCCCATGGACATTCCTGAAGTTCTGCAAATAAAGTCAGAAAACACACCTTTATAATTGTGAACGCTAAAGTGAAGTGTTTTCAGTGAGTATCTCGTCAATCAGAGCTGAACCAATCGATTTTGACCCCTCCAAGTCAGAAGAATCAACAGAAAGTATTTTTCTTCAGCCATCTGACTTCAGCATGAGACTGAGCCAAAGACAATGGCTTCGTTGTATGAATGAAGACAATTTTTTCACCCAGGAACAGCAAGTAGGTGGCCCTAACAAGGCCCCAGGAACATCTGTTTTGGGAAGTCAGTTGGGAAGTCTCGGGACTGCCAGGGTGCAGGGAGGCTGGAGCATCAACCAGAGGAACAGTTATCCTAGGAGGACCCACATAACTGGGTACGAGGAAAACAATGCAGGGAAGATGTACAAGAAGGTTCACAGCATCATTTTTGGCTCCATAGCAACCACCACCCTCCTGACTTTACACCTCAGGAAATCAATGCAATGGAAAAGAAAGAGGGAATTGCAAATCACCCCACCTATAGAGCAGTTCTGCTCTGTGCAGACAGGCAGCCCAGGAAACTCACCTGATGTATCCAACTGCGTACTGGATCCTGTCGTTCACATCACCCAAATATGCTGAAGCAATATTTCCTGGTAGTCACAAAACACCACTTCTCCCTCCAGTACACCCAGCCCCAGGGCTTGTTTCTTTAGTAGTACCTGCTCCCTGAGAATTGTCAGAAGAAGTATGATTTAGGTCTGTACCTTCCTGACCCCACATAAGGTGGAGGGATGCCACAGGTAAGTAGGGAGATGTGTACAGCTGTCCTCCAATCCCAGAGAGTGCTAGCACTGTTTGCATGCTTAGACAGTAGATTACTAGCCAAAAAACCTAACCCAATGTAGAGGTGACAACCATCAAGGGTTCACAGTTGCACTGTTTTGCTCAGTCTCCATTTGCCCAGCTGCATTTTATACCTTCAAAAGTTTACTGCTCAGTCCACAGTTATTACCATCAAAGGCTAGATCTAGGTGTGTTTCCAAACATTTTTTCCACTTGTATACAAAGGAAACTGCTTGATAATAGGTTTGTTTCATTTGTTTGTTTTGTTCATTTCAAACCTTGATAAAAGGTTTGTTTCATAAAGTTTGAAGAATCTTCAGAAGCAAGTCACAAGCCATTATTAATTAGAAGATCAGTATTAAAGTTGTTAATTAAACAGATGAGCCATCTATACACTGAAAAAAATGAGAACTACAGCAAGATCGTAAATACAAAATTTATATGGAATTTTAGTAAAAACACCCCTAGTAGAAACTTTCATATAAAAGACAATGCTGTGTAACATTTCAATGAAGAAAGCCCACAGAACAAGCATTGCCCAGCATGCGTGCAGCATACACAGTACTCCAAGACTTGCACACACGATTCATACAAACCTTGAGGACAGCAGTTTTGAAAAGCTGCATTTCTAGCCTCTTTAAAAAGTAACCCACAGGATTTTTTGAGTGACTTGACTTGAAGCATTCATATTCAGATCCATCAGGGACTGTTTTTCAAAGCAGTACATATCCCATTTGAAATTTAAATTGGTTCTCAAAAATCTTAAGTCATTTTTGACATATAGCTCTGGTTTACCAGCCTTATACTTAACAGCTCTATCCTTAATCAACACATTTTTTAACAGTGTTCACAGCAGCTTCTCCAAGGACATTTTGTCTATACTGGAATTGCAAGAATAACTTCCATTTAAAAAATTAATCACAACAGAGGACAGATGACAAAATGCTCAGTTTGCACAAAAGGTTGATACTGACTTTTTTAAAAAAACATACTAAATTTAGTATATTTTAAATCAATTGTAATCATCTAATCAGTACTGTACCTGTATGATTCAATTAAAATGTATTCCAGTGGAAAACAACTGATTCTGAAAGGTACGCTACCATTACACTCTGACTGCGGAACTAGTGGTCTTTCTGTTAAGCCCAAGTGTAGCCTTTGGAGTATCTGCTACTTATTACTTACTGTTTACAAGACAGTATTAAAGTATCTCTGATATCATGCTACAGTATTTTTTTACTGCAGATGTTAAGCCAAATTGGATATAAATGGTTGCAGAGCAGTTGCTTTTCTAATTTTTTTTTTAATTTTCACTAAATTATTAGTGAACTTTGTAATAAGATTCTGCAATACACGTCAAATACAGTCAAACCCAAGTTAGCATTAACATTTCCTATTTTATTCATAAAAACACAGGAGCAATAACATACATGTTATGTTGAAAAGCCCTAGAAGCCCACTATTGCTCATTTCCAGATTCACGAGAGATCTATGAAGAGATGCACCACTGTCACTTGCTGCCTGCCAACTTAATCCCTGCACAGAGTGATCTTGTTAGGTCCGTGATGATGGAAAATACTAACTTTACATTAAGTAATCCAAACTTAACAGTGACATGCAAGAACAGAAGGTCTGTAAGCAGAGACTCCAGAGAATCACGACACAGCAGCAATTTCAGATCTTTCTCTCACAGTATCTCAGAAACCCTGTATCTACTAGGTCAGTCACATTTGTGTTTTGTGTTTTTAAATTCAAAGACACCTTAACAAAATACAACTCCTGGGAGAACACGTTCTTTGTCTAAACATTTAAGAAGCCTTAATACCTCATCTTGAGTACTGACAACATGTAACTTGACTTTTTAATACTTCATTTTCCCAGCAGCGTAAGACAAACTGTGAGGTATATGGATGTTGTGTATCTTTTAAAGTCAAGTCTCTTTAAACAGCTAGAGAAGAATTTAGATGACTGGCTCCATGCTATTATGAAAATGAAATGAAATCAAAATTGAATATTGACACGTTCCCTCCTACACACTGTGAATATAACAAGGCCCTGTGCAGTTTAAAACATCCTCTTTGGTACCCAAGCAAAGTCATCAGCACCCTTAATCTACACCGGATATGGTCTCATATTTTTCAGAGTCTGGTAGCTTTGGATCCATGACTGAAGGGATATATCAATTCTTATCTGACAAATTCACGTAACACTGGTTCCTACTTCTCTCCTGAAATACACCTAAGTCTTGTTTTCCTTTTAGAATTTTATGAGCTCTTGCTGCACAGATAAATGAAAAAAGCAAACGTGTCCTGGAAACAACAAAACTGTACTCTGAACTTTTATGTGCATAGTTCTTCCCTCCACGCTAAGGTAGCCACAGAAGTTTTCTTAATTTTTGCAAATACATGCTTAGTTTGGAGGAAAAAAAAAATAGGCACGTACCTCAACTGAGTTCTGCTGTCTGTAAGCTTCTACAGTTTCTTAGTTACATTGAAGAACGCACAGATTACACAAGACAAACCAACTGTTCTCATTATAGTGCAATGTACATATATTAACATCTGTATGTCTCTGCATATGTGAAAGCATATTTATACATCTCCACTACAGTAGAATGAGATTCAACCTCAGCACTGAGAGCACTCCTTAAGAAAATTCATATTCAATACATGCAGTGTAATTTTGTGTAAAGAAAAAAATCCAAACTTCTGCTATATGGTTCCAAGACACAATATGTAACAGGACGCAGAGAGCAAAAGTTAAGCTTTCTTAGTAAATATGCTCTTTACGAGCATTAAAAAAGTCAAGACAAATTGGCCCTATTAATCTCAGTCTCAAAGGAAACTAGCATTTTGCACTTGCAACTTCTCTTCTAGTAAGAGAAATGATTTCATCTGATTATTCTAGAAGAACAAGATGAAATTCATGCACGTTAGCAAGGTTTATGCAATATAAAAAAAGTCAAGATTAAGACACCTTACGCACATGATCACACATCCAATCAGAAACATAACATACAAGGTCTTACTGTAGATATTCCTTACCTAAAAAAAACTAGTATTGAACAAGTCAACCAAAGGAGGGAAAGACCGGTGTCTTTAATGACTTAAGTCCTCTAATCACACCTAAAGCTGTCTACCTGCCAAGCCATTTTCACTTTATACAGTTCCATAGATACATATTTATCTTGATATAATTAGCAAAAACCAAAAGCTTCTCCTTGCTGCTTGCTCCTGCTCCTCCCTTTCCCCAATGTGCTGATTCTAGTGACAAAGTAGAAAAGTGACAAAGGTGAAGCCTTAAATGCCTCCTCAATTAGTATTACTAAAGCAGCTTGAGTTCTGCCAAAACTATTCTGGGTTGGAAACAGCAGAACTGCACTGTACATCATAAGCTTGTATTGGCAAGAAATATGCAACTTACTGGCTGCAGAATGAGTATTTCTTGCTACAATCTCTTAAAGAAAGGAGTCATGCTTTGGCAGTTTTCCCTGACCGAAATAATTGCCTTTAAGCCATTTTAAGTACTACACATTTTAAGCATCTAGTTGCCACTCTCTCTGGGCCTGAAGCTTTTGATTACTCAAAAATCCTTGGGTCAAAAAAAATAAAAATAATCTCAGCTGGCAAGCTTGAGCTACGCAGCATGCCTCTGAATTACCAAAGCCTGAAAAATTTGGGGCCATGCTAATCAGAGCACAAGGCGCACCGCATGATATACTTTCAAAACAAACATTAAGAAAGATATAAAGGTGCTTCAGTTAGAAGTGATAAAAATAAACCCATCCTACACCACATTTTTCAACAGAAGACTCATAAGGTGCCTTCTTTCACTGCCATATCACTTATCTGGTGCTTCTGTGGCATTTGGAATAAATAAACATTCAAAAGAGTCAAAGCCCTGCCAAGCTACTTGAGAGTTAAAAGTCTTTGTCTTGGTCAGTACTTACAAAGGAGCACAAGCACAGATGACCACTTTATAGCCGGTGAACTGAGACTTGGTTCCACCTCTCTTTTCCCTTAAAAGTCTTTGAACACGTAATACACACACAATACACTTAATTTGATTGTCATGGCTAAAGTTATACAATAAACAGTATATATACTTATAAAACAAACTCAATGAGTAATTACTAGCTTAAAAAAGAAAAGCCTGCTAAAAGAGCAGAGGTTTTGCGTAAACACAAGTGACAAATCAAGTGTAAGCTTCAGCTTCAGACCCAGGGTCTGATACTTCTTTGGTCCAAGTGTACAAAATACACCACTGAACAACTATAGTCCATTGTCAGCTGCCCGACTTTTACGCTGTCTTACTGAGCTTTCAGTCTCTGAATCAGCTAAAGGCTGTTCACTCAAATCTTCTGTTTCTTCTTCACCCGATTCTTTTCCAAGCTCCAAATCCTCTTCTGAGTCACCAGCACTTGAATTTACTGCATCTTCTTCATCTGAGAGGTTTTTTGCCTCTGCATTTTCTTCTGCATCATCTGCAGAAAGCTCAGCAGCCTCCTCTGGTTCTTCTAATGCTGCATTCTCCACATTCTCCTTTGTAATTGCTTCTTCTAAACAAAACAGTTTCAAATACTGATGTTAGATTGACTCTCCAAACAACGTCTTTAAAAGTTACACCACTGTTTATGTGAAATACATCATGAACTTTACAGTATATTACAATACTAAAATATTAATGAACTTTACTATTGAAAACTTTTGTTAGACATTATATTTCCTTTATTACTAAATTATTCAAATATTTCTTCAGTAGAATTTTTCTTTCATCGTCAATTGTTCTTCCTGCTTATCAGGCTTTCATTTGGTTCCACAAAGTTACAAGATCGATGTTGCTTGGTTCCTTGAAGAGGTATCATTACCAAAGAAATCAGTGTGAAGGCAATAAGATACTGGTAAGCTGTCAGGTAACAGCTGCTGTTGAGTCAATTAGCTAACTGGACAGCATACTGCACCGGTATGCTTTTTCTATTGATAGGGATTTTAAAGAGAGTAATTTTGCGTATTTAAAAATTCAAGATTTGGCTACAGTCTTCCTGGTAAGTATCACAGATGTATCTTCATCTTGAACTGCAAACCAGCACACACAAATATACACAGTTACAAATGAAACGTTTAATTACTGTTCAGTTTTGACACCACTTGATAGAACAATCATGTCACAAGGTGTTCTGGAACTTAACACATCTGGTGCTTACAGGAGACTTCACTTTGTGCGCAAGTTTTTGCCTCCCATTCCCTAGGGTACAGAATGCTGGCCTGAAACCCTCTCACTGAGGATCAGGAAGATGTATGTTTTCTTTTTATTTAAAGGATATGCAATGCCACACACCATATATTACTTCCTTGTGAGCTTAGTGACTAACTTTAGAATTTCAGAGGGAAATCTGGTTTTACATGCTACAGGGTGGAAAAAAAAGGCAACCTCTAATCACACAGGAGACTAAATAGTTCCCCCCAACCCATGTGATAAGAAACAGCCTTGTGTAACAGATGCGGACCTAGAAACACCGCTGTTCTAATCTTTCCCCATGAAGCTCATATAGGGACTCTCAAAGCCTCAACACTGCAACCAGGTCTGATCCGTGACTAGTGATAAAATACAGCCGAAGTCTGTTCAACTGGCAGCGATGTCAGATACAGAATTTGTATAGTTCTGGCTTTTATTATGCCAGTTTATTATTCCCTGCAGTCTCTAGATTTGATTCTCTCTACCTCCTTCTTTCCCTTTCTTTCCACAAATTATATGGAGAATTGTATAGGTTCAGAATTTTGCATCTCCGAAGGCAACATATAGAGTGCATAATAGGATGTGGAAATGTCCTGCCAAGGCAAATTCCTTTTAAGCAGCAAACCTAATGAAGATACAGCTGCATAAAATAAACAAAACGCAGTATATTTCTTCAAGGCTTCCTCCTTTTGAATGCGTTTGGCCTCTTCACATTTGTGGAAGTATGAATAAAGTACTGAGGGCTTTTGTTGCTGTAGTAGTAGTATTTTTGTCTGCCTTGCTACCAGGCAGATGCTTTGACTGATTAAATAGAGCCTGATACAGGGTGACAATCCTTGTCACAGTGTGACCACAATGTATACCTGGTTTACTGGGTCAGATTTAAGTGCCTGACAGCATACTGCCCTCCCTCCCACAAACATACATTTAAAACTACAGCATCACGCTCGCTCAGGAGTTCTTACCAGATGTTTCAGTTCTGTATTTTGACTTTGATGGACAAAGGCAGTCTGAAATCAAGACCAGTATCTGGGTATAGGGGGGGAAAAAAGCATTTGTTAACAAACACGCATTTCATCGCAGCAGCCCCTGCACTATTATATTTGTACCCTGTGTATAAATGTAATTGGCAAGCTGATGATGAGAAGAAATACTGTGATTTGGGATACTTCATTATTCATCTTCGTCACTTTAGTACTGCACTGATTCTGGATTTATTTTCTCTACTTCAGAGAATTTCAAGATACTTTCACTTCAGTGCATCCTCACAAGCAGCAGCTCTTAAAAAGCAGAACTTTACAAAAAGATTAATATGCTATTATTTGAATACGTAAGTATTCACTAAGTGCCAAGTAATTTTAGATACTTAGACTTGAGCAAAGGCAATGTGTGTTTTTTTGATAATTTAATATACAGTATGTGCAAAGACCTACTCATCCTTTTTAAACATACAATAAAAATTTAGAAAATTGCATTATCTGGCTCATAGGAAAGAGCTGCCTGAAGGAGCTAAATTAAAAATACTGGAAGAAAGAAGTGCTATCTCTGTATATGAACC
This sequence comes from Anser cygnoides, assembly GCF_040182565.1. NCBI lineage: Eukaryota > Metazoa > Chordata > Aves > Anseriformes > Anatidae > Anser > Anser cygnoides. Next base: position 6,051,311 of record NC_089875.1, on the reverse strand, counting down.
AACATACTCTGCTTTCCACTCCACATCTTCTGCCTCCTATTTCCCTAAATTTATTCAGTATTGAAAATGCTTTGCATCTTCAGAAGAGATGCCCAGCACACAGCTGAGGATCTTTATTTAAAGCTTTAGAAAGCTTCTTGGTCAAGATTTTCTGTGTTTTAGGATGCTACTCAATTCTGACTCCCCAGTTCCCTGATACACGATCTGTACTTTCACCTTTTATGCTCTATTGTACTTTTTGGTTTTCTGTTTGTTAAAGCAGCCTCAGAGTGGAACACATACAATCAAAATGCAAGGGAAAAGTCTTAGTGTCTCACTGTCACATGTTAAGAATAGTGCAAAGGAAAGAAAAGAGATAAAGGATACAATGATAAAAACTACATTTCCATCACAGAAAAGCTTTTTAGTAAAGGCAGAAAGATTAAGTTTACAATTTCTCAACTTTTTCCAGTTTTTTTTTTCATGGTGGGCTGTTGGGGGGTGTTTTCGTGGTCTTTTTTTGTTAAGTGGAAGAAGGAGATTTTTTTTTTTTTAATTTAAATCAGCATTATCATTTACTTCTAGATATGTTACCTTGATTTGCATTTATTTGACAATAAAGTCTATCATCTCAAAAGATGCAACTGCTTTAATCGTACAATAAAAAAGCATTTGTTCACATGTATTGATACTGCATACATTACCACAACATTAATGGCTTGAAATAGGGTATGTCAGTTAAAAACGCCAAATCTTCAAAGCTTTTCAGAAAAGATGTTCATCCTTTCATCTTAAGTAACAGTGCAACAGCAAACCTGCATTGCTAACTCCCACAAATACAGCTCCATTTCAGCTAATAAAAAAGTCACTCCAGAAAGTCTGTTTTTAGAAATCTGGAGCCTTTAGACACCATTCTGATCACACACATGCAATCCTTAAGTATAATAACGAGCAATTAATAAGCAATTTAGAATCAGGTGCTGCAGTGTATCAGTGAAGTTTTTTGTTCCCCCCCTCCACTGAAGTTAATGCAAACCAAAAGTTCTAAATAACTAAGAAAGGAATACGCTCTCTTACCAAACCCTGGAACAGGCCAATCAACAAGGTAGCCAAGATGAAGATTGCATAAGACATCCAAACGTGAATTCCAAGAGTTCCAGTGAGGTAGCTATGAATTTGCTGGAAATGAGAAGATATTTATCAACTTCATGCCAAACACCACACAGCATTTATACTGCTGTCACTATTACATAAATCGACACCTAATTAAGACCTTTCATAACAGCATTTATACTAGAGTCTTCCCTCTCAAGTACCAGCCATCCTTTAAATGTCACACTAGGATTCTTCTGATAGCACGAAATCTTGTTTTGCTTTACTGAGTTTTCACATTAAAAGGCACCCCATGTAATCTTACTGCAGATAGATGTACGAGGAATGCTCAGAGCATACAAGAATGTATCACAACATCCTAGGTTTTTATATTCTGTAAGAAGGTGACAGCTGCTTAAAACAGATTAACGGGCTAGATGAATCTATGGCGTGAACCTGTACATCTATTTTTACAGCCTCTGCTGCAGGGAGGAGACCATATAGTAAGCATACCCGAGAATGACAGAACACCAGTACCGCAAATTTTACAATGGTAGTTTAGAACTTAAACATTGCAGAACCAAAAAAAAATAAAAATCAATCACATCAGATTCAAAGCAGGTGTCATTTTATACCCACTTTACAAGCACACCACCAAGGAAAAAACAGATCCTCAAAAGGGCTTTATCCCTGGGATAAGAACTGTATCTGGGAAGAGGAATGGTAGGTGCTTGAATTTGCACAAGCTAAAAACAAATACTTCAATTTGGGAATTCATTCATTAACTAAAATGCAGCCATTTATTTTTTACTCGAGCTCTTTAGTTCTTAAAAAGAGCCACACATTCTACACAGATACAAAATAAGTGGTTTCTAACTGGAACACAACATCACAATTTCTTTGAAACTGAACTCCGTTATTTAAACCTACAGATCTATTGACTTGAACCAAGCATCACATCAAGTCAGATTGTCCAGTAGGAAGTAAATTATAACATCATGTCTCTTCAAAGAGTATTTCCATTAGAAAACAAACCGCAATTAACATTTACAGAAGCTTTAATATTGAAAATTCTAGGGTCTGTGTCCGCCCTCCCCCAGCCCCTTAACATCTGAACAGCATCCAACATTTCTTAAACTATATGCAAGGATAGTACAGGACGAAGAGTGAGGAAATGTAGAGTTGAAATATGTATTAGGGTGGATAGCAAATTAAATGCTCTGAGAAAAAACTCTCTAATCTTTCAGGAAGGAAACTAGACATGAAAAACATCATTGCACAGCAACCAAGGAAGAGAAAAGCCAGAAGGCTGTAAAAAAGTTAATACTATCCAATGAAAGAAAGAATCAAAGATGGCTTGCACGGGAAACCTAATAATGGAAAGTTTTATTTGATTCCGATATAGTTAGATGCTTACTGGAAGTGCTACAAACTCTGTTCAAACTCCCTACTACCTTTTGAAGTAGATATTAAAATACTCAGACTTGTTTTGCTACAGATAGTCTTTTGATCTTGGCTACACCTGATAATCTTAAGAAAGAAAGTGTTTCCCAACCAAAATTGCAAAAGTGTCTGAAAATTCTCAACATTTGCGTACTACAGGAAAAACTCTGATATCTCCCAAACAAATGTGTCTTGAAATGTTTTGTAAGTTCAAAGCACACTTTATTGTACACTAAGCATTTCTCCATTACTTCTGGTAATTATTGCACCGTCCAAATTTGTTTTTATGTCAATCTTATTGATAGTTTGAAATCCAGATGCAAGAATTCTTATTAAAGAATAAGGCCATTACTCTGTTCATCTGCACAATAGATTAGATGTAGACAAAAAGCAGAAGAGCATGATTTACAACTTCTAAAATGAATCTGGATATAATCTTTATGAATAGGATTAAGTGAGAGACTCTGGTAGATACTAAACGTATTCCTGAGGCACACAGCCACATATTCAGCAGCTGTCAAAAAACTACTTTATCAGTTCGGTATTGGCACACTTTGACAGAATAGTAACTATACCAAGATAGTAACACAAGTAAGTATTTTCAGTATTTATGATAATCTTCACAATCAAATTACATTTTTTGGCATGGAGGCTATTGTCTATCAGCACTGCAAAATTTCTAGTGCAAAGATACTACACATCCAATGTACAGTAAACGTATGGAAAATCGAAGTCTCATAAAATAGTAATGAAAACATTCAACTAGATGTTGATTTCTTAAACAGAATATTATTCTAAGCATGAAGAAAGAGGGGCATGGAATATGCTACCACATAGTTACTTACCCTGATCCACCCAGAGAGGTGAAATAGCCCTGCCATACCATGCATCCTAAAAAAACGCAAAGGGAAGAACATGTTCTAGGACAAGTAAGAGTTAAGATATAAAGTAAACTATCCAAAAACCAGAGAAAGATTCTGCTTATGGATTTTTGATACCATTTCAGCCCCTAGTAATCAACAGAAGGAAACTAATGCAAACAAACGTTTTTCTCTATGTTACGTTCATTTAAGCTGGCTCAATGCAAAGCATTGAAACGGTAGCTTGACATAGCATTTGAGCATAATCACAAAATATCAGTTCCACAGTCTGTGCACCTTCTCCCCAGCTCACAGCAGCATACAGCCCCACAGCTCCTCTCCCTATTACTAAATACTCTATACTTCCTCATTCTCAGATGAGAAATAAGGACAGACACCAGATCTTTCATATAAATTTATACACGATAGCTTTAGTCAAAATGAAATGCAACAGGGCATTCATATCTTTGCTTTGAAATAGCATAGAACACTTGCGTGCTGTAAAAGGTGAAGCAATCTCAACATTCTGGAGACAAGCATACTGTGAAAGCATTACCAGTCTCCTATTCCAAAGGAAGACAGAAGACTTCCTTTTAAAAAAATAAAAACCTTAAAGCTAAAGGCTGCTGCTGCAAGTGACCAGAAATCAACAAGTAATAATCTACATAAACATACATTTGAAAATATTTAGCAAGCAGTGGAACTGACACTTGTGTAAGGTCAGGTGGCTCTACCTCCCTCCCCTTATATATTTTCAGAGATAATATCAACAAACCTCAGCAGGCATGGACAAAATCAAGTGCAGAAAATACACTGCTTTTAAAGGTGAGAAACTGCATAGCAGGCTGTCAATAAGGATTGCTTCTGCAAAGCCTACTTGTCTAGGGAACAACGGCTTTTTGTCTTTAAGCTGTCAGCAAAGCACCCTTAATGAATGATGAGCTATAAAACATGCTTGTTGTTAATAAAAACAAAGTATTACATTATAGAAGACGGGGACTTCCATCCTGCTACCGGCTCCACAGCTTTCCATTTTTTCTCTAAAACATAACCCTGAAGGTCTTCCAACGTGCGTGAGCCTCTGTATCTGCGAAATACTCCATTGTTTGCACTAAAAAGCATAAGTACACATTAACTTAATGGTTAAACTGTACAGGAAAAATGCAACCCTCTGCTCTGCTGTTCCTCCCCTCCTCCTCAAAATAAAAAAACAAAGCGTACTATGTACACAGATTCAACTTGCTCAGGAAGCTGAGTACCCAAGGATTCTCAATGTTTTGAAACTAGCATCTGACGGATGGTCTCAGATTTTCAACAAAATGAGATTTTGCTGTTTATTAAAATTGTTATTATTCTTATATAAAAATTCATTCTGTAGTGAATATGAAGCACGGGATATTAATCACATTAATTTTTAGGCACATCTCAGAATTAAAAGTATGCATACATATATACGTATGACTCAATACCACGATTTAATAAAGAGTTCTCCATTTAAAGGATTTCATCCTTTATTGAAGGTGACACAGCAAATATCCTGTGTGATTTGTTTATAAACAGTATTAGTAACAAAAGAATTTAGTAAATCAACTTAATCTAAGGAAAGTCTTGAGATGAGGACTGTGTTAACATAACCAAAGCCATTAGCTTACCCTGAACTGAAACTGAAAGTCAATATTCCTTCATCGCCATCTATATTTCAGAGTTACGGTGTAAAACAGGCGAGAAGCAGGACTCAACAGCTACATACCAATATAAAGTCAACAGATTAAGAATTTATAGTAACAGAAGCAGTGCTACATGCTTAGTGAGAGGTTTCTGTAGTGTTTTACATAGGATTTGTGCGGTCTGTTATTAAAAGGAGAAATTGAACTGACACTTCTACAAGGTCAAGTGTTTCTGCTCACAAATAGTCAGGTTTCTAGAAGCCAATACTGCAGACTTGCATCAGTTCTTACATATTATCAAATGTTGTTTGCAGACTGGAAAAGCATCACTTACCTAAGTACAAAACTGTTTGTAGGAAAACCTTCCCCCATAAGTTAAAAATACATGATATCCAATAAACACACTGAGCTCCTAAAGAACGTTTTAAAAATTGACCAAGTGAGATAAAACAGTTGTACCTCACGTCTTCCATGTCACTGTACAAACAGGACATGGAAAAAAGAAAATGTACAGAAATAGACAATTGTTTTTAGTATTACACACTTACTGGTAAATTGTAGGAAGTGTTGTTACAAAGAATCGACCACTCAAGCCTAGAAAGAAAGGAAGGAAAAAAAATATCAAACTGTTACGTAAAACAGAAATTCCCCAGCATTTTGACTTACCTATAAACACCTACAAATCTTTATCTGTATACTAGAAATCAGACTGCATAGCTTTTACCACCATTTTGTAAACACAAGTTAACAGTTTGTCATCAGACATGCCATAAACTAACAGCTGTTAAATACCGTTGCCAAATTAAGTAAAATGTTTACCTTGTAAAAGGCTTACTACAGGATGATTTTTCTACAGGGAATTCACTCCTATTTGCACATAGCTGAAGATGCTGATGAGACTGGGAGTGCTCCCCTCCAAGAGGAAGATGAGCCACGCAAATGCACCCTTATTCCAGAACCCTGCATGCTTACGCCTGTGCGCAGCCTCATCCAGATCACCACTGCTCCATCTAGAAAGTTGGACCGCTAACAACATAGCAATGCAGGCTTTCAAACTCTGGCCCCCGGTTTTATTTCATCCTCTAGCTGATTTTAGATGATTTAGAGCTGCGCATGTAAGATTTCAGGTACTTAAAGTAATTAAATAATCTTATTTGCTTGTTTGGTTGTGCAGTGTACAAGGATTATTTGGAAGAAGCAATCCGCTCTGACATGCTGTATGATGATACGATCTCTCTCATACATGACTGTAGCAAGACAATGTTTTGGTTGTTTCTAGGTTCTTATCCTTCCTTCCCAAAAAGCATTCCTATCTACAAAAGCAGAAGTGGTATGTTAACAGATTGATAATAAAGCTTGGGATGTCTCAACATTCTGTTCCATGAAATACTGCAAATCTCAGCCATGAGAGTAATTTTTTACTGCCACCCAGGAGGGTGGGCCATGTTAGCATTTTGAGCATCAGACATGAGAGATGGCAGAAAGGCTGAAGCAGGGCTTCACAAGGCTGACTGGAAGTGACACCCACACTGAAAGCAGGTGTCGCACTAACTGGCAAACACAATAATTGTTTTACAAGTACCACACTTGACAGTGACAACATAATGCAACTTGCAGGACAGAAATTCTCCAAATCATCAAAAAGCAGCTGTGGGGGAGAAAGCGTTTGAAGTTCTCTGGATTTCCTTCCACTCAGTACTGCTATAGAGCAATAAGCACAAGTGCTTCGAGCATCACTGCTGTGTTTGCTACACCGATGAAGATCTCCCAGTGTATGGCTTCATTGCAAAGCCATCTGTGAAACAGAAAGCTCTGAAATACCTCACAAGCAGAGTGTCTGTAAGACTCAGCTAACTACAGTTGTCAGGTGAAGGTATCACTCTATCCCTGCTCCCAAGACTGAGAAATGTCAGGGCTACTTGACACTACCACCTCCTGACAATTAGCAAAACCTATAAGTGAGAGGAATAACTGGCCTTAGTGCTTAGTAATTTTAATATTTAACTCATCCAGCTTAAAGACTGCAGAAACAAAAAATGTGCTAGTAATGTCATCTATTCTGAAAAAGAAATACTGGTGTCAGAGCTTACCAACCCCTAGGTATGTAGTGTAACTCCACTAGTAAAGGCAATTGCTGCTCATAGACAGCGCCAACGTAAGGAAGGCAAATCAGTTAACTTTTCCTTCTGTAAGGCTCTGAAAAATCTTTCAGGAAACTAAATCTTTATTCAGCTTTCTGCACCAGGAAGTTAGTCATGGAAAAGTATTACAGCAAGAGAATTTCTACCCACAGAGAAAAAGAGGACACAGACTGAATTAAGCCAGGTATTTTTAGGTTTCAGTACTAATGCTTATTCTAGAGTGAAACCCCCTACAGAACTAGCAAAAAACGCTTTCAGGTTTTGTTGATGTTTGTTTTGTTTTTGAACATATTTAGATCAAACACAACTTTCTTTAAAGTCCCCCAAAAAAGAAGGCATCTTCATTTTTCAGCTTTCTGTTTTTATTGCTATAGGGGACAGGATGGCAGGAAATCTTATAAAACAGTTCAAAGCCACACCAGCACAGGGAGACACTAAATAAACAAAAACACAAGTGTAACAGAAGAATTACTGAAGCAGAAAGAATAGCAGCACAAGAAAAGGTGGAGAGCTGTAAAGAATATTATAAGCTTATAAAGAGCAGAGTCATGGAAATACTGAAAAACTCTGAAATCCTATCAAGGACTAAGCAGGCAAACGAAATAGCCAGCTTAAATCCCTTTTACCAATAACCTATCCTAGAGCAAGTACCAATGGTCTTAGCATGAACAATGCAAGGCATAAAACAAAATCTGTTGCCAAGTGCACTGAAGTATCCCAAAATTTCAGATAGAGGTTTTGTGCTAATCTAAAACACCTTCTTAGGTCAGCAAAATCAGATGCAAGTCAGCTTCAAAAAGCTAAGAACATACAGCAAGTTTTGGTGCATGCTTAATACTAACTTGAACTGGGTAACAGTTTAACTTGAAACACAGCTAAGCATGTGTTTGCAAATCACATCCTGGCACATGCCCATCGTGTAGTCAACAGCCAACCAAGACCATGGGAAAAAAAGTTTTGTATTTGCCTTTCCACCCCAAAATACAGAGAATATAGAAGCCATCTAAAAATACTGCTGCTTTCAACAAGCAAATATTCAAAGCAGATTATGGAAGACCCAAGAAATCTTGTTTTAAATAGAGCTGTAAATGCTGTGATTGGGAACTTAAAAACTTAAAAATGCTGTGATTTGGGAACTGCAAATACCAGGAACTTTGTGAGCCAGAAGCACCTCCATTACTTACTCCTGAAATACTGCATGTTTCAGTAGAAAAGACAAGGAAAGAACAAGCACTTTCAGACTAATACATCAAGTGACCGAAGCATGCTGTAAATCCACTAAGGCTCTGATGGATTCATTCTTTGGGCATCTGTTATAATTAAGCACCATGAATGGCTGCTTCCCCCTGCAGTGTTTGGAAATGGCATTTTATGTGGCTCTGCACACATTCTTTTTCACCAAAAGAAATTTCAAGTACCTGATCCCTTCAGGTCCCAACACACCCATTCAAATTTTTTACCAGGTAGACTAATTCCATTCAGGATCCCAAATATTTTATTTTTACAGCCTCACTTTTGAAAGTGCATTTTTAAGTTACTCACATCCTAATGCCATAATCAAGACTGAAATCCTCTTATTTGAACACCACGTAAGCAAAGAATCCCTATCTAATTGGGAGAAAATAACAAGATGGGATTATAATGGATCCCCAATTGAAGCCTTAACTCCACAGTAAGCCCTGCTTTGTTAAGGTGAAGAAGCAGAAGTTGGCTTTAAGTTTCACCTATGTAGAAACGTTAATGTTCAAACTCATAATTTCTTAATCCGTTATTGATGAGTATCTGCACTAGAGGAGAGCCCCACACCAACAGCTTTTTGACATCAGAGTTTTTGTATACCTGTAAGTCTTTAAACAAAACATTAACCAACATGATGGCTAGAACAGCTGGCATTTTCTTGTGAACTAAAATCTCTGATTTTAAGCAATTTAACTCATCCACCTAGTGTTAACTTCGTAAAACTAACTTGTTTGGCATGTTCTCAAATAAACAGAACACATTCTCACAGACTTTAAGACAAAAAAAAATCCTAAAGCTCTAGGAATCTTTTTGGTCTAGTAACAGCTATTGCTGTCAATCTTCTGATATTGCTGAAAAAATCTTTTATCCCCTCAAAGCCAAAACAAGCACGAAGCGTTCTTCATAGATGGTAGAGATTTGGAAAAAAAAAATAAACGTTGGTACTGTTTACAGAAACACGCATTCAAAACTTTGAAAGGAGTCACTAGAGCAGGAACAAATAATGTTGTATTTATGCTTCTGTGGATGGATAGGATAGCCAGTTTGTAAGTGTATTTGCATAGATGCATCAAATCAGAAAAAAACAATGAAGGTTGTACTTTAAAAGCACTACTACAATTTAACATGACAGTAAAATAGCACTGTAATGCAAAATAGTTTAAAACTTATTAAAGGAGGCTCACACTGTGGTAATGCTACCGCACCCTGAAATTCTCAGAAACTGGAGGCTACAGAACTGGATGCTTCTGCAGACAGTTCGGAGGGGAAAGAAGTAAGGTGGGCAACAGCTTCCAGTGAAGTAGATTAAAACAGAGAGCAAACCCCTTTTAATACAGCGTAAGGCCAGATCATTCCCTCACAATTTCTTCAAGTTAACCTTACAAACTCTTATGCATACAGATGTGAGCTATGTAGAAAAGCAAAATGTGGAAAGCACTGTTTTGGTATAGAAATGTCTGACTTGGCTGGCATTCCATGTACTCCAGTAAAATAAAGCACACTTCCAGATATTAAGTTGCACTTACATTGATTCATTTATTAAAAACACTGTCTATGTACTATACATACCTGGTTCTTGAGTGATATCCACCTTTCCCACAGTGATATCTAGATGTTCACTTTCTTTTGCAAAACTCTCCCATATCAATTCAATCTGTTGGCAAGCTGGACACCAAGGAGCATAGCTAGAGGGGTAAAACAGGTTAAATATTTTAGTTTTCTTATATGTGTACACATTCAAATTGATTTAACATATAGAGGAAAATATAAACAGATCAATTACAGAAAAGAATACAGTTTTTCTTAATCAAGTAGGTTTCGCATCGATCCCTGTGTTCCTCTTCATGTTATTAAAACAAAAGCAAATCTCCACAACCTTGAGAAATTCATATCAAAACCCTCACCACTCATGATTTATTCTATTTACATATAAAATAGATCCATTTTCATGGCAGCTATCTGAATTATTGAAGCCAGGCTGTACTAGTTCAACGTAACATTTCGTATTGATTTCCCACACCTCAGAACTTCTGGAAATTACATTGGCCTTAGCCCGCGACTCAATACATCAGAGCATGCCCTTTTCAATACGGCTCTTTGGAGATCTGAAGAAAGTACACCTTAAATTCCTACTGCTTGTACTGACTATCTTTCTCAAGTTTTGCTTTATCTTAGGATTAATTTCAGCAAAATAAGAGAGCATGTTTTAAAAGCTGAGTTCTCTACAATACCAACTGCATTATTCAAGCCCAGTTTACCACTGTTATTGATAGTATCAACGGGGAGACAGAACAGCTAATTTGAAAGGATAACATCAGAAAATGTTTAAACTCTGATAGGACCCCATTTCTGCCCTAACACGTCAGCCTTCTGCAGCTTGCAGCGGTTGCTCATACACGCAATTAAGATAACACAAGTAGTGAGGCATAGCACGTAAGTGAGCCATGGCAATCACTCCCCCCCAGCCATACCTTTTACAGATGAACGTTAAGAGACCTTTAGGAGATGTCCCCTAATTTATTGGGGTTTGAAATGTATAAGCAGGCTTCTGCTATTTTAAAAGGCAAGGAAGCAAATGTAGGGGGTTTAGAGTCACCCTACTTGTCACAGCACTCAAAACGTGCTACCGTGTTCCTCTTCCATTCCTTACAGAAAGAAGAAATTTCCTCATGGGCAGAACCCCAAATCCTTCCCAGCCCACACGCCCACCGTGACTGAGAAGCTCTGCAAGTGGCTGCCTCACGCCGTGGGTCTGCCTGCCGATGCTGCTACCTGACCTAGAGGCACTTCTCCCTGCCCAGTGGCCTTCTGAGCAGGAACACTTGCTTCCTCAGCACCTGGGGACAGATCTCTCCAGCCACCCACTGATGTTTCAGGTCAATAAGGCTGAACCTGAACAGGTAACTTTTCACAGAAGAGGTAGAATCGAGTTTACTGAGTGCTTTGTAAATTTTTTATAGGGGGTTTGAAAACTAAGTATTTCAAAAAAGGAAGTCTTGCACTTTGGATGTTAAAAAAAATTACAAGTTAAAAATGCGCATTGTATTTTACTGTAATAGAAATTTATGATTTTAAGTATTAAAGCTAGTATTGTGGATTTTTGAAGTAACATCATTTGTTATGAGCACACCTGAAAAAAGTACATAAATCTGATCTTGCCAAGAAACAGCCTGTCACTATCACTTAAAAAGATGCTGGAAACAAATCTCACATGCAGAGCTGCTGGCCTGTAGAGTGCTCTTAATAACAGATTGACAGATACTGCGCTTCAAAAACAGACTACAGCTTATTACAATAGTTTGACTGATAAGTAAAAAACCACGTCAGATAACGCTACTGATGTTGCTCTAAAATTAAAGACAGAAGTTGGAACGCTTTCTAAATCCAGCTTCTCTAGATGTGTCAAATTCATACCACAACGCTTCCAAGATTAATTTAACCTTTAGCATGCTTCAGGTACTGTCTGATCTTGAAATGGAAATTTGGCCATATTAACATTCGCGCTTACATTTGACATTCATGAGAGTTTCTTCTATCTGAAATTAAGTGGAATATTCAATGTGCATAGTTGAGATAATATTCAAATGATTAGAAACCTTTTCTTTATCTCAAAGCAGCACTAAAATCCACCCTTACCACTGTTTGGTAGGGAGAACAATGAATTTCACAAAAGGTCTTGCTTATTTGGCTTCCTTTCAGTATCAGTACCAGACATGGGACAGAACTAAGTCACATACAGTGCTACAAGATCCAGGCACTCATGCTGAACATTGGCACGTCATCTGCCTGAAAATATTGGCTTTGCATTCCTGAAATTACAAATTCAATTTCTGCTAGCCAGGAAACACCCTGCCCCTACACAACTTGCAGTGAACATCAGATTTTTGCAGGGTCCTTACTGCTGCTTACTTCAAAATCCTCACTTCTCTGAAGCTTTAACATCCACATTGGTTACTCAGCACTTCAAGCACTATGAGGAATGCCTTCTGGAAGTAACAAAAATATTCTGCTGCCAAAGCTCTACTCTGTCTGTCAATCTGAAAATACCTCCCCTTACACTTTTTGTGAGATAGGGAGGAGTAAAATGCTTCACATTTAGGTCACCTTTATCTAAAGTTTCAAAACCCTTTGCACCCTGAAGAACTGAAGCTTAGGATGACAATTATGTTGATTTGAATGTAGGTTTCTATTGAATCCTTTAGGTCCATGGCTGCTTAGTACTTCTACAAGTCATGGTACAACCACTGTTCTTCTTCTCCCTCCCAAGAAGGACCCTAACAAACAAAAAAACCCACAAAGTGTCTGTAGGAGCAGGTAAGCAGATCCACATGTGTATTCACTAGTCCTTGTCACTATCCATCGAGCTTTATGACTCAAGATCATGTCACTTACAAAAGCAGATGCAACCGAATCTCTTCGGTTATACTCCACCATCAACCAGCCAGGAAGTGATGAGCACTGCAGCAGCAGCACCAGGTTTAGGGCTGTTGCTCTCCCAGCTCCCTTTGCACAAGGGGATGTGTTTACCTGTTTAGGTGTTGCTCACACTGTGCTCTGTGGCCCTCCAGGTGCTCCAAAAAAGCAGCACGCAGGTATTTCCAAGTTAAACCAAAGCCTACTGGAATTTAAAGCAAGACCTGGACACTTGGTTGAGGAAAAAGTTTTCAGTAGCCTGTTACATATTTAACAGCAATTTACTGATCTCCACCATTTACAAAAACCTGACTGAAAACATCACGTACCTGTAAATTACACATAGCCAAGCTCCTCACTGCAGTATGTATCAGACACCTGCCAACATACACCTCACCCATGGCCCTACCAGGCCTCTTACACAGCACAAAGCTTCACAGTTGAAATAACCTCATCCATTGCATCCCCTCCGTAACTGAGGCAAACGTCTATTTGCTGGTCAGGTCCACTGCAAGAACACCAGATTTAAGTGGATTACAGTCACAGTCTCAGAGAAGCCGGGTGTCTTCTCTTCCCCACTTCAATCCATTACAAGACCTGAAGCTCTTTCAGAGGGCATAAAAAAAGATAATCCAGAAGCCAAGTTTTAAGATTTCAAAGTCATTAAAAGCCAAGTCTGCATCTGTCTCAGATGTAAAGCTGGATCAGCTCATGCTTGCAGTGATTTGCGCATTACACAGGCACAAGAGAGCAAGCCTTGGCTTTCAGACACAGCAGCTGCACAGATGGCTGGGGTAAAACCAGTCCGAGCAAACACCATTCACTGCTGTCGCTGGAGGGAACAGGTAAAGAGGGAACAACTGCACTTACTGCACTGACCCACAGCTTCGCAGGCCGCACTGCTAATCGTTTCTCCTCTTCCAAGCAGGTGGCTAGGGAATTGACAGATTCACTCATTTTCGGATGAATGTAACTGACTCCTTTATCTGCCCTTCCAGTGCTATCATCAGCGGCTATCAGTATTGAACAGATGCAACCCCGAATCCTGTTCTGCATTTTGCTGCAATGGCAACTTCAGGAAGTTGCAAGAATCTAAGAACAAAGGCCAAGCAGCTTATGGCAGCAGGCACAAGAGGATTTACTGAGGAGAAAACAGCAAAACAGCCAAGACAAAAATGTCCTGCTTAGTCTTATTTTTTCTCCATTCAAGACACACATCTCATCTGTTCCTTCTGTGAAAGGTACTGTTGAAAATAAACCAAGCTCTTAGCTTAATTTCAGATTGGAAGTGCTATTAAAATTAGAGGTGCAACTCTTGAGACAGCTCCTAGTAGAACAGTCATAGCAGTAACAGTAAAATGGACATTTCTTTTATTCCATCAACTTTTGTCTTACTGCTACAAGTGTTGTAAATGTAAGAGACTTGCCTAACAGAAGCCAGATTTTTTCCCTTTTGAGTTACACACAGAAACCTCCCAAAGGTTTAATGAGTGCAGGACCACAACTCGGTCAGACTAGTTTCTCCTCCTTCACAGCTTCGATTCCTCTCCTTCCCTGTATTCTCTGCCCTCGCCCTCCTCCATTCCTTTTAACAGCTTCCCAGCTCTGCTCCTCCACAGCCTGTCCTTAGCCTCTGTAAACCACAGCACCATTTCCACGGTAAAAACCCCAAACCTACACACCCTCGGGATGCACACATTAGCATTTTGTGCCGAGACAGAGAAACCTTTAACAGCATAGCCAGATGTTAGCCCCCACGATCTACCCACCCATGCCTACAACACAACAGTGCAGACTCTGGAAGCTGATAAGAAGTTGCCTCCAGCATGCCAAAACCCTCCAAAGCAGACAGTGAACATCTCCCAACCCCCAAACAGTTAACAACTCCACAACTGTTAAGCTTTTACAAATTGCTAAAGGCCTATCACAAACATCACAGAACAAAGAAGTGAAGTTTTCCCTTGGGTTGTCCTGCAGGGCTTCACATAAATGGCTTAAAAAATAAGTAAATCACTAACTGTTTGGTTCCTCTCAGATGCTGTCATGCACACATCTCAAACTCTTTATAGAAAGTGACTTCTGTGGGCCAACAGCATTTTTGCAGTATATTGCCCTGCTAGGCCTGAGCTTTAGTAAGAGTTCACAGAAACTCAGCAGATGATTTCAGAGCCACAGCCACAGGATTTGGACCCTGTGGCAAAGCCCAAACCAGGCACCACTGGCAGCCCGCTGAGCTCCCATTCTGCTGGGTGCACTGGAGTAACCTGGCACGCAGATCTCTTCTGGTAACACCTGCACAAGGGGAAATGTAACTGCTTACTTTGTGCTGTGATGCACTGCGAGCCAATTAAACTGTATCCTCTAGGATAACAGCTGGAGTGCGATCCTGCCCTCATGCCACAGCTCAGTACCGAAGTGCATTTGAACATTTCAAGACCACGATGGCAAGCAAAGCCAGTTATACTGTAATTATTCAGCTTTCTACTTTCAAAACCAAGGAAATGATAAAAGTGCCATCTGCAATTCAACTAACACTCCATTCACAGGCTTTTTTTTTTTTTTTGAAAAAGATTGAGCATTCCTTTTTAAAACAGAAAGCCAGTCAATCGCTGAAAAGTGATGTGAACTCTTGCCATACTTCAGCAGATTAAGTTCCATCACTCCATACAGGTTTGTCTCTGCAACAGTAGTAAAGCATCTGCTACCACAGATATTTCAGTTTCACATTTTATCAGTTTCTGCTCAGCCAATGACCAGCACAGGAACCAGCCGATGCTCAGTTACTGAGTAGGATAATTTGGTCACTTTCTCTGACCTCAGGAGGTGTGCAGAAGCTTCGCAACCAAACTGCAGCTCTAGTAACTTGATTTGCATTCCCTGCAGACTTTTTTTTTTTAAACGAATAGGACAAAGAAAAGCCTAGATACTAATAAATCAAGAGGCAGTGTGAGACTGTACACTCCCAAGTGACATAAAATTCCCCAATCTTACTGAGTCCTGAATCTCAGTTACGCTAACTGTTAAATAATTCACTGAATTCTTCCTAAGTTTATTTATGCAGCCTTTTTGGCCAACTATTTAAAAGCATTAATCCATGTAAGCAGTGACACATTCAGCTAGATTTTGAGCACACTCCTTCGGAAGCGGTGCAGCTAACAGGAGCTGCCAGGCACTGAACCCTTGTGATGATCTCGCCCGCAAGGCAGCACGGCAATGTTTTAACTACAATTTATAGGAAAATAAATTATGGGCCTATGCTGTACGCTATAAGCTAGTCTTGAAAGCATGATTCTTGTTATGATTATTACTGTTCTCCCAATTTTAACCTTGGCTGGAATTAAAATAGTTAACCCATCCATTTTTTGGAGCACATAGCGCTAATACTTCCTGAAACTAAAGGGAACCAAAATGTTTCACAGCCCGGGTGGGAACCAAAGCAGAGATTTTCCCAACGGGCAAACACCTGAAGTACTGCAGGACCAGCAGGAGTTAGTTTAGTCTGTAAACAGAGGCATGAAGACTATAAACACTTATTTACTTCAAAAAGAAGAGGAAGTTAAATGGAGATCAATCAAGCTTGGAACAAGCTATGTTTAAAAATGCAAAATGCACTTTTAACGAAAAACACAAGGAATTAGTTTTCTATATTCCCAATAGACACAATATTAAAAATACAGAAGAAAACTATTCATGCTAACAAAGCATTGCTTTGTAGATACAGAGTAGAAATAATTTAACAAGGGAACTTGTTATAACAGTTTGCTCCATCACCATACTTTAAGTACTTCAGCAAGGATTTGCATGCTGTGATAGTAACAGCAAGCAAAAAGCATTGCAATGTCTTTGAGACACAAAGTTATCCAGAACATTATCAATGAAATGCAGCATTGCTTCCAGTGCCTGCAGTTTTGCCAGCTACGAATGCCTGAATATTTACAAGAAGTCAGCCAAGTACATGCACTTCAGCTAGGAGGGATGAAGGAAGAAAAATCCTATTACCCCTACAAATCCTGCACACAAATTATTTCTGACTTAAGTCTCTCCATTTGCACACTCGAGAACAAATAATAAGGTGGCAGCATATGGTAATTGGCCTACACTATTTTCACAAATCGAAAAAATGAAGTTAAGCAGGAGTAGTACCTGCTTGCACCATGACAAAAGGCTTCAAAACAGTATTTTAGAACAAGTGACCATTTTTTTTTCCAAAGAGATGCTGCAACAACTTTCGCAGCATTTTGCATTAAAAAAATAAAAAGAAATACTGCTCAGAGAGAAGTCTTATAAACAGCAGATTCTCCGATCAAATGAAGTTTTGATGAACGATGCTGCTGCCTTGCCAACAGACCCACCATGCAGCATGGGAGGAACCTCTGAACTCAAGTGCCAGATTCCTGTCCACACCACCAGCTCTAAACCAGATGAAAATCAGTAGAAGCCAAAATCTGTTAATATGAGAACTGTAAGAGTCACAAGAAACTAATTCAGGACCTTAAATTAGTGTTTAGACAACTGGGAATCTCAGACTTAATTCAGAATCAGCAGCATCCTCAGGAGAGAAAAAGGTTCCTTCTCACAAGTAGGATGTATTAGAAGTGCACCACAGAATGCAGCATGGAGAGCCAAGTTTCTTTGCCACTTGAAACACAGTATACAAAATAGAAAAAAAAATTAGGCAACAGAGCACGATGTACCAAATTCAGCTACCCTAAAGCTAACTTTTGCACCCTTACTATTCTCAGCTACCTGTCATTCCAAGCTACCTGTCACTCCAGAGTTTCAAGCAGAGTAAAGACACACAAAGCAATGTGGCTGCTCACTACCCCAACCACTTCTGATTTCAGTCAGTTCTTCTCTTCTTCCTTCCCCAGGGTCATGCACCATTAGTTACTCACATACTTTCTCTTAGAAATAAAAGAAAGCATTGGGTCACCTGAAGTGAACCCTTTCCTCCCCAGTATTCACTGGGTTGTAAGTCAATAGGTAACTTAATACAAACGTTTCCATATAGGACTCAGATGTCAGAAGTGGGGAAAAAAATCAACGTAGAAAATTTGAAAAAGAATTATTTTCACTCCAAAATTCTCTCTTCCCTCATCTTTTAGAAGAAGATAAATGGAGGTGAAAAAAAAGGCTCAAAACCAAACCCAAGTCCCTAGCCACAGCAGTGGGCATCCCTGGGCCTCCAGTCAGGTGTCTCAGGGCTGCCTCCACCTAACCCTGATGACACTCCATCAGGATCCAGAGCACCAAAGCCCATGGGGAAGTCGTAATCCCTCCCCTAAATGACTCAAACTAACTCAAATTCAACACTAAAGCAGAACAAAACTTAAAGCAGCCGTGGAAATATTTATGAGGAAGCATGAGTTCAGGTGTTGACAAGCCATCTCCTTCGTGAGGCTACTTAGTCTGTTTGAAACTGTTAACGCACATCCACAGAGAAGTAGCACACATGCCTCAATAAAATCCTATTTCACATTTACAGGTGCCATGCGAGTATCCAAACTACTTTTTAACTGGTATATTAGAAAACCTCGAGTTCCTTTTCTCCTGTCTAAATACAACCAGATGAGCTTGTCCCCAAGCACAAGACATCTCGTGCATTTCAACAACAGCTCTGTGCCAGTGGCGAAGCTGTGGCCCCACAGAAGTTTGTTAGCAGCACTGAAAGCCCTTGGGCACGATGGGGAAACCTGCCCAGCTGTCAAGAGGAGACAGCAGGAGCAGCACTGAGGAGCTGAGGAAGCCTGATGCACATCCTCTGACAGCAGGAACCCTGCAGCAATGCTGCTGGGGGTGGTGTTGGGATTTTAGGGAACACTTCCCACTCCTGCTAAGCATTACTTACCAAATTCAGCTCGCACAAGCCCCCACAAAAGTCCCAAACATATAAGCAGCGTAAGGTGCATTGCCTAACACTGTTCCCCAGCAAGTTTCTCTCGACCACGGCCTCTGAAGCGCAACCAGTGCAGTCCCAGGTTACCAGATCTTGGCCACTTTATCCCCCTCGGGCTCTCCCAGCCTGCACAAGAGGTGACCGGGAGGAAGCCCCCTCCTCCTGCAGAGCGGGCCGGGGCAGGGGGTGCCCCGTGAGGAGGCTCTGACCCCGACCCCATCCCCGACCCCAGCCCCTCGGGGGAGCCCCTCAGCCCCCGGCCGTTACTCACAACTCCACCATCCACTGGCCCTGCAACACCAGGCTCCAGTTAGAGCCGCCCAGCACCTGCACGCGGCTCCGCGGCTCGCCGGGGCTGCCCGCGGAGGACGAGGAGAAAGAGGAGGAGGAGGAAGAGGAGGAGAGGGCAGCGGCAGGGCTGAGCGCTGCCGCCTGCAGCAGGGCGACCGCCACGCACAGCCACCGCCCGGCGCCGCCGCCCGCCGCCATTTTCCCCCCGCCCGGGCCCAGGAAGCGAGGGCGGGCGCCAACGGCCGCGGCGGGGCGGGGCGGGGCGGGGCGGCGAGGGGCGGCCCCCGGCTGCCGGCCGTTGGCGGCCGCCTGAGGGGAGGTGGCGGCGGCAATGGCTGCCGCAGCGACCCCGGGATGGCGGCGTCGGGGTTTCACGGGGCTCGGCCGGCTTTTGGAGGCTTTCTCGTATCGGGGTGACCATCCCCGTCTTTGGAGTGCCAAGTGAAAGGGCGAGCTTGGCGTGCTGTTGGCCACCAGCGCTGTATCTTCAAGTCTAGTCATCCGACCCCACTACATTCTGTCAGGAAACCAGTCAGCCGACTCCAGCACATAGCCCCTAGCCCAACCCAGGTACTGGACTTCACGTTTCTTTGCTGGTTTCAGTCAGATTCCTCTCAGCACCATGCCTTTTAGGGTGCCCTGGTCTCTGAACGGCAGCCCTGCCCCTGAGCGTAGTGTCTGCACCCTCAGTTAATGGGGATTAGGACAGCCAACCTCCATAACCTGGTAAATCGACCTGAATAAAGCAGAGAAGACTGATGTAAAGGTCTGATCTGCTTTCCTGCCACATACAGGTTGTAGTCTTCAGCCAAGATTTCAGAAAATTCTGTGTGATGAATTCTTTAAAAGTTACTCCAAAGGTTAGTAAGCCCTGTTGTGAAAACATTTACACAGCTTTTTTTATTTTTTTCCCTGCTTGAGGAAATTTTAAGACTTAACCACCATTTTATCACACTACCAGTTTGTCTAACGAGGCTCTTTTACATTGCTCCAATTTTTTCTCCATAGGAATTTGGGTTTTGATCAAACCATTCCTTAAAGCCCGGCCTTTATTAGGCTTTTATAGGTCTGGCCTTTATTGACACTCAAGTGGACTCAGCATTAGCGTCTGGGGACAGAAGCAAAAGACAGCTCATAATCAGGAGGAATTTAGAAGCAGCTGAGGGCTTTCAAGGTTCCTCCAACACTGAGCGAGCAGGGAGACAGGCCTGCCCATAGCACTACTCACACTATGCAGAAATGAAACATCAATAGCAATTTTCCTCAGTTGCTACTGTACAAGGGTAGGTCACATCTCCCAATGATTCAGCGATGACTTATATTCTTTCTTCACTAGGTATTCAAAAACTACCTGCTGCTACCAAAGAAGATTTTTCATTGATAGCTTCCCAGCATTGAGAGCCCTGTCTTTGTGAGCTGTAAGCTTCCTGCTACCACAATTAATGCCAGCTGAGAATTAAGTAAGTAAGAGCCTCAGGGAACACATACCTTCTATCTTCCATGCAGTACACAGAGACTGAACTCAATATTATTTTTTTTTCTAATCCTTTAGCTATTTATGTGGTTTGTAAAAAACAAACAAAAAAAACCCCTCTAATTTATCAGTGCCCTTCCTTCTTGAGTGAATAGTTTTGATGTTGAATGTGATATTTTAGAAATATTTAGACCTAAGAGTATTTAGACATGAAATAATGTAGGAAAGAGAAAGAAATACAGCAGTAGAAATTATTTGAGAAGACATACTTAGCTGAAGTTCCCTTGTGATGAGATAGTACAGGAAGGACTTCTCCTTGCTGCTCAGTAAGAACTGGGGAAGCCTGAGGGAAATACACTGGTTTTCCTGTAGATTCTCTGAAGAAAATGAAAAAAGTGATCAGCCAAAACCAAAAGAAGTTTGAAAGGTGGTGGAGGAATTCACCTGCTGGAATCAAATTAGGTGATTTACATGACAAAGAGCTGATGTGTGAAAGTAAGGGTTAAGGAACATTTTATTGTGTGGTACAAGGTGCTGAATAATTTATATTTCTGTCCTCAAAGAGCATGTGAGGGAGAGAGGTGACAAAACAGATGTCCATGAAGTGGAGAAGGGGAAGCATGTAAAATGATGGCCCCAAATATATGAGGAGGTTCCTGTGAATCCAAAAGGACCAGGAAAGATGGACTTCAGAATGAAGAAAGAAAAAAACGTAGGGTACGTCTAAGGAACTCTTCTCTACCAGTTATTACAGAACAGGTTTGGAAGTAATTGCTAGCCACATTCAGCACCGAGGAGGTTTGCAGTTTAGGCAAGTCTGCTCAGGAACAAGGCAGAGTTGCTTTCATTTCTAAAACAGAACTGAGTGTTCCTAAAACAGGGTAGACATGTCACAGCACTGTTAATCCCTCTAAAGTAGGTCAAGCTTGCAAAGATGGAGCAGATACACCTCATTTGAACCTGATTAGGAGCATGAAATGGGAAACAGGTTAAAAAGGGAAAAAGGGAGATTGGGGGGGCTGAACAATTAGAAAAGAAGAACTGTTTGGACCAAACCATTTATTACTTTACTCATTACTTTAATCACTCTGTCCCTTACAAAACTTGTTCTCCTTTAGCTTCACTTTGCTTCTGTTAAACCTGTACATCTTTAGCTTTTACCCCCATTTGTGTGTTGCTCTGCTGGCTTTGCAACCATCTTAAGAGAAATATACTTTTCCAACTTCTGTTACAGAAAAGGTCTGGAAGTCAATATGTCAGTTTAGGTTTTGTCTGTTGTTGGAAGTGTATCCATTAACCACAGGTAAGTTTGGGATAGAATTTGGAAAAAAGGATTTATGAGTTCACTTCTTTAGCTCCTTGTTTTAATAGCACAAAGCTAAGATGAAATACTAAAAAAACTAAGGAGCTGAAGACAATGTCTTTCAGATGGAGAGGTCAGTTTCTTTGGACTCCAACTCAAAATCTGCTTTAGGGGTGGTTTAAGATTTTAGTGATTACACCTATCTGCTTCTTCTGCTACAAAGCTGGCAACAGAAGCCAGTTTTTCAACTTCCTGCATTCACAGCCAAGTATATTATTTTAAATCTTTAGTACACATTATCAGGGGAAGCTGCCAAATAAAGTTTCTTTCAGTAGCAGGAGGACATGGGGTTAAAAGTAGTTTAGAGGTGATGTGTCAGCATAGACCTCTTCAGGATATGGATTTATTTTGATTATAAAATGCAAAGTTGAACTACAATACGGGAAACAAATAAATAAATAAACAAACATGGTAGACCTGAATGAAAGGACAGATGGAAACAACATATCTTCCTTCTGTTCTCTGGTACTGCAGGTGCTCACATCACAAATATTTCTGTACTGGAATGTTTATTTACCTTCAAAACCAGTCCCTAATCTACCCAGATGACAACACCAAATACATTTTTTCCTAGACCTCCCTAACAGTAATTTCTGTGTTTCTCTAGAAGGTCACGAGAAAGATCGTCCTTTGTGCTCCACAAGTATTTTTCATATGTATACTTTTTATGTTCACTGAACTGCAATTTACACTTTTGCAATTCTGCGGCTTTCCGCTAGAAAAAAAAGGGAATTAAAAACTCATTGATCTTAGGTGTGTGATATAAAGGGTATATTTAGATGACATTTCCTTCTAAGTTTATTTCTATTAGGTTTATTTTCTACTTCATCGAAGGCTGTCCTATTATTAATTCAGGTGTGCTTTTTGTGGTAAAGAAAAGTATTCAGACTTGTTGGTGTTTTATTGAATGCCATGATAGATTTGTGACACTGCCTAGAGCAGAATAAATTATTGTAACACTCATTTTTCCCAATATATGCCCAATCTCAATATCCATGTATATTTTCCTGTTCTACACTGGATTTCCAGAACTACCTTTCTAGACTTTTAGAATTTATTTTTAAAATACTGTTTGTTAAACTATAAAATAGGAACTTCTTATCATACAGGCAACAGCAATTGATATTTCCAGTTTTAATGTGATCTTTCCCTGTGCCTAATGAAATAACGTTTGCAATATATTTTTCACTGTGAATCATAAATGAGTTTGCAACTTTCTTTTTAACTTAAGTCAAGTAATTAGTAGAGAATAAACTATGTTCAGAAATAAGTATTTTATACATGTTCTAACACAGATTTATTAACCTTAAAGCATATCTTTTTTATGGAGAATGCTTTAGTTTAAAATAGATGGATCAGTAAATACACCACAGCACTGCAATTAACTAATTCTTGGAAATGCACAGTAGCTTTGCTTTTGATATCTATCTAAAGTGAATCAAAACTTTTATACAAGAGTTTGACCAGGAATGTTCATATCTGTCCTTCATAAATCAGACTACAAAATTCCCTGGAATATTAAAGTAAACGTATGAAGAATTTTCTTGTTCATATGAGTCAAGTTTGACTGAACCTCATCTAATGAGTACCCACCAGAAGGTAAGTATATGATGACAACAGGAAGTCATATTTTGCACCTTCATACAGAAAGTTAGGGAGGATACTGTACCTATAATACTTAAAGTTTTTTTTTCCTAGTTAAATGTAGTTTCCAAGAACATCTCTGACTAACCTTGAGGTTTGCTGTCATACATAAATGTGAAGAACTATAGTTGTTCTTTCAAGCACTCTGATTCAAAGATACTCAGCATTGAAAAAAATCTGTTGTTAGCAAAATAACCCTGATAACTCTTTTGTTGTTTATGCTTCTTATACAGGTGAGTTAATGAGCATCACAACAGGTGCATTAGTGCGTGCTAACAGTTATGTCCCACCTTCCTGCATCAGTGCTCTTGATCTTGTAACATTAAAAAACAATATAAAAATATGCTTTTTCATACTGTGTGCATTTCCAACCGCAGAAGACACTTGGCTACTGAGGTGAAGATTTGTCAAAGGCTGAAACAACAAAGTTGTATACTCAGTATACTTCCCATGGTCAAAGGCATCCATCTTCAGGGAGCAGAGATGCCAGAGAAAACCTGGTTCAGGAAGCATATGATGCCTGTGTGCGAGCTAGAGAAACTGCTTGCTTGCTGGCTTTGAAAAGATGACTGTCGCAGGAGAACTGGGACAGAAAGAATGAGATTTGGAACCAGAAGTCCAGCCTGTTTCTGGTGAAACGTCTCTATTGGTATCTTCACATATCTACCAAGATACAAAATGGACAGGCAGGAAGTCATTTGCAAGCCTTATGTAATATCCAGTCCTGCAAAGAAGTGCATTCTGGGGGGATTGCTCTACCCACACAGCACTCCACCATGCAGGCATGCCTCCGCATCCTTATCTTTGCATAACTCAAGCTTAGACCTCCTACAAGATCATCTCCCACCTCTAGTGTGCATCTGTTCATTTTCTGCCTGTCAAACCTCTTCAGAATTTAAAAGTTGTAAGAGATAGGAGAACAAGCTTTCAAGTTTGAGTGCATCAGCTCAGGACAGATTTGATAAGAAATGGTTTTTTTTATTGCTTGACTTTTTTTTTTCTAAAATGGAATTCTTCTGGGTAAGGAGCTGTTTCTTGCAACATATTGTTCCTCAACAATAAAAAAAAATATCTAAGTTAGAAACACAATTCTCTTTTAGATCTGACACCTCTAAAGCCTGATATATGTGGCTGAGTGAGCTACATGAAAGGTATTATTAGGTTTTTATTAGATTATGATGCAAGCTCAACCTGGCTAGGCTTGTCAGACTGTAAATCTAGTGCAAACATCTGTGGCCAAATTTCATTTTCATTCATGGTGCTGTTTGACTGCAGACATTATTCCTCTCTGCTGTAATACTGGTTCCATTCCAACAACTGTTAGAATGGCAGACGTATATGTAGGGCAATGTTTATAACGTAAACAGTCATTGTTGTAAAATGATTCTGACTGTGCTCCTGAATTAAATCAGAAATAATGCTTGTAAAGGCGAAGGAGTTATTCTTCCTTACACAATACATGAAACCAAAATTCAGGCCTTTATCACAATAGAGGATAAGATTTGTTGGATATGGCATGGATATTTATTTATACATGGCTTTTTACCATCAGTGACTTCTTATTTCTGACATAGCCCATTTTCTGCTCCTTTCTGGCAGCTAGGTGTGGTGTTAAAAGAATGAATCAAACTGTTGAAGCCAGATAGACATGGAGAACTTCCATTTTCAACAGGGACTGCACAAAAATTGGGTTTCTGAAAGCTGCACTAGGTACTGAAAACACTTGAAATGCTTTTTCCATTCCAGAGAGTGACAGTCTCGCTAACAGTAGGCAGCTCTCTTTACAATATGTCACACTCACTTTAAACCTGCTCTGAATGCTGTGGGAGCAAAGCAGTGAAGCAGGCTGCCCAAAGGCACAACATAAACCCAGGTTAAACTCACAGATGTTCTGTAGCAGAGTATCTGTTGTGCACTATATAACAAAATCTGTTGCTTTTTTTTCTTAAAGTCCAATACCTCCAATATTTTCTGCCAAAAGAATAACAGCTCACCTGAGTAGACTGTGTGTTTGAGGAGTGAAAACTGGCATATCATAAGCTAAATTTTTGCTTGAAATCAGTTTTTGGATGAGTATTTAAAAGATACTGCAGCAAAGCCACAAATCCAGATGCCATTGCACATAGATCTCAAGCCAAGCTTCCAAATCTTCCAACCTGTGGGACTATCTTTATATAGAATTTATCTAAATTTAGTGCTGGAGATAAGTTACTTCTGATGAAGGCAGCAGGGTAAATGTGAAACAAGAAATATTTCCCAATGCATTGCTATATCTGCACTACCTTTTCAGAGCTGGTGGTCAGTCTTTCCCACAGTAAGAAAATACGTCTTCATCTAAATGCAGTGAAAAATATATTTCTGGCTCCCAGCTGAGCAGTTCTTAGGTATATTGGCTTGGTAAGTATGCCAATATCTTAGAGGCTCCTATGGAAATAGACTTCTCTAAACATTTTCGAATTTTGGTAAGTAACATTCATCTCTTCTTCAGTTTTACAAAACAGGTATGAAACCCTTATCCTGGCCCTCCTGTTTAACTGGTGATTGCGTACATCTCTAAGCATATTTCCCCATAACCCTCCCATTGACCTGTGCAATATGTAGATCAAGAGAAATGGATGAGTAATGCTATCAAATACACATACTCCAGTAACCCTTTAAAGAAGGTAAACGAATACAAAAGACAATGCAAGATGCTGGAAAAAAATAGGTATGCAGAGAAACTTACTGAAATGCAGCATGAAAGAAATGTAATTATGTAACTAGATTCTGCCATAGCTTTGCCTGTGTTATTCTCTTCATAATTCTACCACCTTCTTTCCAAGGGACAACTTAAAATAAGTTACTTGAAAGAAGAATCACATGGCAATATGATCTAAGTTTATCTCATCACTCATCTTGCATCTCTAGTGTCCAATAGACATTCCAGGCCATTTATCTTTCAGACAATGAACTCAAATTTTTCCTGGAATATTAGGAAAAAGATCAGACACTTTCAGTCATAGCTGTAAATTCATCCCAGTGATTTTAGAGAGGTAACTTGTAAGAAAATTGGACATGATCAAAGAAAGTTTCTCTGCATTTAAATGTAAAGCTGGCTGAGTTCAAAATTCTTGGTCGTGACCATGTCTTTCTCATAAATAAAAGCCAGATGAATGAAGAGCCTACCAATACAAGGTGATTTTATTACCACAGGCAGGATGGATCATCTCTGCAGTATTGCTGCAAAATAGAATGAGAAGACTACCCACATTTTATAGTAATTTATGTGGCCATAAAAATATTTCTCTACAGCACAAAGAAGTAGCACGTAGATCAATAGGCCTCTGCAAGGATGTATTTATGAATATGACTCTGCTGGTGGTGACTAAATGCTCCTACAGGTGCAGAAGAAAATGGGCCACCCAGATAACTGCTTCCAGCATAGTCCCCATCTGGCACAGAGCAGTCGCATAGCTCTCTGTGCAGCTGCTTCAATGTGACACTTGCCAGAGGCCCACATACTGCCACTGTTGAAAGGCTCTTTTAGTCAGTTTGTCATCTGGGGGTTGCAACTGCCTTTCAAGTAGTGGGACAGTCATCCTGGGCCTGCTGTAGTAGTCTCAATTCAGAAAAAAAGACTGTTAGACTTAGCAGGAGTTTTGCCTGAAGAGTTACAGTTGGATTAGGCTACAGATTGTTAGATTGGGAAGTCATATTGTTACTGGGACATGAAAGAACTCTATGTCAATGTAAATTGCCTGAGAGAAAGGCTATACTCAAGCTTCCAGGAGGCTGAAATTCTAGTCTTTTATTTGCCAAGGCCACAGAAATCTTCAAATACACCATCAGTGGCCAGTTATCTTCCCACAATTAAGTGCAACACCCAAAGTGTCTGTAAATATTTAAGCCTGTTGCAACTTTCAGACACGGGGTTTGATAGTGAAGCTGACCAACGTAAAGGACATTGACTTTTCTTTGGGGGCTTCCTGTACAGAGCATCTGTGAGATCCAGTCCTAGAATACAAGGGCGTCAAGCACACAATTTCGAGATATTTTGTTTTTGACGGAGAAAGGGAAAACTGTAGGGGGTGTACGCTTATCTGTAGCATGGGCTGATGACAGGGCTTATTTAAAACTTTTTTTCAGAGCTACCCCTTTGCCAAAGACTGCATTAGCAGATATCTACAAATAGCATGCTTTGTAAGGACTAAGAAAGTTGAAGTTGGTAAGTGCTCAGAGCCTTATTTGATAGCTTTTTCCCATTAATACTGTTCAGCTCCACAAGTAGACAACGTAAAAACAGACATAAGTGGATTACCAAAGGTAACAATCTAAAGGATGCTTTAAGGATCTAGGTATATAGTCTTAAATGGCTCATTCCAGAAAAGACCTGTACTGAAAGTTCACTGGTATTGCTGAAGTATTCCCAGCCAAGGCGCAGCTTTTTGTGTGGCAACAACTTTGTGAAAAGCATTCTGGTCAGTCAGCTTCTCCCATACGCTCGACTCTCCTGGATGCCTTTTCTCCTCGAGGGAAACATGAAACATTTAGTCCACTTACAAAGGTTTACATATCCCTGAACATCTTTTTTCCATCCATATCACTGATTAAGAAAGAAACAAATTATCTTGCTTTGCAGATGGCACAGTTCATTTTATCAAAGTTATTGAAGACTAATTTTCAGGGACCCAGACCTGACCTTATAATGAACTGCTGTTGGCATACACAAGCACAGAGAACTGAGGCAGTCTGCAAAGCAGCAGCTGCCAAAGCAAGTCCTCTTTGGTTTCAGACCCTCCTCTCTGGCAAGAGAACTGTAGATCCAAGTACTGCATTCTAGTCGTGTGACTCTCGGTCACTCCTGCAGAGCCTTGTCCCTGAAGCAAATATACCATTTGGCATGCTGGACCCTAATTATAGCTCATGTCGCAACTCTTTCCCAGTGGGAATGCAACTGTCCCACAGCTCAAAACAGTGAAAGGGTGGAATTCATATTTCTGTGCCTCACCCAGCAGAACAGCTTTTTGATCCAAGTGCTTCTGTAGCACAGATGATGGAAATTTTGTAAGCTGATGTTTTACATTTTTTTCTGTTATTTTCTGTGATTTTTTTCCATGTTGAAAGACTAGGTTGAAGTGGGAAAGCATAAGACAATGATGGCCTCCTAATACAGCTTCTTGGCTTGTATCTAAAACCCCACAGGCAGATGCTTTGCTGCTGTCTCAGTCAGAGATGTATTAATGTACGAAAATCACCAGAACTGTAAACCCGAGGGCAACTGAATCCAAAGGTACCTTGAAACCGCTGTGTTAAATGGTTGAGAAGACATTTATACCAAGTAACTCTGACAGAGCCTTGGCCATAATAATGAGAAAATTACCTTCTGATTTGACATCATAAAGAACTGTACTTTCGTTAAGCAGACAATATATCAATACACTACTTATTTTTGTTCTAAATCTGTACATGGGGAATATATCCTGCTAAAACACAGCTCCTGATAATACAGCAGTCATGTTCCTCCTTCCACACATCTTTGTGAAGAAAGTGATTTCCATGCTTCATTGAGGTAGAAGAAAAAATATTACAGTTTAGGAAAGAGTAAATGTTATTTTAAGTGACCAAATCCTCCAAGCAGTTTCTTAAATGCAACTATAAATTTCTGCTGCAAAAGGCAGGGAAGAAAAAAAAGCAAAGAGGACATGCAGGGAGTCAGCAAAGTCCCACCACACCCTGGGAAGGGAGTTCTGTTGTCATTTGTTAAAACAGAAGGCTGCCAATTGGAAGTGTTACAGACATTTTTAAAGTCCTCTTAGCTCTCTGCATATCATTTGCTGCTACTTGTGGTTCAGTTATTTCCCAGTAAAGTCTGTTCTGCAAACAAAAGGCCAAACAATTAAAACAATTTTTTGGCTGCTAACAGTGCTGACTGCTTCCTTTGCCCATGAGGGATTCCATGTTTTATGCCCAAGATTTCTTTCAGGCTTTCTTTCAAGATTTCTTTCAGGCTGAACATAAATAGTGAGCAAAATACCCCAGTAATGCTTGGGGCCTGCAGAGAAGGGGTAACCCCTACTTTAAGGTTACTGCAGTACCATTCCTCTGCTGCTTTTACAGTGTAATTTTCCAGGGGTCTCTTGTAGCAGTACAGATGGCTTTTAAAGGGGCAGTCAGAGAATCATTCAGGTTGGAAAAGCCCTCTAAGATCATCTCATCCAACCTTTAACCTAGTACTGACAAGTCCACCACTAAACCATGCTTCTAAGTTTTAGATTTACACATTTCTTGAAGACCTCCAGGGATGGTGACTCAACCACTTCCCCGGGCAGCCTGTTCCAATGCTACACAACCCTTTCAGTAAAGAAATTTCTCCTAATATCCAACCTAAACTTCCCCTGGTGCAACTTGAGGACATTTCCCCACATCTTATCACTTTTGCTTGGGAGACAAGACTGATCCCCACCTCACTACAACCTCCTTTAAGGTAATTGTGAAGTACAATAAGGTCTCCCCTGAGCCTCCTTTTTCTCCAAGGTAAACAACCCCAGCTTTCTCAGCTGCTTCTCGTAAGACTTGTTCTCTAGACCCTCCACGAGCTTTGTTGCACTTATCAGCAAAATAACCACCAGAACCTTTTGTAGATAAACACATTTTAAAGGAGAGGCTTAAGGACAAAGGAACCCGACTCATACATTCAGTTTCCTCAAGTCTATATGATTAGCTAGAAAATTTTTGTGAAGGGCAAGGAGAACACAGTACCCTATACAGCTAGCTTTATGACATCCTTACAGATTCCGACCTGTGAAGTGTTATTTGCTAACCTATAGTCCATGGAAAAGCAGAAGCTAATAGGATAGATAGATAAGCTAGAGAGAAGTTAGCATTAACAGCTATTGTAATAAATTAAAATGAAGCATCATAGTAGATAGAAAAAAGCACTTTCTTACTCAAAGCTATTAAGAGTGATTACAAGTTCATACCACAGACACTGCAGATTAAAATTAGTAAGAGTTCACAGCTAACTGAAATAGTTGAAAGGTGGCTAAATACAGTAGCAGACATACTTGTGAAGAAACAAACCTTGACATTTCAACATAGTACATCTAAAACCTATCATAAGCCATAAACCAGCTATACTCTAACCATTCCCTCTGCAGCTGAAGCTAGTCTTCCAAAAGGGAAAAAACATTTGATGTTTATGCACTCACAAATATCTGCAATAACTGGCTTGCCTACAGAACCCAACTCTTACAGAGAGCTATGCTATGGCCCTGAGGGCACTAATAAGTCTTTAGTGGCCCTGATCAGTTGCACCTGGGACGCCCACCCATACCCCTTCACATAGGCTTTTGGGCCCTATTTAAGCTCAGGCCAAGGCACTATGCTCCTGTTTTTGAGCTGTGTTATAGGAGTGTAGGTTTTTATGCTTTAAGGCTATAGTTTGTATGTATGTAATAGTATTGTTTGCTAATGGTATAGCTGTAGAGCCTGCTTCACAGCCTTGCCCCATCTGGATCCTGTTATGTGCACCTTATCATGCGGCACTTGCAGGGCAAGCAGGCGATCAGGCCCAGTCAGCATGGGTTTATGAAAGGCAGGTCCTGCTTGACGAACCTGATCTCCTTCTATGACCAAGTGACGCGCTTGGTGGATGAGGGAAAGGCTGTGGATGTGGTTTACCTTGACCTCAGTAAGGCTTTTGACACAGTTCCCCACAACATTCTCCTCAAGAAACTGGCTGCTCGGGGCTTGGACTGGCGTACGCTTCGCTGGGTTAGAAACTGGCTGGATGGCCGGGCCCAGAGAGTTGTGGTGAATGGAGTCAAATCTGGTTGGAGGCCGGTCACTAGTGGTGTCCCCCAGGGCTCGGTACTGGGGCCGGCCCTCTTTAATATCTTTATCGATGATCTGGATGAGGGCGTCCAGTGCACCCTCAGTAAGTTTGCAGATGACACCAAGCTAAGTGCGTGTGTCGATCTGCTCGAGGGCAGGAAGGCTCTGCAGGAGGATCTGGATAGGCTGGACCGATGGGCTGAGGTCAACTGTATGAAGTTCAACAAGGCCAAGTGCCGGGTCCTGCACCTGGGGCGCAACAACTCCAAGCAGAGCTACAGGCTGGGAGATGAGTGGCTGGAAAGCTGCCTGGCAGAGAAGGACCTGGGAGTATTGGTTGATAGTTGGCTGAATATGAGCCAGCAGTGTGCCCAGGTGGCCAAGAAGGCCAACAGCATCCTGGCCTGTATAAGAAGCAGTGTGGCCAGCAGGTCTAGGGAAGTGATTGTGCCCCTGTACTCGGCTCTGGTGAGGCCGCACCTCGAGTACTGTGTTCAGTTTTGGGCCCCTCGCTACAGGAAGGACATGGACGTGCTCGAGCGAGTCCAGAGAAGGGCGACCAAGCTGGTGAGGGGTCTGGAGCACAAGTCTTATGAGGAGCGGCTGAGGGAGCTGGGCTTGTTCAGCCTGGAGAAGACGAGGCTCAGGGGTGACCTTATCGCTCTCTACAGTTACCTTAAAGGAGGCTGTAGCGAGGTGGGGGTTGGTCTATTCTCCCACATGCCTGGTGACAGGGCGAGGGGGAATGGGCGAAAGTTGCGACAGGGGAGTTTTAGGTTGGATGTTAGGAAGAACTTCTTTACCGAAAGGGTTATTAAGCATTGGAATGGGCTGCCCAGGGAGGTGGTGGAGTCACCATCCCTGGAGGTCTTTAAAAGACGTTTAGATGTAGAGCTTAGCGATATGGTTTAGTGGAGTACTTAGTGTTAGGTCAAAGGTTGGACTCGATGATCTTGAGGTCTCTTCCAACCTAGAAATCTGTGATACTGTGAAACCTTGTACTGCCTGCCATGTTTAGACACTGAAGGATGCTGCCTAGGTTAGAGAGGACTAGCTCTGCATTGGGGTCAAATTGTAGTCCTGGTTAAGCCCTGCTTGTGGTTCAGCCCTGGTTTTGCTGTTCCTTGATACATGAAGCAGGAAGATACCTAAATGGGGACTGGAATGAAACTACTGAAGACAAGAGTCAGTGCTAGTTTTAGAAGTTAAACTTAAATTCTTTGGAGACTTGAGTAACAGTGAGAAATACATAGTCCTTCTTTGAAGAATTTCTAGAAATAATCAATCTGCTATTTCCCTCATTAAATTATTTTAGTGTTTAATTGGCAAAAGCAAAGAAAGTAATATTTCTCAGTTGCTGTATGCTGCATGGTATTTTGTCATAATAGGATATATGTGTGTCACAAACTCCTGTCTGTCAATGAAACCAACAGGATTACAGAGAGTAGGATTTGCTTCTGTACTTCAGAACAGGCTGTTTGGAGAAACAGATTACTGGTTGCGAAGCTAATCTTCTGAAAGAACCTACTTTCTGCCTGGAGAGGAATGGAGACTACTGTCAGTTTCTTGAGAGGGGAGAGCTAAGAAATGGGATGTTTAATGCACTCCATTGCCAGAGCTTTTTGTATGTCTTGCATGCTTGGCCAGAAAGTGTGGGTATAAGTGTCACGTTCAGGTCTAGTACTTATTTGCAGAGTATCTAATTTCCATGTGTGGCAAGCAGTAACTTCTTGGAGAAATCAGATTGAGTTAAAAGCTTTTGAAAGTTGCAGTGTCAGTATTCACTGAATTGGATTCACCCAGCCTCTTATGGCTGGATTCTAATTAGTATTGCTCAGTATTTTTCTGCTGGGTAGCATAGCAAACCTGGCATACTTAATAACATTGCCATGCTGATTTCACAGCTTTAACTGTCAACCTGCTTTAATTCTGAAGAAATGGAAGGGCTGTTTGTTAAAATACAAGCTGGGAGGGATGAAAAAGAGGGGATGTTTGAACTTCTGAGCTTTCCTGGGGCGTGAGAAAACAATGGAGTAAGTACTTCATATGGATGACTACCCAGTAAAAATGTCTCTTCAGATCAAAATTTCCCTCATCTCTGATTTAAAAAACAAGTACCTGTGCCTCTGCCAGCACATTTTACAGCATGTCTTGCTGTTTTGTAGCAGTTTGCAGTATGTCCTGCTATTTTTGAGCTGCTTTGCGGTCTCTGTTCAGATGTCTGTTTCTCAAGGCATTAAGGTGAGAGCAGCATTGTGAGGGGCTGAGTATTAATGAAGATAGAGGTGTCAAATCAAACACTTTGACAGTTACTTGCTTTAAGAGGCTCTTGAACAGGTCTGTGTAACCACTCATATCCATAATACTGTGTGCACATCCTAAATATATATTTTTATCCTTAACTCAATAAGGTTAGTGAAGCTGGTGCAGGTAGAGAATAGCTGACAGTCCAAGGTCACCAAGCTCAGCTGAGCTGAGTTAAATGTGCTTTCTTCATTGCTTTAACAACTCCATCTTTTCTGTATGTCTTCTCAGTACTTTATTTGACCAAAACAAATACCTACTGCTCTTAGTCTTCTAAATATACATTTTACGTGTGAGCACAAATGCTTTATTGTTTGGTAATAGGAGTTCTGCAGACAGTTTCTTGGTTTGTCTTCATGAAAGATTTTCCTGACAGATGTAGGAGTCAGGCTTTAAACACTGGTGTTTTCTACCTCTCTGCAGAGGTAGTATACAAGCTGCATGATATTGAAAGTACACAAAGTTTTTTTTCCAATACCTCCCTCCTATTGATGATGCATTGCTAACACTTTGCACAGATAGAGTACCTCTTAAAAATACTTGAATATCGGAATACCCTAGTGAGTAATGTTAATGTTATTGCTGTACTTCCCAGAAATTGGAAATCATAGGAAATGAAGTGTGATAAGTCATCCTTAATCTATGGAGTTGAAAAAAGAAAGCTGCTAAGATTAAATGGATTGTGAAATTTCCCTTGTTTCCTGATTTTCTCTGACACCTGGCTCCTCTTTCTCACCTGACTAAACCTCTGGGACTAAAGTAATCCTAAATGCAAAAATTGCAAGGTTTTCTCTGACAAATTTCTGCCAAACCCGGGGTTCTGTTTACAACACTGGGTATAAACAAATTCTTAGGGAAACAGTCCAAGCGCAGACTGCATATACCATCTTCTCCATCTTGGAAATGCCTGGTGTTAATACTTTAAAAGCTTCTCTTCCAGGAAACTTTTGCTCTAAATTTAATTGTTGGTAATGGACTTAACTTTTGTGAATTTGTTTATCCCTTCTTTGAATCTGTTCATAGATTTTAGGTTCTTTAGCAGTAGCTTTCACAACTTCATTATGCTTTGCATTGCAAAAAGTTTATTTACTTAGGACCTATGGCTTCAGAGCCAGTGGGTTGCTTCTTAGGTCTAGTAATGTAAGAATCAGTTTTTTTCCTTCCCTCTGCTTTTTAGGAGTCTGCATACTGAGTGTTACTCCACTGACTGTGGTGGAATCTGGGCTGATGATTTATGAAGAGAAAGCAAATGCCTGCTGTAGATGTAAATGCACCTCGCATTATCTATCTACCTCTCTCCTAGTTACTTGGCATTGTAGTATGCTAATGACAGCTTGGGGCAGGTGTGATTTCCATTTCTGTGATAAACCAGTTGTGTACTTGTCTTTTGAAAACGTGATGACAGATCGGGAATGCATCCAGTTAGACAACCCATGCCCTCCTCAACACTTGCTTGTGTTGGTGGATGCTGTGCTCAGTCAATTAACAGTTTGTCAACAGCTGATTATAGGATAGCAAAATTAAGATAGCACCTCCTGCTAAGTAGATTTAACTTCTCTTAGAATACCAGCACCTTAGTAATGACATTGTTTCCAGGCTGAGCTTGGTTTCCTTGCTGGTACTGCTAGCCTCTCTTGCTGTGCAGAGCCCCAGTGCGAACACCAGCTTTGTTGTACTTGCTGAGACTTTGGAGGCTTTCTTAATTTTTTTCATGATGACAAGGAATTAACACTGGCCCCAAAATGTCTAGGCAACCAGTCAAGCCTTTAGTTGCTGTAAGACGGTAGAAAAATATTCTGCTTCACAAAAGGTGAAGGGGTTATTTTGATCTTGATTGAGCTTTCTTGTGTGGTGTGGGTTTGTACATGAGTGGCATGTGTGTTTTCTCTTCAGCAGAACTGTAGCTTTCTGAGTTCTTCTACTTCCCCTCATGTCGTCATCACCACTGGCTTACTCAGTGGTTCAGATATCTTTCAAGATGCACCTGAGATGTGTCTATAGCAGCAAGCAGAATGACTGGCTCTTTCCCCTCCTTCATGAATGCTTGCTTTCAAATCTGTTATTAAACACCCATGCTGCTAGAGACCCTTTAATTTTCCTTTAGTTTGTTTTGTTGATGTTTGTTTTTTCCAGTTTATATTTTGATGTGGACAAACTGTTCTAGCATCTTCTATGTGTAGTGTTTTAGTGTACTTACAGAATCAATTCTTGGCAAGGTATGGGTAGCAGACAATTAATTTTGCATTTTCTGAGCTTCTAATAAGAGACAAGGAGGCATTAAGTGCCTTAAGGATAAACAATCAAACTCTTGAAATTTCCATTTTTGTGCTTAATGCCCAGCAATGAGAGCTGTATGGGCTAATGCTGTGGGCAATATTTCCATCAATATATAGTGTGGGGGAGAGGGAACAAGTGCCAAATTGGAAAGGCAGCACTTGATACTCACTTTTCCAGGTATAAATAAATGCCCAGACCTCCTGGGAGGATAATCAGTCCCTGTAAGAAGAGGATTATCTGACAGTGTACAGAGTAAAGATGCTTTTCTCAACTTCCTTTGTCTAGAAATTGTAGGTCACTAGCGTAAGTTGAGTGCACGGGCTCAAAATGAGGCCCCTGTGTTTCTGCTCATTTCCATGTTGCCAGAGCAGAGGTCAGAGGGGACAAACTTTCTCAGGCCTAGCACTGGGATGGCAGCTGAAAGGCTGCCCATGGAGACCCTCCTCATATGTCACAGTAACGAGAAGCATCATAGGGCGGAGTCAATGTGCTGAACTGCATCAGCTGGGAGCAGCACTGCGACCTGTAGTGTGGCTTCAGAGATGCTGCTGGAGTTGAGCAGGCTGCCAAGGCTAAGCTGCCTAGAGGGCCTTTTCCCATCCATTGCTCTACCTCTGCATGTGCACACAGCACTGAAGGCTGCAGGGGACAGCTTCATGTGAGTCTTGCATGGCAGTTAGAATTATTGACTTCAACTGTAAGAAATTCCGGTTAAAACCAGTGTATAAATAACCTATTTTCTTCTCAGGACATGTGATCTCATTGCTGGACTCTTGATGACTGTTGCCCCAGTGTATATTTAGAAAATTCTTCTTCTGCTTCCACAGAAGTAATGAACTTGTTTCACTTTGTGCCTTTGTACACATTATAAATGACAATCCCAATTAAAAGTAAAGCTAATAGAAGAACCCTCTAATCAAATTATCTGCCTGCATCTTTAGCAACATTTTCTCTTATTTTAAAAGCAAGGGGGATAAATTGAATATGGGAAAATGTGCTGTGTCTGGATTTCACAGCTCTCAGCTTTTGACAGTCTGTCTACACTCTCTGCCCTGGAGAAAATTCAACTGCACATAAAGATAGGAAATAAAATTACTTCTTGGAGGCCTTGGTATTAAACAGTCAATGTTGGCTGGAATCTAGCAGAATGCTCATGAGCTTTCTCTTAACTTGCTTATGGAAAACAAGATCTCATTATGCCCCATGAAAAATGAGTAGTCTTTCTGGAATCATCTCCATTAATTACCAGGTTAAAGCTCAGGTTTCCTTGTTAAAATGAATTTGGATTTTGCTAATTACTTTAAAAGGAACAGTTTCAAAGTGTTATCTTTGATTTTCTTGTCAAAACATTGCTTCCTAGTGCATTACTTTCATTACAGTAAATTGAAGGAAAAGAGGAAGATGCCAAAAAAGCAACATTAAAACTGCAAGCCATGGTGAAAGATTGAGACTTGAATTATCATACATTCTTGTAAGGAGTGAAAATGCCCCTTTCATTCTTTGCCACCAGCTTCTTGAAGTATGTGGCTGGAAGCATGATAGGAAGCATACCTGCCTACCTTTCCTTTGAGGTGACTGTCAAGAGCAGAAAGGTAGCAGTAACAGGCAGACCTTCAAATTTGTCTCTCTGCCTCTGTCCCAAGAGTGGATGAGTAACCAGAAAGCTGTTATGGATGAACTGTTTTTAAAAAAGCTCAGTGAATATTGAGCACTTTGAATCCTGCATCTTATTGAAAGCCAATGGAAGTTAGGCTTTTTGCCAGGTTTAAAAAGGTACTTGGGCTGAGCATTAGAAATGAAATATTTTCCTGTGAGAACTCGGATTCTTCATCTTGCAGTGCTTTTGAAAATCACAGTTGACTTTTTAATGTTACCCAAGGACATAAAAGGCAGGGAGGAACTAAAAAAAACCTAAGGATTTCAGTAGGGTCTGAGCTGAAAAGCATCTGCAGGCTACCTGTGAGGCATGTTCCAGGTGTAAAATAAGTGTTACTAAAAATATCTGAACATCGCTAATTTAGTCAGCTTTGAATGTCAGGTTGTACAACAGGACACATGTACATATTTTAAAATAAGAACTGATAAAATTACTCCATTTCCCTTCTGAAATGATTTGAACAAACTCTTGCTTTGGGCTGGCATCGCCTCCAGTGTGGAGCAGGGGATCAAATCACTAGCTGGGTGAGAAGAATGGGTTGTGGGCCCTTCTCTGCCACTCGGAGCAACTTGCCTCACCTCCTGGTCTGTTTGCTCCCCCATCTGCAAATGGACTGAGGGACACAGATAAAGCTCTCTGTAAAAATTGCATAATAGAACAAGAAGGTTTTACTGCCATTATACTCAAATGTAATTTTCATTAAGGATTTAGTGTAGTTAACTAGCAGTGATAAAGTCACTCCGTTTTCAAGGTAGATGGACAATATGATCTTTAAGCAAGTAGTGTGATAATCTGTGGGCAGCATCCTAATGCAACTCATTCTTGAAATACCTTAATGAGAAATTCATTTTAAAAGCTTCAGTACAGAGTAACTGTATTAAATACTAAGAAACCTACATATTCTGGTTATTAATATGCAAATACCCAAAGCATCCTACAGAAATTCATAATTTCTTACACTATCTCTTCTAAAAACCACACACAACTTTTTGGATCAGTGTAAAAATACATGTACTCAATGACAGTGTGTTAGGACCTTCATTTTCTGAAAAATCAGAACTCTTTGTAAAAAGTAATGAGTTCCTGCTGTTTCTTTCCTGGAAATGGATGGCACAATTCATCCCCTCTCATCCCGTGCTATCTGATTTCCATTGCTATTAAATAAAGACAAACAGTCACTTGCTTTTTTAGCT
The DNA here is from genome assembly GCF_040182565.1 of Anser cygnoides. NCBI lineage: Eukaryota > Metazoa > Chordata > Aves > Anseriformes > Anatidae > Anser > Anser cygnoides. The sequence goes on along the minus strand of NC_089875.1, from coordinate 6,012,566 downwards.
GTATACTCTTACATCAGCAATGTGGGACTGATAGTCATGACAAAATGCTGGGTTTGTGGAAGGAAGAAGTATTTGCTCTACTAAAATGCTGCATGCAGTTGTTGAAATGAGAGGTGTATGAGAATGTTCTTCATCTTTTCCTTTCGGTCTTTATCTGTGCCTATGTCCTGCTGTTGGTTCTACTTGATTTACTGCTGTACGTAAGTTCCTGCAGCACTAAGTATTGAGAGGTTCTTAACATGAATGAGGGGTGTTGCCTTTGAATGTCTGAGGAAAAATGTAAGCCAGCAAGGAAAATCTGCCTTGTCACAGGCCTTCCTGTAGGAACAAGAGTTTTTAATAGATCATGTGGTCTCTTTAATAGATCGTGTGATCTTTGGAGGAGAGCAGCTGAAAACAGGGTCCTGGCCTAAGTCTGTATTAATTTATGTGTACAAAGCAATTATTTAGCCCCTACAAATAAAGCCTGGGCAGTGCGTGTAGGTCAGAGTCAGGGATATGTGAAGTAGTAAAGCCTCAGTTTAAAATCAACTACCAAGGAAAGGAGAGGCAGGCCCTCTTCTCTGGCTTTCTTCACAACAGTTCTTACCAGTGAAGCAGCTGGCCTTGGACTCAGCCAGCTAAGCTACTCGATTCACCCAGTTTACAGTCCTACATTGGGAATGTGCTCTGGGCTCTGACAGCTGGGTCTTCCATTTCTAAATTATTTACATTAACTGCAAAGCTATTTCATCTACTTTGCTGCAAGCCCAAAATACAGATAATTACAGTAGAATCAGTTTGGCACACTTAGCATTTTGCTTACTGCCTTCTGCCTATATTTTCAACCTTCTTTGCTGTTAAGAGTATGGAGGATCCAGTCCAGAGTCTATCAAAACCAGTGGAATTGCTGAATTTCCATTAATTCCTGAAGTTTGGATGAATACTGTAGGCATGATAATGTTCAAAGTTCAGAGTAGCATTGTTTTAGAACTGAAAGATATTCTATCTGCTTTTAGTCCTGCCTTTTTGTTTTTGTATCCACAAAAAAGAAAACAAGAAACAAAAACAGCTTAAAAATAAAATGATCTTGTTAATAGAAACCTGTGTGGGGCTTGGGGGAGTGAGATTCTTCATGTTTTTTGGTTGGTGCAGACATGAACTTTTTAAAATTGAAAACATGACTTCCTAGGAAAGGGGGAGTCCCTTATAGGAATTTAAATTAGTGTTTGAAGGTCAGCAAACTAGGCTTATCTTCACGAGGGAAGTTGATTTGGTAAAAATATTTGATCCTTTAATGACGTATTTCAGCTATGAATTGTTGAAGTGCTTCAAAATCATCTCTCCCTGGTCTTTCGTGTATTTGAATCTATGTAGTGTAACTTCCTCTTGTATTTTTATTTCAAGCTAATATTTACCATGTTTCAGGCAATCGCAGTTTATTCAGAAACTGACATTTCTGCCAAAAAAGCTTATAAAAGATTTCAAAGGTCTGGCTTTCCCTTGAAAAATTAACTTTCTGATAAAATTTCTGCCAGTTCACAAGTCATAGATCTAGTCCTTCTGAATAGTGAAACTATTCAATGTTGTATGTTTTTATGATATAATGGGGATTTTTTTAATTATTTAAGCCACTACAGTTGAAGCTCTAGTTGAAGAACTGTCTTACCTAGGAACAGGATTTTTGTGTGTGTGTGTGTATGTACAGTGATTAACAATTAGGAAATATTCTTTCCAATGCCTCATATGCCTCACTTAGGCTATTTTTTCACAAGGAGAAATGCAGTACAGAGTTGGATCTAACTGCATAAAACAGCTCATTGCAAATACTAGGACAAGGCTGTTACATGTGTGTTAAAAGCAGAAGAGGGGCCACTGAAGAATGCCTTCTAGTGGGGGAAATCCTCACAGGTAAAACCAATTTAATTGTATGTATAACAGCACCAAAGGACAATGAGTTGTTCAGTCATGCCAAGAAAAAGACAAAGGGAATTAGAACTGGAAGCAGGCTGGTAGAATGATAGATAGCGGATTAGTCAGTACATGGGAACTTTACTTGGCATTCATGCAGCCTTCAGTCTCAAAGAAGAACCACAATGTTCCCCTGGGAGATTATTTTAAGATCCCAAAGAATGTATGTGATGTTCTTTAATATTGAGCAATTTCAGCATGTGCTCATACAGCCTTTTTTTTTTTTTTTTAAAAAAAAAACTCAGAAGTAACAAGTGCAGAGCATCCTCTGGAAGCATAGTTACTGTTCTTCTCCAGGAAAAGAGGAAAAAAGTATTCTCATTCCCAGCTCCACAGTAGCTATTGTTCTCCCCCAGATCCATTTTGCAGCACTACAGCCTGTGATTCTCTCACTTATGTTAGTCAGGAATTCTCTCCTGCTACAAAGACAATGCAAACTAAATTTGTTGTAATACCATTTGTGGCAAATTATTTTAGCTGCTAAATGGAAATCATCCAAATTAATTGTAAAACTGTTTTCAAGCTAATTTTCAACCAGAGTTCTTGAGGTTTACTTTTTAGTTTTCTTTTTTGTTGTTTTTGTTGTCTTAGAATTAAATTGCTTGAGTAATACAATCAAAATGTTTGAACTGCAGCTGTGCATAACATTGGCAGTTGGACATGACTATCCACATAGTTATGGTACCTGAAAAGTCACTTTCTTGTACAATTCACTTTTTCCAGCGACATTACAGCCAAATTAGATTGCTATTAGAGTATCAAAGCTATATTTAGGATGTTGTGGAGATGATGCACAAAAATAAATCTTGAAAGTTCACTGAGGGACAAGACTTTAGGCTTGATGTTCTTATGTCTGATCACAGCTTAAAATTAAACACTTAATCATCAAAAACTGCGTGACAAATATGTATTGATTCAAGTAGAGTGAAAGAGAAAGGGGCTTTTTTAACAATGTTGGAACAAGGGGCGGACATAATGATACCACATTTATCTGCTTGCACTTGTTAGCTGAACTCCGTAATCAGATTACCTGTAGAGTTGTGTTCATCGGGGCAAAGTTGTGTACTGTCATAACATTACTTATTCTCCTTATAAACTTTGAGTAAGGCTGAATATGTGAGTCAAAGCAATTTGGAGCCTGTTGTAAATAAATAGTGAGTTTCTCTGCCTGGCGTAAGGGGAGGATGCTCTAACTAGCTGGTCCTGGTGCTAGGGTACATGCTGGAGAGAGTAGTGTGAAGGGACAAAATGGTTTCTTCCAGAACCTGTTCAAGACTGTAATTGATTAAAACTGGAGTGAACAAACTTCGCTAGGTCCAAGTTGGGGCCATCACCGGCACTCTGTCTGAAAGCCCACGCCAGCTTTGGGAGCCAAGTGCTTGGTTTGCGCGGAGCTAAACTTGCTCTAACACTGCATGGCTAGCCCTACCCAGAGCCAAGTCTTCTGTCTGCAGCAGAGCGAATGTGCAATAGGTGGCACTGTTAGTTTACAACTCAGGCAAACCACCCACGGGCAAGTGGGAGTTGATGGTAGTTGCAGTCCAAAAATAAATGTGTGCTGGGCTGAATAGCAAGTGAAAGCTGCTACTGCAGGCCAGGGGACTGATTGACAAGTGCGTTCAGCTTCTTGCAAAAGTCAAATGACATGTGTAGAAGCAAGCATCTCGTGAACCATGAATATTATAAACCCAGTTCTACCTTCAAGTACACCTGTGTGATTCCCAAAAAAAGATTAGCCAAACTTTGTATGACATAGGGCAGAACTTCAGGTCTGGGTTTTTGCTTTTAAGTTCAAATCTGGCAAATGTTCACCCTGTTCCCTCTCCTTCCTCCAGAGTTTTCTTTTGCAGCTTTAATAGCTTCTTATGCCCCTATTCTTCCCTCTAGAAAGGGAGGTTTTTGAAGTGTTCTGTGATTCTAAGTGACTATATTTTAAATTTTCCACTGCTGTGAATGACGTAAATGACTTGAGCAGAGGAATTGCATGGCTCTAGGTAGCCAGTATACTCATCAAATGCCATGTGTGATTGAGATGAGTAGATGTTATGATTTCAGGACAGCTTTGCTAAGTTCTAGGAGCTGAATAAATTTCACACTCCACATTTCAGTAGGTGAAAGCTCTCTATGCAGGACAGATACCCAGTGGAGACACTGTTCTAATTTTTAAAATCATGAAAGGCTTTTGACACTTGCTCTATTAATTTTCCACTAAGGACAGTGAGTCCTTAAAATAACTGTTTAGCTAACCTCTGTATGAACGGGCTCTGCTTGTTACTACTAAAATTGGAAGTGCTCATTGTACTAATGGATTTTGGCTCTTCTCTACTGCTTTACCTTTATCTCTTAAGCATGGACATTATTATTTGAGCATTGGTTTTCTGAGTAAAAAGATAAAATGTGCACTTTAAATTAATCTTCCTTATCCTCTTTGCTACCCTGTCCCCTTAGAATTTCCTCTTTGAAGCTCAGAACAGCTGAACAGCAGTGCAGTGGTAATGTGCAGTCCTGTCAGCTAAAGCAATGCCACTGTGAGACTTTGCCTAGCTTTTTTAGCATGCCTGTTCCTAGGCACCAGGATTTTTAGCTTGATTTCTGTAAATCTTCCCTCTCAGGACATGACTTTACTAACCCAGTTAATAAAGCTGGAGACCTCTGTTGTGAATTACGGAGATGTCTTGATTCAGCTTTGTGCCATCAGTGTACCACTAATTTCTGCACATTAACTATTTCATCCTTTTTTGATTCTCCATTCCACATGTTTAAAGCTCGGTGTGGAGGTTTAAGGCTGCTTTGATAGACACCATTAATCACTTCAGTGATTCAAGCCCCCTGCCTAATATATCAAGCCTCAGACTCATTCACTTGCTAACTTCAAATCCTAAAATCTCAACTGAAGTATTAGCAGCAGGCTTCAAACTAATTTCCTGACTACCTAGAAGGGGACAAAAATCAGCTGCAGCTGTATACATGGGGGCTGAGCTGAATCTTAGAGTTTCATTGTACATTTGCATGCAATTAATTTTCATCTGAATTGAGGTCTGAAACTCTTTGAAAAGCAAAATGCTTGCTCTTCAGAGACTTTCTCTAAAAATGCTTTTCCTTTGGGTGAGGGAAAAAAACACATTTTAGAACAATTTGAAGTAGTTTGGTGAAAAATATATATGTAGCCATTCTAACACAAGATTATTCACAGATTATATTTAAGAAAAAGCTAGATAAAAACATAGAATATGAATCTGCAGTATTTGAATTCATGGTTATCTAAATTTTATTTGAACATCATCCATTTGGAATGAAAAGAATTTCCAAGATTTAGCACACGTAGCAGCTAATAATTCCTGGTGTGTGTTTCGAGGAGTAAAATATTTTTGTAATCCTTTTTTCTCATTTTCTCAAAGATATCCAACCTGAGGGTGAATGCCAATAGGTCTGACAAACATTTTTCTCCCTTTTTAATCAGCTTTTTGTGCAAATAATGCCTTGAAAAATAATTGCTGCCTTTGCTTGTGTTGAAGCTGAGTTTTCTTTCACTTCTGTCATGCCACTATTGAATTGCAGTGATGTTTTATATACACAGTCAGAAGCTATTCAATGCTTACACAGCCTGTGATTGCTGCCTGAAGTATTTCAAGTGTTATTAATCTCTTTGGTCTTGCACTGGTTGGCCCTTACCCTGTGCTTAGGTGCTGTACTCAGGACATCCCCAGGCCCATGTGTGGATGGTGTGTTGAAGGCTCCGTAGCTGAGAAATTTGTCCCGTTGTCCATGATCCTCGCAGCTCTGCTCTCACACCTATAGACTTGTTCAGATTAGTCTCTAACAGGCTGAGTGTGGAGGTGACAGGGGAGTAGATTTAGTGTTTGTAGAAACTCATGAAGACCTTACCATGTACTTCAATGGATGTTACATTAGAATTGAACTTTATCCCCTCACTGAAATTCAGGCCACTTATTCAGATGTCTGTATATGATTTAGTGATAAATCCTTTGTGATTTACAGGAGATCAGTGCTATAAAACAGGGCTAGCTAAACTAAATTTGACAGATCACCACCAATAACAAGTCCCAAAGCACCCTGCAGCAATTGCCACCCGTATCAGCAGTTCCCTGCGTGCACTTGCAAGAGGGAGAGGTGCATCACCTTGTGTTCCTGTCCCTGTCCCTCACAATGCAAACTGCAACTGTTTTCTGACTTGTGGTGCTGCAGACCCTCCTTTTCTCTCGAAGTAGCGAAGGAACTCCCCTCGGTCTAGCACCCATCATGGTTCTGACACTGGTGGCTCTGGCTGTTGTATTTTGACGTGTGCAGCTGGCAGTGATCAGTCCCTGCTGCTGGGTAATAGCAAACCAGAGCAGTGGGGTGAGTCTGTAACAGGCAAAGGCTGATGGTTGGTAGTTGCCTGTGTGCAGGCACTGATAATGACCTGAGCAATGCCTGTGTAGAGGCAGCAGGAAACAGATTCAGTGTAGCCTGGCCAATGTCTATGGCATAGCAGCCTCTGTCATCAATGGTGTAAATGTTGGTAGAAAGCAAAGAAATCGAAAAAGCAGGTCTCTAGAGCAAACTGCTGTGCTGACTGTTGCAAGGTGGTTGTCATCTAGCCTTGCACTGAGTATGAAACAGGGCAAATGAACAAGAATTGAGCTGGTGTTCTCTGAAGGTCTTTGAGGGTATTGACTATTTTAGATGTGGAATAAGCACTTCATTTCCAAAGAGAATTAGTGTTCCAGCAGTGATAGGCAGTCCCTTAGTCAGACACTATTTACAAAGCCTGCAGCTTCCGTGGTATTTTCTGCCATTGACCCTTCCTTTTATTGTGCTTTCCCAGCTAGTCTATGATAGGAGACACCTGAATGTCAGCTATTCTTTCCAGGTACAGAAATAATTTGAGAAGGTTGCAGGCTAACTGCCTGAATCTGTGATCAGGGGAAAAAGTACTTTTTTTTTCTTAGATAAAGAACTGCTTGTTTTTTATCATGTACAACATACCTGTTTTTCTGTTAGAAGGAAAAGCAGAAATAAGCCATTAGTGTCTTGTCCGTTCTGAAACCTCTTCTGTGACCCTGCTGCACCAAAATAAGTGTGCTGGATTGGAGTGTCTTGGCCACTCACAACCGAAGCTGATGTAAAGATTTCTTCTAGAATAGATCTGCTTCTGCTTGTGTTTAGGATGGTTGATGGAATAGATGTTTTGTCTGCAAATCTAAATAGGTTTGGATTAGAAACAATAAATCTCAGCCTCCATACTTCTGTTAGTGATAGGAAATAATTTTGAATTCAATTGAAAGTATTAAGAAGCTAAGTTATAACTGGATTGTAGTGTAAAATAGCATCTTAAAGCAAATAAAGACTTCTGTCCCTTCAGAAAATATATGTTTGTATTATTGTATTAGGTGCTCTTTGATTTTCTTGCTTTCAACTTTTTTTTTTTTTTTTTTTGTGGGTAAGGAATGTGAGTTTCCTTGTGCTTGAGGGAACTTCTGCCAAACAGATGCCAACTACTGAGTACCAGGGTGCAGTGTGGGCTGGTGGCTGGCTTGGGGGCCAGGAGCTGCAGAGGATTCCTGGGCGTTCCTCACCAGCAGGGGCCTGGCTCCCTGCCTCTGCAAGGCAGAAGGCAACAAGGGGAGGGCAGCCCCTCGCCCAGGGTGTCGGGCAGCTCTGTGCGGAGGAACCAGGTATCTCAGGGCTTTTTAGGTAGCTTCTCTCCGCCTGGGGAAGAGAGACACTTCTAGGCACTGTAAGCAGGCAAGAAATAAAAAGAAGAAAGTTGCTCAGATTCCACCGTGCTTTTAACTCACTGTATGCTTCCTTCTTGCACATTGTGCCAAGCAGTAATCAATCCAGCATTATACGCACTAGGTCTTTAGAAGTTTGTGTTGCAGGCATTTAATGTATACAAATCACTGCTTTGCTTGCCCTAATGAAAGCTTATCCTGGTTGAATGAAGCTTTTGAATTGAATTTTCTGTTATAGTACTAAATAAGCTGTTTATTAGAAGAAAAAAACATTTTGTGGGTGGTATCTCTGCAGGGGGTTTGCTGGTCTTTAAGGCCCCTTCCAACCCAAACCCTTCTGTGATTCTATGATTTTATAGGGGGAAAGAAGTCTTGTGCTGTTTCTGTGGTGTGAGTAGGATTCTTCTCTTGCTAATTTCTTTTAGAGGACATTAGCAATCTTTTCAGACCATGCATATTTTCAGACATTTTGAAAAAGATATCAAAACCAAATTTTAACTGAAATATTGTTACTAGGACCTTCATCACTGGTGAGAGATCTACATGGGTCCCAGACAATGCTGGCAGCTCACACAGCCTGGGAAGCATGTTGGCTTCCAAGATAACAATCCCATTTCCTTTGGGGATTGTCATAATTAAGCAAGTCAGAGTGGAGTTCAGAATGGCAGTGACTCATAACTGATACCAGTGGGTATGAGCAGGGCAAGTGGATTAAGATGGCTTATGCTGTGCTATGGGAATTAGCACATTTAACGACCAGCTGGTGAAACCCTTCTGCTCTGTGCAGAACAGCTGATTTCAGTGGGACTGTGCTGGAGTAAGGTACTTGGAGTCAGCAAGGGTACAGGAGTCTGTGTGCATTTTATTTACACTTCCTGCCATATTAAGGCTATTGTGTGTTTGCAGACTACGCAGTTGTTTGACAAGCGTGTTCTCAGGCAGTACATCTGAAAGTACACTATTTTATAAATAAATCTGTCACATGGTTTGTAAGATCTGTCTTTCACACTTGCTTAGTCAAAAGTATGTTACAACCCTTTGCACATGAAAGAAGAAGCGTCTGTTTTGTGACATGAAGACATTTGAAACAAAACTAAATTTGTTTGTGTTACTGGACTACCTATGAGCCCTATTTGTGTATTGGAATTGCACTCTGCTATGCACTGTGCAAACACAGGACAGACAGTCTCGGCTCCAAGAGTTTAAAGGTCTCAACATGCTGGATTTTAAAATGTAGTAACTTTAATGTGCTACTAATAACGTCCTATATAATAATGGTCTGTAGTTAAGGAAGAGCCTTGTACATTATTGCACTGAGATCAGCTTGGAGTACTACAAGATACCCAGATATTCTGATCTCCTGCAAACCTGGCATAACACAACTAAAAACAGTTATCACAGCAAAGTTGATCTCATAGTAAGGAAAGTGCTTTTTTTCTACTATAAAAACTTGGCCTCCTCTGCAGCTAAACAATCTGCAAAAAAATCATGTTAATCAGCCTTTTCTTATTAAGTTTTAAGATAGCAGCTCAGTTTTAAGGTGTTTATTAAATATTTAAAATGGTTTAACTGATTTGGAGCCTGAATCATCTCCCATTAATACCATTGAATGTTTTTATCAACTTCATTAGCAATTAGATACAGTCCTTAACCAGCTGGAAACCAACAACAAATTCATATTTGGGAAAAGCACCTGAGCCCTCATTTGGTCGGCTTTCTGGAGCCTGCAAACATTCCAAGGATTAAATAGATATATATATTTTTTGCCATTGGGCAGTCTCGTCTGCCAAGTTCTCACCAGATGCATGCTAATAAAGCTGGGTTTTATAAACAGCTCTGGTGCAGGGTTCAGAGTCATCTGAGTGACTCAGAGCTACTAACAGGGTTAGACTTCTCTTGGAACTGGTTTGAGCTGAGAATCAAGCTGTAAGCAAATGAAGTATTTGATACTCTTTCCTGAAAATGGTGGGAATTAAGTCTTTTCTCTCTGCTGGCATGTGGCATATCTCAGAGCTGCGCAGCTGGCATTGCCTGACAGTGGGGAATCCTCAGAGGCCAAGGACTGAATAGTCATGAAGGATTAATTGCCTTCCTGGCAAGCAGCAGTGCCCTCCTCAGGGTGCAACTCATTGCCAGAAGAAGGTGGGAAAGGTGGTGCTCCTGTCTGCAGAAGGTGTTCTGTGCGGTGGGCAGTTAGCATGACGCTAACAGGATGAATGCTCTTCCTATTTTCTGAGCATAGGATTCAGCCTGGAGGGCTGCTTCCTCTGCCAGATGCACTGACAACTCAGGCAAAGGTTTGAGCTGCAGACAAATGGAGGGCAGCTTGCAAGTCACACCAGTACAGCTGTAATTTAGGAAGGGGCTGGGATGGATATGCCTAAATCAACTACTTTCTGCTGTTAGGGTGTAACATCTTCAGTCTCAGCCTGTAGCAGCTGTTACAGTAATAAACTCAAACGTGAGGACTAGTGTGCAGAGGGATGTGGAGATGCTCAGTTTCATCTCCATCCTGTTTCTGCTAACTGGACAGTGAACAGACAAGCTGCTTTTTGCTGTCCTCGTATTTTCAGGTCAATGTTTCCAAGTCAGGTAATGTGCATGGAAGTATGGGAGTGGAAGATGAGGATGACTCCTGTGACCTTCCTTTTCATGGACTCAGTCTGAATCGGTCATAACAGGGCAGAACTCTGTGCTATTCTTCTACTTGGATGTATTTGTAGTATGATGGTCTTTGCTCTTAGCTATGCAGTTTGCTTTTCTGTTCCTTAGTTCCACAGTGGAAATAGAATAAACTCCAGCTTTGCTCTGTTCTCCTCTTAAATTCTGCCACTTGCCAGTATTTAAAATACTGACAAAAATTATCTCTAACAGAGCAGTCATAAATTCCAGCTGGAAGTGTGGTCATCAACGTGTTTGTGTACCTTTCAGGCTGGGTTGGGAATGTCCTGGCTACTACAGCAGCCAGGGGATGCTCATTAGCTAATCATGTCCTGTGATAAAGGTGATACAACATGATGGTGAACAGGAAAACAGGGTGTTTGAAGAGTATAAATAGAATTATTAAATGCTTTACTGACTGATGGTAGTTTGGTGTAGGGCTAGTGTTCTTGTAGCTTAAAAGGTTCCTTGTAACTTTGTCTCTGTTCTTTGGAGGGATCTGTGCTTACTGTATTATTTAAAACATATTTTCTGACTTACTCCCTGAAATTCATGAGATGCTGAGTTGCAGTGGCAAAGATGACAGGAGCTTTCTGTCATGCTGGGCTCTTCCTTACAACTAGGGTGCGTGAGTCCTAAAGAGTTATTGCTCATTGAAGCAAGCTCAGAGATGAAGCAGGGTCAGGAAAATCTTCCCCAAAATTTACTCGTGAAACCAGCTGCCTAAGAGAAATTTAAGTTAGCTGAGGAAATATGCCACGTATGTTTCCAAAAATGTCTAGAGCCTCATTTTAGAAGCTGAGTCCCTCCTAGAAGTGGGAGTCCTTATTGTCTGCAATTCTAAAACAAAGCTATTGTGCATGATTATGACACCGGATTTTCTTGTATTATGCAACTAAGTGAAATGAAATCAGGGCTTCCGAGACTATGCTTCTTTTCTTCCAGGACTGTTTTTTTGATTGGTCTTGACAGCCCAAGGAGCTGATTACCAGGGCTTTCTTCCCACAAACATTTTGGTTCTGTTGCAAATTCAGCCTGGCATATTTGTCTCCTTTAACACTCTTCCATTCCATCGTCTGCTTTATTTGTTCTTAATAGCTACTTGCTTCGGAGTGGGAGATCTCCGTGTGACCATTTTGGAGATCTTCATTTTTAACAAATAAGGTAAAACAACATATATATTGGAAAGGAAATCCTTTGGTAAGAAAGAGCTGGAGGTGTGACTGAACTAAACAACTTAGGGAACTGACCAAGTTTTCTAGCTCAGTCACAGTCTGGTTTTTATTTTGTCTTGGGCAATTCACTTAATTCACTTGATTCTTTTCATAAACATGGGTATGATACTCCTGTATAAGGAAGCTGTAATCTTAAATCCTATAAGGTTCAAGCTGCATTGCTACATGGTATGAAACTACAACTTGGATATCTACTCAAAACAACTTTATTACTCAACTATAATTTTTACATTTTGTCCAAACCAAATGAATGCCAATTTAACTGATTTGTGTTGCATATGACCCTTCCATAATTCATAATGTATTAGAGAAACAATTTTTATTACAGTACTAACTGCAAGCAAAGATAGGGAATAGATACATATTTTACAATCTATTAATTCTGTACCATTTTAGAGCAGGATACTTAGCAGATTACTTACGCTAATATCCTTTCTCTAGACTGCTTGAGGTCATATATAATGGATGATGTACCTTTTTGTGTATATATGTATTATGCATAATTTTTGGACAAGTTGGTATCAGGTCTAGGAATTATGCCAATTTATTATGGAAAAAAAATGATGGTATTTAGCACTTCTGTAGCATTTTACACTTTTTTCAAGGGGAATTTTAACTCATTAACCATTATATGTCTATGGAGCACAAGTGTTGTCACAGTTATAAGAATCTAAGTGATCTTTCAAAGTTAGAACCAAAGGCAGAATTAAACCTCAAATAGCTCATTCTGTCTGGTGATCAATTTAATAGGTCACATCACTTCATTTACCTCCAATAAAAAGTTCCTAAAACAGGGACTGGGCTAGTAGAATCCAAGAGCCTTCTGACTTATTTGAGGGCTTGACTCCCTGGATATTAGGATTTGACAGAGTGAGCAGGTAAATACAAAGTGGAAGCATCCTGTCATCAAGTCTTAGTGAGAATATCCTGCTGTTGGTTAGCAAGGACCCCCAGCTGCTGGAGACAGGGTGTTACTTGGTTTCTTTCTTTGCAAATTTACCCCATTTGGTTATCTTTTATGCTCGCTAAGCACACATAAGATGAACAATTGCAGGTGACCAAGTGAAAAGCTGAAGGCTGCACTGAGTGTTATAGAAAGGAGGGACTGAAGATAATTATGTGAATTGTCATTTCCTGAGCTTGGGAATGTCTCCTCACAGTTTTGTTTGCTAATTACTTGTAAGTATAGGAATGGCCCTCATTATAAAATCAGTTTCTCTTTTCTGGGAAAGTTTTTGTGGATAGACTTGTAGCCCTATAGTACAGAAGTGAGAGAAGACAGCTTTAGACAGATCCTGGATAGCTCTGTTTTCTCTGTGCTTGCTTCCAGCAGATATAACTTTTTCAGGGAGTAGGTGAAATGTACCTTCTGAAATTGTAAAGCCCTCTGTAGCTTCTTACCCCAAAAGACCTTTCTCAAACTTGTCATGCTGTAGACTGCTACGGGCATAAAAACCTCCAGCTTTTTCCTTTTTTTTTTCTTTTTGTTTGTTTGTTTGTTTGTTTGAACCAACCTCTGGCTGGTTGCACCTGGTATTCTCCCGACTTCCAATTTTAATGTTACAGGGTGTGTTTTCAGAGTAAGGCAGAACTGAATGAATGGGATTAGAACTGACAGCACAGATTTCTGATCAAAACCATATCTAAATCCCAGTATTTCCTAAGCTCCTAGAGCCAACCAGTAAGAAACACGGGATATAATAAATTAAGTGGCATCTAGTCCTTAATTATGTTCTCTGCATTTTTTATGTAAGGTGTGTTTCCGGCTTTTGTTAACCAGGCTGGAACACTATGTAATGCTATAGGGTTTTTCATCCTTATGAAGGCTTTCATTATTGTGTGTGTATATATATATAATGTGATAGATAATAGCATTTTTGGTGTTACCTATAGACATACTTTTGCTTTTATATTGTCATGGCTTGGAGCTCTGTTCATAAAAGTGGCTCTTCCCTGAATATTCTTTATTCAAACCTCCCCATTGACATCTGTTGAGCTGTAACATTTGTGTATCAGCACGTAGTGGTTCTTTCCACATCGAAACAAATTTGCTGAAAATGCTACAAGGCTCTTCTGGGCATGCCACAAACCATCACAGGTTCCTTTCTTTGCATTTGTATGCCTCAAAATTTGCATGTAAGTAACTGTCCCTGATCCTTCTATTCTTTGAATATCCAAGCTTGTAGGAGTACAGGCAGTCACTTGCCTGTCCTTTGCTGCTGTATCTGCTTCTCTTGCTAAGGTTCTCATAATTGTCTTTCTTTAACCTGGTATCTTTCTGCCTTCAGGAAGCAGTTTATTTTCCATCGGGGTTGGTTTGGTTTGATTTTTAGTTTAAAAATGTCTGATAGCTAAGAGTTCTTGTTTTGTGTGGATTCTTCTGACCTTTATCATTTTTTTTAAAAGATTATACACACTGTCACTTTCTGTTTCCACTTGCATGTAAACATTGAGTATTATGGTATCATGTGTGCCTGACCCTCTGCAATTTCCTCCTTTCTTTTTCATATATCAAATTGTGTGAGAAACTCTTATGGAAGACTCAGTCTATACTGTGGACTTACTGACTTGCAATTGAAAAACTGGGATGCTCTTGTCTCATCCCAAGCAACAGGCAGATTAAAAACAAAAGCAAAACCCAGAAAATGGTAGAACCCCCAAACCATCAGAACAACAAATCTTTTCCCTACTTCTGGCAGCTATTAAAATAGAAGCAGAAATGCTAGCCCAAGTGGCAAAATTCTTTTGTTCAGCTTGCCAAATGGTTTGCTCTGGCCTGGTATGGTCCTAGGTAAGTGGAAGCAGTTGTTCTTGCATAGCTGACTGGTGCTTGCTCAGAGGTTTAGAGTAACTTCAAAGTCCTGGTCAGACTCTAGCATGACCTTGCAGGACTACGGATTAGATCTGTTGCCTTTATCTTTACCTACATGCTGTTTTGTGCATTATGAGAATCCCACAAAAGGGTATTTTTTCTCTTCTTATAGCATGGGGCAGTGTAAGCCAACTACATTGGGATCTATCTCAATATTTTGAGTCTCTTTTTCACCCTGGGAGGATGTTGGTTGTCCTGAAGGATGATGACTTTTCCTTATAAATGCTTTTTATTCTAGTCAACAGTGCTGTGGCCATTCATATTCACATTAAAGTCCAATTCCTGTTTCCTTACAGATTAGATTTTAGAATAATTTGTCTGCAGGATAAACCAAGTCGTAATGAAAGCTAAAAAGATTTCAAAACGGCTTAGGATTCGATGTGCATTTGAGGTCACTCTAACCCTAAGTACTGCTTTAAAGTTAAAACAGTGAGAGAGTGACAATATAATGTTACTATGAAAGCATAATTCGTCTGCATGTCTTTCAGTTTCCCACACTATTAAGCCTATTAAGCTTCTGAAGCACTCTGAAGAGGCATTAAAAATTGTTGATGAGAGAAGTTCCCATCAAAGTCCATTAGCATAAAAGAGTGGTCACAGTAGCTGGGACTGACATATTTCATATTCCTTTCCTATAAGAGTAAGTCTGTACTTCTGAGGAGCTTTCAGGCTCAGTCTTATTCAAAGATGATCTCAGATGCCACTTAGCATTCCCATTGCTTTTCATGTACTTCTGTGAGGAGCAAGCATTCTGAGAATGAAGTGTATATTCACTTTAGTAGGTTAAAAAAAATGGGAGAAGGGGAAGGAACAGAAGCCCGGCTGCAGGGAAGACTGTTTCCTGGATTCTCAGCTTTGCATACCCATGGAACAAAAGGCCTGTCAAACCTCAACGTGGTCACTAGGTCTTCTGGAGAAAAGGAAAAGCTCCAATTCTCCTGTCAGAAGTACCAATAGATCCTTGGATACTGAAACACCACACGGAAGCAGGAGGCATCATAACGTTATGGTGTAAAAAACCTGACATTAAGTATGGTGATACTTTGCACTTCAAAACAGGACTGATTTACATAAAAGGGGCCTTGAGCAAAATCTGTACTTTGCTACACAATCGTAATGATTTGCTCCACTCTTGTCCATAGTATAAGTCACCTCAACTAATTCAGGTTTGTTTGTAACTGTTCTTGTTGACAAAAATTAGAACTGCTTGCTCAGCATACCCATGGTACATGGCCTGGGTAACACCACCTGCCAAGGTAGGAGCAGCAGTGTAGGCAGGGTGCGTGGCTGGGCTTCTCAAGAGGGCTTTGAGCACACTTGCCCAATATCGCTCATATGAACGCAAAAGACATAAGGAATCAGCTTGAAAAATAGTGGCAAAGAAGCATGAAAACTTGCAACAGTGGAGAAGAGACCCTGGAGCAGAAACAGCAGTTGTCAGAAACAGGTTTGCTGCTGCCAGAAGTTGCCCTGCAGCATCATAATCTCCACCTGGACCTGGCTGAGCATCCTCTGTGGTGGGTGCCAGGAATAGCCTGCATCCAAGCAGGGGACTGTCAGTACAGGGTGTGGCAAGTAGGGACCCCTTTGGGGCTGTGTGTGTGTTGGCGGGTGTGAGTCCTCTGGTTTTCTGTTGTATTACTAATGAGAATCACAGCCACTGGAGTGTGAGAGTCAGGGAAAGTATTCTAGAACCTGGGGAGCTTTAAAGCAAATTGAATTGTAGCTACTTGATCCCATCTGTCAGGTGGGTAGGATGTTAAATCAGATGCTGAATAGTTTATTGGGCTGCATTTTCAAAAAAAAAAAAAAAAAGAACTCAACATCCAAATCACAGCCAGACTTCTCCATCTAGTCTAGGCAGTTAAATATTTGGCCATATTTTCAAAAAGCCATTTTTGAATTGAATGTTCCTGAAGATATGAATCTCTTACTACTTAGGAAATCCCTATCTGGGTACCAGATTTCCTATAAAAGTCTTGATTCACTTACAAGCAAAAGCATTTGAGGATCTGGTCCTGTGCTTACTTAATCCCACTTAGCTACTCATAGGTGAATCATCGTGCTAGGTTAACAGCTGGACTTGATGATCCTAGGTCTTTTACAACCTAAATAATTCTGTGAGTGTTTTCATCTGTCTTTTGGTAATTACAGCATGTTTTGTGCTTATTTAATCTGTGCCATTTGAACAAATTTTACAGGAAAATTTTCAGTATCTCCTCAAATAACATGGTTGTATAAAAAGTTGACTTCTTTTGTGACATAAATTCAGAAGTATCTGGGATAAAGAAAAAATAAACATTTTAATGGTTTATTTATACATTTAAGCTCTATTTATACTCCAAACAAACTTTAAGTGTTTATTTGTAGTTGTCTTAAAATTATTTGCTTAAGAAGGAGAAAGGTTAAATCACAGGTATACTAGAATGCATTGCTTATTTATGTTGGCATCAACTTGTACAGAAGGGAATAGAATTATTATTCTTAATAGATGACAGTAGTAGAACAGGAATATTTGTAATCGTGCCCATGTTCCTTTCCCAGTTGGTTGTATTGCTCTGATAAACAGCATTAATCAGAAACAGTATTTTATAGGATTAGCCAGTGACTAATGGCTTGATATTCCACACAAGCCTGGATCCTGCAAATTTGTCTTTGACATCTTTTTGTAAAAAACAGTATCAGTTAGCAAATGTTGTTCCAAATAAGATCTGTGTATCAACAGATATTCACATATTCATAAGTTTATAGCTTTAGGATATCCTAGAAATTACCCCATCAATCATTAGATACCTTTCAGTGTGTGTTGTTCTTCCAAATGTAATAAATGAATAAAAGATGGGCTGGAACTTGTCATAATAGCATTGCAGTCCTTCTACTGTTCATGTCCAATAACAGATGGTGTTCCCATTCATATGATTCCTATGTTGATCACAATTATGTTGAAATCATTTTTCCAAATTACTGCTCTAAATGTCAAGTGTTGGGTTATGCTCTTCTCAAATTCTGTCATGTTTTGTCTCAGAAGTTCTTCTCATGTAATCATTGGGACTAGTCTGACTAAGAATATTAGTTTGACTACAACATGAGCTGGATTTTTTCTGGGTCTCTGGGGGTTATGAATTAGTATTGCACTGTTGCTTTATACCAGTTCACATCACCTGAGGATCTTGGTTTATCTTCCAATGTGCTAATTTTAGTGGAAAAAGAGGTCTAAAATATTACTGAGATAAAACTTGTAGTAAATGCTGATACTCTCACATCTTTCTTTCCTCTGAATGAAGTTTTGAAGGCTCTCTGTGCTTTACATGTCAGTAGCCCTTTATTATGCTGCATTTTTTTGTCTGCTCTTTCAATATCTCTTTGGGGTTTTGCTCTTGCCATCTTCTCATCTTACAAAATGATGTGGTTTTCCCATGCTTATCAAAATGTATTTGCCCAGATTCTCAGTCAGGTGAAGCCTCAAAACTTGGGATAAAGCCTGATTAAACAATTGAGAAACTTGTCCTGCTGATGGAAACAAGCTCTGGTTATCCATCTTTTTTCACATTTCACAGTTCTCCTATGTAAAAGACTTGTCTACTGCCTGTTGAGTCTCAAGGTATCCACAGCAAATATGCGTTATCTTCTGATTTTATTGTGATTCGGGAAACTTTCAGCTGGGACTGGTTTATGAAAAGTATAAAGACTAACACTTGAATAAAGCAAACATGTATTTTACAAATGCAACCTAAAAATATATGCCAGCATTACAGTACAAAGACTTTGATTGTGTGAGGAAAAAAAATTAATTTAACTCCAAGCAGTGGTGCTAGAAGCATTATTTATGAAGTATAAAAGGAATTATTGCTGTATTTTAAAAGTACACTGTAATGAGAAGGAAATTTCTTTTAAACTGATATTTTACTCTACCAGTTATATTTATAATGCAATACTTGAATATGCATAGGTAACTCTTCATAAACTTTACCTAAAAATCAGTACTAAAAGGCTAGAATTATTCGAGATGTGGCAATTACTGCCTGCAAGATTATCGCTCTCTACTGAACACTTAAAGCAAGCAAATCACTGCCAAAATACTGCTGCTAGCTAGAAAGTGTGTTAAACAGGGAGTGTAAATCACAAGCTATTATGGTGTTTTTATATGGAATAGTTCACTAACAGATCACAAACCGTGGCAGTTAGACTTATAACAGGCATATTCCTGAATTCAGACAATACTTAGGGTCTTTTACTGCGTGAGGATTTACTTGCAGATCACTGTTCTTTAGTCGCTGGGCTATTTAACACATTGCTGGTGTTCAGCCTGTGAATTGTCTGCAGTGGGTGAATACTCCCACACGTCAGAGAGCGCTTGACTGCATTGCTAAATCAGGCAAATCTTTTGGCCCTAACTCTCTAGGTTTTCATGCAGAACTGTCAGCAGGATGTATGTGAGTGCACCAGAGCTGCTTTGGCACAGCCAGGATGGGTTAGGTGGCCTCCAGGGCAGTTTAAGCTTGGCTGGCAAGAGGGTAAGGGCTTTAAAATCATAGAATCATAGAATGGCTTGGGTTGGAAAGGGTCTTAAAGATCATCTGGTTCCAACCTCCCTGCCATGGGCAGGGACAACTACCGCCAGACCAGGTTGCTCAAAGCCCCATCCAGCCTGGCTTCAGACACTTCCAGGGATGGGGCTGTATTGGGTTTACATGGCAAGGTTTTGGTGCAACCTTCCCTTTACTGGGAATATCTAAACCAGTCTCAGTGTATTCTGGGTTATAGTGGTTTCTGTAGGAGAAAGTGAAGTTCTTTCTTACTGATGTGGAGACTTTTCAGATGGAGATGCAGACATCCAACTTCTTCAGCAGTTCTGGCAGCACCCTATGTATACTTTGGTAGTCTTTTTGTTCCTTGTGGGTTTTAACTGTGCTAAAATATTTGGCATTTAAATTACAAACGCAGAGGGGAGCGTGGCTATATTTTGCAGGCACTTCACTATTATTTTTCTATCCCAGAATTTGCTTACTTGAAATATGAAGCAAATATGAAAGATTTTTGACTCAAATGCGTGATACAGGTAAAGCCAGCTGAGCTAATCAAGAATGAATAGTAACGTCATGGGAAATGGTTCTGAATGTAATGTAGCAATTTCTTAGTCTATCTGGGGAAACTAATTTGTATGCCATGGCACAGACAATGCACCCCTGTTTGCTCCTGTCTCAGACCTGGTTCGCTCTAGAGAGTCTTCACAGATTAAATAATGCAGTATAACAAATTCACTAGAGAGCAAAACAGTCTTCAGACATGTAGCATGCCCATTTCTGAAAGTCTGACTTCAGGAAAGGCAGAGAAGCTTGGGTGTTTATTGCAGACAACTGAACACCCAAGATCAGGAACTTAGAATGAAAATATCTTCATGTATATTAAGTGCAGCAGCTCTATTACAGTTATACAGTATCTTCGGTAGGTGCAGTACCCTTTGATAACGTTGTTTTTCATGCACAGTTGATCTTGCATCATTTGGTATTAAGGGACCCACATAATCCCTTTAAATATTGAATACTATTTTCGTATACTGAAATCTGTCAGTAGTGTTATATATTATATGTAAAGCAATCATCCCTTTTTCATTTTCTACCTATAAAGATATTGTCCGTATTTCCCTCTCAGATTTATAACACAGACAGGTTTCTTTCTGAGTAGCTGTACATATAAAGCACCTAGCAGCAAAATGGCTTTTAAGTCATTTTTATAGCACTGTAAGGCAGTACCTTTTAATGGCCTTGCCTCAGACCATAGAAATGCTGCCATTAGAGGTAGGCTGTGGCGCTCTGTATCTGCTAGAAGGAAGGAATTCTTCAGAGGTTAAAACTCTTCATTAGAGAACACAACTTTATATATTGAAGCAAAGATTGAACTCTTACTTGTTTTCAAAGCTTTTAGAGACATTTTAAAAAGTTATGCAGAAAAGCCTTGTTATTCAATTGTTGGAAGCAGCATGGGCCAAGCTCAAACAGCTATCAAATTTAACGCGCACCTGACTCAGTAGGAATTTTCTCCTTTCCCCAAAATGTCAAGGATCTCCAAATACATTTCCCAGTTACCTTAACAGGTGTCCTTGGTCATTCAAGTTTGATTTACGATGCAAGAAAAACTTTAAGGAATACAGCATCAACTATAGAAATGGAACATCTGTGTACTGGTATGATAAAAACTGTGCCTCCTGGTGACTGTGAGAGTAGCCTTGTCCTCCTCCATCTACCACCTTGCAGTACTAGAAAGCAATGCGTGTTCTTTCGTGTCAGCAAGCCTTGCTTGTACTTTGGGGTCAGACTGACACTTGAGCAGCAGCATCCAGAATCCTGAAGATGATGCATCTCCTGTCCCTTGCAGATCTGCCCCATGCTTCAGCCAGATGTGCCTTCCGATCATCTCAGACTGATATTTGACATGCATGAATAGCCTTAGCCTGCTGCATGCATGGTTTGGGATTGATTATTTTTTAGCCACAGGCATGAGCGAAGTGGAGCAGAACTGAGCTGAGCTTGTGCTGTGAGAAGGCAGCTGATCTCACCTCTGTCCCACCATGCCTAGAGCTTGGCCACCTACAAGCTCCAATTCTCCCACCAGGTCCTGAGAGGTACAGGCTATGGGTAAGAGGTGTCCAGGAGGCAGCAACTAACCCTTGCCCAAAGGCAGGAGGGATGAATTCTGTTCTGTTTGGGAAGTGTTGGCTAGCTGTTTCATAAATTAACAGCCTCATAAACTGCTCTCAGCTGTGATTTATCTATTGATCCATGCTGCAGGCTGATTCTTTAAGGCAGCAATGAGGCAGGCAAAGCAGGCTGTAATTGGGCTTGGGGATTTAAGTGTTGCAGAGGGGCAAATCAGTGGTCATTCTGTTGGAAATTGATTTCAAATAATTTGAGAAAATGAAGAAAACTGATGACAGCAAAAACTGTAGTTTTCCATGAAGGCATTCAGTATGCCATGTTCCAAGCATAACACTTTTTAGATTAATATAAGTAGGGATGTGTGTGTGCATGGACAATAGTCACATCCCTTCTTTCACACAAAGGGGAAGAGGCTTATCGACTCCCTTTCTCATACCTCGGAAAATACCCGAAAATGTTCTCATATTCAACATTCTTTAAAAAATTATGTTGAGAAAATACTATACCAAGATGCTAATTCTTCTAAAAGGTGTGCACAAGATATGTTGGAAAATAAGCAGCAACCTAGACTGGAACACAGTCTAGTCTTTGAAACACTTTCTCTATGGAGGAATAAACTTTATTTCTCAGATAATTACACTTTGATTAGCTTTGCTGGAAACCATTCAGAAATGCATAGAAGTATTTTAGAGCACACAATACACTGTCTTGTCAAATGAGCAGGAGATCACAGCATTCTGCTGCCCTGCCCTCCCAGACTACTGCACACAGCACATGCAAACCAGTGTTTTCTAAATTTTCTAAAACTTGTCAAATGCAATGCCTCCTCAGGGAGGCAGTCCTACCTGGCAGGAAAAGCGAACACAGAAGGTACTCAGGCTGGTACAGCACTGAGAAATAATGACTTGCTACAAAATAAGGACTGAATATTTCAAGCTCATCAGCTCTTCCAACCTCGTCTAAGTCTGTGGAGATCTGCTATCTTCAAAAGCATTTCTGGAAGGAAAGTGAGAAGACTGTGGCGCCTCTGTGGCATATCAGAAGTCAGCTGTTTGCTACCAGGGAGTGATAATGTTAGAATACTTTTGGAGAATCCTGCTGGGGATATATAGAAATCAATTGTTAATGTCTCGTTGTGGTTTGAACTTGCTATTCTCAGTGATCATAAATGTCCCAGGGTGCTCTGTGAAGCTACTTCTATGGATCTTTGTCCTTGTTCTTTTTTCCATTTTTTGAGCACATGCCATGAACTTTATTGCCTCCATTTAATGAAACGCCTCCCCTTCTGCATGTGTTGCCATGGCATTAACAAACTGATTGTGTTTTATATTGCCTGTTAGTGTAACTCCAACCTTTCTATACAGCCATTTGAGATGCACATTAAGATTCTCTACAAAAAAAGTAATACTGAGTTTATCTAGCAACTTTCCTCTACAGTCACCACAATTACATTCTGAGATTCATGGCTTGTTGTTTTTGTGGGTTGCATGGCATTTTCTGTTGACTACAATATTTCTTTCCATCTTCAGACGTGTAATATCTGGAATTCTTCACAGGTATAAAATCTGGTATCAAAACATTTCTAGTACAAAAAATTATCCTTTGCTAAATACTGGATGGAGCATGAGAAGAGGTGCTGCATGTTATAAAGCTCCTAACTGAGGCTCAGTTCGTTCTGTGGGGGAATCTGTGCATCCATAGACATGATTTCCAGCAGTCCTTCTTCCCTCAGTGGAATGAGGTTCAGCTCAACTGCTGCTGCAGCACTACTCTTTCAACTCTTACTGTGCCAATGGCCTGTGTGGCTGAGGACTTCTTAAGGGAGAGACTAGAGACGGTGGGAATGGGAAGTGAAGGGTATAGCTTGGACCTTCCCTGGTGTAAGAAGGTGCTGAAAAATTTAAATCAGGAGGTTTTAGGTGCAGACAGTTTCCCTCATAGAAGAGACAAAGGTGTACAGCTGATACTCAGGGCACAGAATGTGGGGATTGTGTTCCTTGCTTTCTTACTTTAGTTTGCTACATAAATAAAAGGTCTGACTGCTTCCACAGAATTATTAGAGGGAAATGGTTTCCTGCAAGGGAAGCAAACTGGCCCCAAACCAGTGCCTCTGTCTCCACTGCCATTGTCTCTAGGTAGCATTTTAACTCATGTTCTACAGTACTATTAGATATTAATTGCAGCTTGCAAAATGCTTATCAGATAATACCCATGTCCCTTTTTTAGATCAGTAATTTGAGGTAGGAGGAAGCTTTTACTGATGAATAGTGATGGAGAAAGGAACGAAGCAGGGAGACCTGACTCTTAAAAACCTGCTTTACGTAACATAGATCCTAGCTTTGTGCAGATAGTCACATGTTAGTATTTTGCATTTCCTGTCAAAAATACATGCACATTAATTTGCTTGTAAGAGTCTGGATTTTTAAATGGACACAGCCTCCATGTTAAAGGTCCCTAGAATTCCCATGTCCCACTTCTGTCTGTGAAAACCACCTCTAATGAACTAATCCCAGGAAGAAATCAGGATCTGCAACCCAATGGAAATCAGTGAAATACCGTGGTAGATCAGTACTGTGCATGGTTAGGCACTTGGCTTTGTAGCTTCGGAAGCAGGACTGACACTGCTCTGGCTTTGTAGTTGATGAGCTCACACTATTGAATTTTCAGTGACTTTATTTGAAATGCCAAGCTGATGTCACACTTCTGTGTTGTTCCTCTGCTTTCTTTTATGCTCCTTTCCTGAACTGCTCTGCAAGGCAGCTCTGCTTTAATTCAAACACTTCTTCAGGAATAAGTCCTATTATCTTAGTTTGATGCATATTTGAGATAGTAGCAATGGTTAGAATCTTATTGACAAACTTGGTACCAAATCATATTAAATGCTCACCATCAATTGTTTGTATGTTAATCACAAGATCCTTCCCCCCACCCTGTGCTGCTCTGTTCATTCTTGTTATTGCATCATATCTAAAACATCTGTTGTTATCAGTGCTGTGAGGCATGTAGGAGAGCAGAGAAACAGTACTTGATTAGCTTTCTTGGAAATCTGGGCTCAGTCCTCAGCTTGTCTAAGACTTCTTGTAAGATTGTGGTCTCTTAGGGGAGTGATAATACTCGCTCTGAGCACGCTTCCTTTCTTTATGTCACTGATTTAGATAGCAACAAACAGCCCTTGTCCAAACAGCTAACTGTGTATGTGCAAAGTATGGTTATACTGATGACTGAATTCTTGGTGCATTACAAGATTATAAACAGGTTAACATATTCTTGGCACTGCAAAGCAAATAATGTCTATTGTTCTTGTTTTGTTTTGTTTTGTTTTTCTGTTGAATAAACAAGAAAAAGTAGTTTCTTTAGTTGGCATTTAGATTCAGTTTAATTTTGTAAGCACAGAGTTTTCTTGCAGATGACCTATGAAATACTGGCCACACTGGTGGTGGGAATATTAATTCAAATCAGTGCATGTACCAGATATTCCCTATGACTCCTACAAATCTCTATGTTTACAGAAGTCAAGAGGTATTCTTTATTATAGTCAGTGATGTTCTTTTAGCTTGGGTTTGCTCACGGTTCTGTATCTGCTGGCTTCTCTGAAACCTGAGATTCTGTAATAATTGCTCTTTCTTATTTGAAATTATATGTCATGACCTTTATATATTTACAAGACTGCTGGGAAAATGAATGTTGAATACTAAATTAATCATCAGGTGTTTCATCAAGGCCGTTGCATAATCTTATACAAAGATAATTGTAAGATAACTTATTTGCTTTCAGGGGGCATGTTTGGAACTCCTATCAAAGCTGATGGAATGTCTTCAACCAACATTTCATTGGTCCCATTCAGTTTTACCTGTTAGTCCTCTTCATTTCTATTTTCCTGGAACAAAAGAACTTTGGTTATTGTGGAGCTTAACGTCTGATATCAAATTTGAGGACAAAATGGGAATAAGGGGATCAGTGCTGTTTGCTGGTCACTGCTACGGAATAGACACGTTGGCTGTTTCTCTCCTTTTCCTGCTAGCTATGTTTTGCTCGTGAATATCATGACATAGTCTGTGCTCTTCTTTTAAAAAGGCATTTTTCCTCTTCTGTTTAACCTCCTGCTTTTCTTTGACACTGGCTTTATGCTTCTAATAATGTCTTCTAGTTGGGAGGTTGGTAAATGTTGTTTGATTGCTCAGCAGGCATCCTGTTAGAGCAGATTGCCTCCCAGACAGCCAACTGCTTACATCACAGAGTCATAAAATCATCACCGTAGAGTAGCCTGGGTTAGAAGGGACCTTAAGGACCATCCAGTTCCAACCCCACTAGATGCCACCCACTAGATCAGGTTGCCCAGGGCCTTGTCCAACTGAATTTTGAACACCTCCAGGGATGGGGCATCCACAGCTTCTCTGGGCAACCTGTTCCAGTGCCTCACCACCCTGAGTAAAGAATTTCCTCCTAACCTCTAATCTAAATCTCTCCTCTTTTAGTTTAAAAGCTTTGTCCTATCTGTCCACGTAAAAAGTCACTCTCCATCTTTTTTAGAAGCGCCCTTTAAATATTATTTTATTTTTGCGATGAAGAGTTACAAATCATTTTAATATTATGGTTCAAGGTTTACATCACAACACAATTGCTCCAAGCCTTAGAAATACAATTTTGGAGCAACTGTTTTCAACTACATAAATGGTGTTCTGTTGCTTTGTGACTAATCTTTTGTCAGTCATGGAATTTCACCCTTTACAACTGCAAGTTCTGTAAAACAGCCAGAATGGGAATGAGAAGTGTGTGATTCAGAATAGTGTATTGTAAGAATAGTTCTGAAAAGGGAATACAGAAGGAATGTTAGTGGATTACAGCAAGGCATAAAATTTTAAATGAGCTGCTTAACTTCAAGGTAAGGCATATCATCAAAATCTTTTTGGCTGGATCTGAGAAGTATCAAAAGTCATAAAAGCACTTGTGAAATCTAAAATAACCTTGGAAATGTATCAAATTGCTGACATCAACAAAATTTTTCTCCTTAACTTTATATCATCTGAAATAATTATAAAACCCTTTCTATCAAGCTTGATTTTAAAGCTACTTAAACTCATGCTATGGGTGGTATCTAGAAATTCAGGGCATGTGTACGCTAGGCTTCTTCCCTTTAGGAACTTAAGTCTAAATGGGTAATAGTCATCTTCAGGGACCTGATTTGAATTTATGGAAAGAAGACTGGGGCAGATCTGAGACCATAATTCAGTTTTTCAGGCTCATAATCTTGCATCCTATCTAAAGACAGGCCATCCTCTCTCCAGCATGTGGGAATTACAGAAGGGAATCCAGGGAAAGTACACACTGACCCCTATGCTTCCAAAAAATATGATGAGAGGATTCCTGCAATTTTAAGGCATTGTGAGAAAAGCACAAACCAGGCAGTTTTCTATTTGTATGAAGAACAGAGCACTGTCCCATTCATCCAGCAGCTACAGAGTCCAAAGGACCAGTTGGGGATTGTTTTCATTGCAGTTCCTGCTTTGCCACCCATTTTATGTTTTTTTATCTTTTAATTCAACTCACAGCTAAACTGGATGTAAATAAAATAAACTGGATGTAAATAAAAGCAGGTGAGATGATCTGCTTTCCAGTTGGTTCTAGCCTACCTATACAGCTGGGACAATTGTTAAAAGGCAGAAGGAAAAAAGAAAAGGCAAAGGTGAGGGACAGACACAGCCCTGGGATGGCAGCCTAAGGGGCTGGGCTGAGGCTGGGCTAGGGCATCAGGCAGCGGGCAGGGCTGTGGCAGAGCTGCAGAGCGTTGTCCTGCAGCATTGCTGGGGCAGGGACTGACGGCCCCAGGCTGAGATGAAATGGGGTCCTGGGCCATGGGCAGGGCTGGGGGCAGACCCCTGGGGTCAGGGCTGTTAGAGCCTGTTAGTGTTCTCAGGGGCCTGGCAGGGTGAGACAGTGAGAAAAGTTTGAGTAAAAGGTAAATATTTCTACGCAGATCAATTTCAGCTTCTGGTTGTGTATGAAATGTACATGTGAACAGTACACACATGGAGCTCTGCTAATTGCTGCAGTAAGGAATTAATCCATGCTGTGAAAAGTCCTGATGGAGGAGGTCTCAGGTGCCAGTGGGTGAGAAATTCTGCTCGGTGGTGTCCTCTGCCCAAGCCATCGGGGAGTCGTTCTTCCTCATACGCGGCACTGTACGGAGGAATGCGGATGGCTTCCTGTGGCACGGTGATCCGCAGGTGCCAGCTGTGCACCAGGCCAAGCCACCCAGAGTAAAATACAGTCCCAGTGAGTGTAACAGTGATTAGGTCACTCCATGTGCACAAAGACACTGGCCGTCATAAATAATTCCAAACACCGTGCATTAATCTTATCCTCCCAGTATTTTAAAGACATCTTATGATGCTGATGTGAAGAAAAATATGATTTTGACAAGAAATGGACTTTTGTGTAAGCTCTCCCCCTCCCCTTCCAATTTTCTTTCTGTGCAGCAGCTGCTGTTGCCAGGCTGTCTTTGTTGCTATGGTGGTGTTTTGTGTGCCAGAATTTGATATTCAGTCTCGGAGAGTCACCTGATTGAGTGGCTGTGCCACATAAGTTATCAGTTTCACTCATAAAGATACAGGATGTATCAGACTGCTGATGTTCTGTATGTATGACATCTAGTAAATTGATCAAATTAAATACAAGCATATTCCACTGGCCGTGAGTTTATGGAGTAACAATTTCACAGGTAAACTTCTAGTAAATGAGTGACTTAAAAAAAAAAAAAAAACCTCTCTTGGGGCTATTACCTTCAGTAGGTTTCATTTTTTGATGTGACAGTCATATACGAGGCAGTTTCAGTATACCTTGCAGTGTTTGTCTCTCAGAGG
Source organism: Anser cygnoides (assembly GCF_040182565.1). Lineage (NCBI taxonomy): Eukaryota > Metazoa > Chordata > Aves > Anseriformes > Anatidae > Anser > Anser cygnoides. The sequence goes on along the minus strand of NC_089875.1, from coordinate 5,984,594 downwards.
TTAGATTTGAGTTCTACTGCCTACATAACTTAAACGGTGCTTCTCTTAGAATGACTGCTTATACCAGAGATGTAGGGTCACGTTTTCTATATTTCTTTTCTGGAGAGTTGTTCTGTAGAAATTAATGATTCTGCTCCCACTGATAATTAAAGTATAATTTGGCCCAATTTAAAATGCAATTAGTATGATATACTTCTGTTGAAACTGAGTTTATCTATAATCCCAATCCTGCAAACACTGCCACTTATGTTTAACTCTTCGTATGTCAGGTGTACCAGTGCATTTAAGCATTTTTGAGGCTGAGGCCACTGCTTCTTTTAAAAATATAGACTCACACCAATAAACTCAGGACAGCAAGTGGCACTGAGATATTTCATATCTATTTCTTTGAAATCAATATTAAAAGACTAAATTATATTTTAATGCATTTCTCCTATCACCTCATGATATATTCTTTCAGTATAGCTTTCTCTGCATCTTCATCTGACCTGGCTTTGATCAATGCCATCTGTTGTTTAAATCACTTGTGGCTCCTTTCTCCTATTTGTCTACATGCATTTCCACATGTGAATGTAAACATACTGGGTATTCAGCTTATTCCTCTGGAAATTAAATATTGCTACCTAAGTATGTCATATAGAAGAAATGATTTACAGCCATATTGCATTCTAGTAGCTTATTTACATGAGACAATCATTTTATTGTCCAGGCTGAAACTCTGGAACCTGCAAAAAGAAAACCATTCAGAAGCCAGTTCCTGCAGCAATGCAAGACCAGAGTGTATCACACCTGATATGTAAAATTTTCAAGAACTACCTGAATAAGCTCACTGCAAGTTTATTTTTAACAGTACGTCTTTTAATTCCATGGAACTAAAAGGGCTGAGTCAAGGAGAAACAGAAGATAGGCGTAATGCTAGGTATTTAGTGAGGCTTACTGCACGCTTGGATAAAAGGTGTCTGTTTTTTCTTTTGCCTGACTTAGTCCCATCATCTAATGATAAGATAATCGTACTCTTTCTGGGTGTAGTGATCCTGCTGAGCGTAGCCTGTTTCCAGGTCACTGATGCCATGCTTTGTGGAAGAAGCTTGAATTTAGATGTCCTTTGAATTTAAGTGTTTGCAGTATGTACCAAGAAAGGTATTCTTAGTTGGAGTAGGGGCTAACTGAGCAACAGTGTAACACACAAACTGTCTGGGTTGCCTAAATTCCCACTGATTTCACTGAGCCCAGGATTTCAGCAAACACTGAATCATAAGCACTTGCCAGAATTGATGTTTAATAGGCACAGTCATAGTGCCATTTCCTTTTGTGCTTCTTCCTCCTTTTGATGCACAATCCATTAGCTATCTGCCACACAAAAGGCATGTTTCACTTCGGCCAAATACCATGGTCTGGTACATTTCATCAGATTAAAACCGTTAAGTCTGAGAAGCCATAAAACTCCTCCAAACACCAACTCATATCTGAAATATCACCTACAAATATCAGATTTTGTACTGATCTATAGGGTCACCTCCTACGTGGTCAGACTAACGGATTCCCAGGGCTCTGTGGTAGCATCAGGAATCAGGAGGTATCATTGTGAATTGTAATTGTTTTTTCCTGACAGAGTTTAAAGAAGTCTAGGCCAAGCAAAAACGTATTATGGGCTTGTTGAGAAAACGGCCAGAGGTGTCCCAATCACTGGTAGTTTTACGTTTTCCAGACAGTTGATTTTGGCAGACTGCTATGAATACAAGTGCTTAAGTGATCATGGATAAGTACGGTAGTGTCTGGGCTCTTTGCTCTTAGTTTCTGAGGGATTTTAATATTTTGTTTTCATTCTTCTGTATACTCTGCACTGCGATGAAAAGGCAGATGTGAGCACGGTACTGAAAAGTTCTCCCCCATACCCCCATCATGAAGAAAGCAATCCTGTACCCACATCAGTGCATTCAACCCCAGAATTTGTTATTGTTTAAGTCCTGGCAAATCAGTGGGAAATGGAGCACAGCAGGGAGGGAGCAGACTTGCAGCCTGACTGACATGGCACCGCTATTTGCCTGGAAGGTTGATAAGAATAAAACACTGAACAAATGGATTGATTGGCCCCGGATCGTGCATGCTGCCTGCACAGGCTGTTGTGGAGTGGATTCAGCTCCTGCTAAAGGCAATAAAAAGTTTCTTGTTGAAGTCAAAAAAGTTGGCAGAGGACCAGCAAGCTTTAACAACCCTGTAACTAACAGTAAGAGCAAATCCGGAGTCCAATGTGCCAGTTTTGTAGCTTTTTTTTTTTTTTTTGAAGTCACCTCCCCACCTATAGCATATATATTTTCACCTGGTAATCTTCTGAAACATCATTCCCCTAAAACAAAATCAATTTTTCTTTGAAGTCATTCTTTTACATCAATTGCTTTGTCTATGGTAGAAGTTTGACCTGCTGCCCTTAACTCATAAGGGTCAAATGGAAACCTTTACAGGGAAATCAGAAATCTCCTGTGCTGTGTCATCTGATGCTTCATCTCCACCGTGGCCACACAGGGACTCTAAGGGAGAGAAGGCCATTTCTGGCGCACGTGTGGCTTTGTTCTTCTAAAATCTTTCCTATGAAACCTTGAATTGAGGATTTTGGTGGGTGAAAGGAGACTTTATCAGCATTGTCTTCTGTGTGAAGTATACCTAAACTGAATTAAGGAATGCTGAGGAAGCAGCAAGCTTTGGGAAAGCAATTTCTGTGTATTTAAAGCACCAAGCTTTGATGGGAAGCGCATGCACGTTTTTCTTAGAGTCTTCCCTCCTTTGCTGTCCCATTCACCACTCTGCAGGCTGAGCACTGTATTTCTCTTCTGGAAATCAGCGTGCCACGGCTATTTCCTAAAACAGCCCTCACCTTCCCCTGCGCTCACCCCTTCTGCAGCCTGACCTTGCCAAGGGGCACCGCTCCTTGCCCCTCGCAGCAGCCCCTCACCCTCGGTCCCCGGGCACCCTTAGGGGGCCCTGGTCTCTTTTAGGGCTGCTGCAGCCGTGCCAGCGGGCGGCAGCCGGCGCCGTGCGGTGCCCGAGGCCCTGCCCAGCCCCGGGGGGCGCTGCCCGCGGCCGCGCTGCCCGTGGCCGCCGCCAGGTGGAGCAGCGGGGCCGCGCCGGGCAGCGGCAGCAGCAGGAGGAGGAGGAGGAGGAGGAGGAAGGAGGAGGGGCGGGCGGGGAGCGGGCAGCGCCGTGCCCCTGCCGAGCGGCTGCGAGCGGGCGCGCGGCCGTATATAGGGGATGTGCCGCCGCGTATAGGGGATGTGCCGCCGCGGGGCTCGCCCTGCCCGCCGCCGCCTCGCCGCCTCCCTCGGCCGGCACCGCTGAAGCCGCTCGGCCGCCGCTGCCCTGCCCGCGCCCAGCCGCGGCTCCCGGCCTCGCTCCCCGGGCCCTTCCCGGCCGCTCGCCCCAGGCTCCTCGGCTCCGGGCCGGGCGCGTCGATGCGGGGCAGATGGCCGGGGCACAGCCCGGCGTGCACGCTCTGCAGCTCAAGCCCGTCTGCGTCTCCGAAGCGCTGAAGAAAGGCGTCAAATTCGTCAAGTGGGACGATGTGAGTAGCTGCCCCGCTGCCCCCTGTCCGCCCGGGGGGGCTCCGCCACGCGTGGGGTGCTCGGGCGCACCCGGGGAGACCGGCACGGCTCGGCTCGGCTCGGCTCGGCACGGCGGTGGGGAAGAGCCCGGCCGGGCCGCCCCGCGGGCAGGTGGGAGCCGGTGGCCGCTGGGGCACCGTCGGTGTCACCGCCTGGGCTGTGCCGTGATGTGCCGGGCCGTGCTGGGCTGCGCCGTGCCGTGCCGGGCTGTGCCGGGCCAGGGGTGCTGCTGAAGCGCCAGCCCCGGGCGGCCAAACTTTCTCCAAAGACTGAAGTCGCCTCCGCGCTCGCTTCGCCAGTACGAGCCGTGGTTCGGCTGGCTCCTGTCGCTGTGCCGCCTCCCTCCTGTCATCCTGCTCGTCTCCGTCCCCGTGGCTCTAACGCGGCTGTTTCAACCTGTTCCCTGCCTCTTGCTCCATCTCTCCTTTCCTCCTCCCTGCCTCTCTCTGTCCTGTCCTTGTGGCTCCTGTCCCTCCCGTTGTCCGCCTCCAGCCCGGCAGGGTTGTCGAGCCCTGGGCACGATGTCCCTCAGCTCCCTGCTCCCTCTCATCTTCCTTCCTTTGCGGAAGGCGCTCTCCTTCCTTGGCTCACGAGGACACGAGACTCGCCTCAGAATCCCCCCTGCTTTCCCCTTGCCACTTGCTGCTTCCTGACACTTCCTCAAGTATTGCCCCACACAGCAGAGGAGCATGGCTTTTGCTTCACCTTCGTGGGGGCAGCTGCACTGCCTTTGCTCTCAGGCTGTGCCCGGGACTGTGTCAGAGGAAGGCAGGGGAAAGCAAAGCTTTCTCTGCTTAGCTGCCTTTTTGTCAAACCGTGAAAGTGCAAATGTTGTGCGGTAGAGAAGGAAAACAGGCAGGACGGCTAGCTTTGCCCTTGCAGCATCGTGCCTACAGCGTGACATTGGGTGTTTGTGCCCTGGTTGTGTGTGGAGGGCTGGGTGCCCCACAGGTCTGGCAGTGAATGGTCTGGAGACAGAGGGGCATCGTGAGGCTAGAGCTGTGGCAGGGGAGCGGCTGGGAGAGAAGTTGGGTGTGCTGGGCAGTTTGAGTGTCAGAAGAGCTGTGAGGATAACTTGTTTTGAGAGCCTTAACACAGCTCTTGGATATTTTTGCTGTGCTAAGGACACGCACAGCAACAACTGGCGGGAGGGAGAAGGAGCAGTTCATGTGTCTGACAACTGTTCTTGTCCTGTTACGTATCGCTGCTTTGCCGTTGCTCTCAGCCTGTCCAGCAGCCAAATGTGTGAGTCTGACCTCTATAAACCTGTGATAAAGGCTCTCAAGGAGGGAAAGAACACTTTAAAAAAAGAAAACACACTTAAAAAAAAAAATGAACCAACTGCGGTGTGGAATGTTATTTACAATAAGGAGCTAATACCTTTCTAATAAACTGAGCAACCTGACCTTGTCCACAGTAATAAACAGTGGCTTGACACAGGTTATGATTGATCTGAAGATAGATGGAGCTAAGCTTGAATCACTTGCCTGATAGTCAGAGAATGTTTTCCTTCAGTCAGTTTCTTTCATCAGTATAGTACAATGTAATCTTAGCCTTGGCATTGCAGTTATTGTTTTAGTTTGGTAAGTTACCAGGAAATTTACAAAGCTACCATGAAATTTATGCAGATAGATCCAGAGGTCATGTCAATGGTGTAATTTCAGTCTCCAGACCAAGAGTCCAAGCAATTAGGCAACAATTCAAATGATTTAAGTGCTATTTCCGTGCACTATACTGTACACATAACATTTGAAGGAGGCGACTTCCATGCACAGTGGATGTTCAGTGGCTAATCTGTCTGCTATAGACTAAATGGAAGATCTTCAATTTTAAACATAAAGGGTGCCATAATGAAATAGGGCTAAAATCTGGCAAAAGATACGAGATTCAGGTTAAAGGTGATATTGAGCGATACGCGAGTATTACCTGGAAAGTGTGTCTGAGAGTCCTGTTGTGTTTAGTGAGTATTTTTGTGAGCAAATTCAGCAATCTTGTGGAAGTTGTGTATCGAGCCACACCTGTGTGATGAAGAACACCAGCGGTACCTGACTGCTGACCACGCACTGTGTGTATGTGTGTGCGCATCGCCCTTCCTGCCCCGTCCTGCCCTTAATGTTTCTTCTCAGCAGTGGAAGCCAGACAAAATCAAAGGTTTCAGTGGAAATTAACCTCCTTCCTTTGGCACTCTGGCCGTAAGGAGGTCTTCAGGCGAATGCATGTTCAGTGACTTTGGGTATTTGTCACTGAGTAGCCAATAACCACTTCAAAGTATTTGTTTTCTATCAATTAATCTGCTTCAAGGGTTTTTGAAAATGATGATAATTAATCCGAACCTCTGTGCTCTGTCGTGTAAATACACGGGCACAAGCTCTCAGTGAAACAATGGGCTGTAATGAGAAATAGTAAACTACAAAATATAACAGTAACATGGAATTGACCGTAATGAGTGCTTTGGATCTGCTGCGCTAACAGGGCTGTTCAGAGAGGCTAGGCTCACACGCTGGTGTTTATTATGCACCAATTTGGTCTGTTCCGTGTCTGAGTAACAACTGGAGCTCAGTACTTCTGCATCACCCATGCACCAGGGCAACATTCATGCCTGTCGCAGGCGTACTCTTTCGGTATGCTTTCCTGCTGTTTTGTGTTCCAGTTTAAAGATGGCTCTGTTGACTCGACTTCACTTCTCATAAGGCAAAGGAGAGTTTGCAGTGAATTCCTAGGACTTGCACCAAGTTTCAGCCCAGAGCAAAATTTTTTCAGCTGAGTTATAAACTACTGAAAAGTAGTGCGTTTTTTTTTTTTTTTTTTTAAATGGGAATGCAGAAAGGATTTTAACCAGGGCATGAAAGGCGTGTAAGGAATTTCATGGTGTGTAGAGTAATAGTTGTTAAAGAATGCGTTCGGTAGCCTTCAGCAGGATGCTGCAGTGTGCTGTGCAGAACGCGTCTGACAAAGGCAGCAGCGGTACAGGCTTCCAAACAGACCCACCCCGGTGCTCACCATCCCGAGCTTCCAGTAGCTCTGTGCCTAATTGATAACTGCAAAGCTGCTAATACGCAGATGTGGTACTGGCACTGTTATACGGGCCTCCTCTCTGAGGAGCAGCGGGGAAGTGTGCTACATATTGCATAGGGATCTCCTCCAGTGCCCGCATCCCCTCCCGCCCCCCGAGGTGTGATGATAATCCGGTTTGAAGGAGAAAAGCCTTGCCCGAGCTGTGCTAAGATCTTGGCAGAGAAGAGGAAGAGGTTACATCAAGCACTTAAGATCAAATGCAGGCAGGTGGAAGGCAGGCAGCTCAGGAGCCTTGAAATTCTGTTTCTTTCGCAGACCGTTTTCAGTTTCTAAATTGGAAAAGCATTAGGGTCAATTAAAAAGTTCCGGTTTTGCAATTCAAGTCACACTTCTGTGCATTGGGGTCGGCTACAATGGCACTTACATTCAGCTATCCAATGCTTACCTTGAGGCTTTTCACAAATTCAGTTTGGGATCAGGATGCAAAGCACTGAAATCAAGCCGATGATCGTTATTTTGCTTTTCTCACACTGTTTCTGTTTTAGTCTACAGCAGTCTTACAGTCAGTAAACCAAGTTTAGAATTAATTCTTGTTTTTGATATCTGGACTGGATTCACAAAGCACCGGACAGAAATAGCTGGAGCTTGAGTGAGCGAAGGGTGAAAGTGACTGGTTGCATAGATGGGGGGGGGGGGGTTGTGGATGCATGTGTGCCTGGTTTATGGTGCCAGTTTGCTGAGCTTCTTCAAGTCCTGTTTCTTCATGCTGCCTCCAGTTGGGATTTTACAACCACTTCTTTACTGCCGTGAAGAGACGGAGTCTCCTAAGCCCTGGTCTGGTCTGTGAACAGATGTGCTCTGTCATTCCTAGAGAGAAGTGACGTCTGTGACAGAGGAAGAAGAGCAGACTTGATCCACTCAGCTGTAGTGAAACCCAGGGTTGTAGCAGCTCTTCCTGATGAGCTTTAAAACAGTTTGAAAATAAAAAAAGGATGCATTTAAATGTATGGGTGAAGCTTTTCTGTAGGGGGCTGAGTTTAACGTAGGAGAATATGTTGCTAGCTGAGGACATCAATGAACCCTGAGTATAAAGCAGGTTCCTTCTTAAAGAAAGACTTCCCTCAGCATTGAGCTGAAGTCTGAAGGGGCTGAGACCTGCCTCTGCCTCTTTTTTTTTTTTTTTCTTGCTCTATTTTCCTTTGGCCTGCAGTGGGAACAAGGTAGACATAACAGAGTTAACAAATAGTACAACAGCTAGAGCACAGCTGAACTGGTGTTTTCTAAGAGCAGTAATTGGCATACTGAAGCAAGTTAATTTGATGGTGTATTTTCAAAAATAGGTTTGCTTTCAGTTCTTGCTTAAAGGCTTTCTTGTCTTCCCTAGTGATAATATGCACTTTACATAAAGAATTTGACTGGTTGCTCTGTAGCTTGTGCTATTTACTTTTACTTGCAAGTTAACGATACGGGTAAGGTAATGTAAGAAAGCCTAAGGTGAGGGACGTGATTCCTTTTCATTATTATTATTTTAAAGGAACCTTTAGTTACTGAAACTAAACTACTTATCGGTAGTATTGTTTAGTGGCTACAGCACCAGGTATTCCAGTGAGAAGCAAAAATGAGCCCAGGTCTTTTAAGTTCTGTTTTAATGCCTTCTTTTTCTTAGATCCCCCTTCTTTGTCTTTATAAATGTTTTTGAGTTCAGACGAGTGCTATGCAGAGTTCTCAGGCTTCTCTATTTAGTTAGAGGCTCTTAAAGAAGATTATGAAGAGTGTGAGGTACATCCCCTTTAAACTTTCAAGTACATGTAACATCCGAGTATCCTTATGGATAAGCAGAGATCCAACAACAACAACAAAAGACTGGAAATGTTCAGAAGCGGTTTAAGATGCTGATGCTCGTGTAGCTTGTTCCCCCCCCCCCCCCGGCATTTCTCTAAACTCTGCACAAGTTTGTCACTACAGGGTAGTACTGGGGCTGTGAAAAATGAGCAACCATTGTTCTGTGTGTATAAAACTAAAACAATAAACTGAAAACAGTTTATTTTTTTTCTGAATGTTTTCAGTCTGGAGGGAAGAAGTTAGTCAAACATTTTAGAGTTTTTGTTGTTTTCATGTAGTAAACAAATAACAGCTCTGTGCTATATGAAAATATTTAACCTAAATGAATAGAAGTTGTGGTTTGGGTCTTTTGCAACATAAGCAAGTTATCAGATTGAGTTTAAAATTTCTCAACAGTTAACATGCGGTAAAGGGGAAAGCCTGAACTTAGCTCCGTCCCCTGCAGAGTGGTGCGATGTGTGCCTTCAAAGATCTGGGGAAGACTTCACGTGGTTCAAGTTGTAGATAACATCTGTTATGGTAGCCTCTGAGCGCTGGGAGCCTCAGATACTAAGGAAACGGGAAATCAGAACACGTCTCTTTTAAGTAAATAAGAATTCTGCGTGGAAGGGAAGTTAACAGTGCATTGAGATTGTGTACTGTATGGACTCTTCACCGTAATGTTTGAGTGCTGCAAGCTTTTTTTTTTTTTTTAATAAAAGGCTGTGGTGAAGTAGAGTTAACTTAAATCGTTATGGAGCCTTTTATCTATTATAAAGGAAATGCTTCATAAGCACCTCTTAATTTATTTTCACAAGACCCATTTGGTGGCAAAATGTGTTCCCTATTGTACTGTTGCAGGTCCAAAAAAAGAGACCAACATTAAAAACTACTAATTTTTAATCTGTGATTAGATACATTGGACCTAATTTTCCGACTGCATAGCACCACGCAGTCAGATGTTCAGAATGAGTCCCTAGTGACTGCAGATGACTGATTTGGGCTCAGCATCTCTAAAACTTAGGTAATGAAATGTGGAAATAGAATTCTGGTTTTCCCTTAAAATCAGAATACAGCAGTTATGCTGATGAGCAGTTTGGTTTAAATGATTTGCTCAGCATCACAAAACTGTCTGGCAGAGATGATAGCTTCCTAGTTGGCGTTTGGCTACATACATTTCTTTATTCCTTCCTTCTTCACTGCATAATTTGCAGCATCTACAACAAATAAGGGCTCACGCAGACAAATGGAAGCTACATGAAATAAGGCTGTAATTAGCCTAAGATCATGGACGTCCTGAAAGAGGCAGGGGCCGTCTGCTTCTGAGAAACAAATCCTGCTTGAAGTAGCTCTTTTAAACTTGCAGGAAGTTAGCCTTAATTACCAGAATGATGACTTCTGTCATGTGGTGCTGTCAGCAAAGTTGCTCCAGGGTTTAATCACTCTAATGGTGAAGAATATTTCCCTGCATGTTCCCGTGGAACAAGTGGGATTTCAGTTTACAGGTCCCAACTTTCACTTTTAGTCCTGCATCCAGTCCCAATCCTATTTGGCCCTCAGTTCCAGTTCTGATTTCCTCTCCTGCTTCCAACCTCCAGCGCTCATTGCAGTGTCTCCAGCCTTCCCTTTTGGCAATCTGTTCCTTTACAAGCAAACCAGGGGACGGACAGCTTCTCCCTGTCGTTTGTAGTTCAGCTGTCAAACTAAGAAAATTCATTGCGCTAATTGCTTGCATAATCCAGTTTAGTTCCAGTCTGAGTGTGCCCAGTGTATTATGGAATTCAGAAGCTAATCTATTTGCTGAACGCATCTAAACTATGGTTTTGCTATCCCTTCTCCTTTCCTCTTCCTCCCCTCAATCCTGCAATCCCCATACGTTGTGGGGTGGCAAGAAAACTCCTTGCAGGGACTCTCCTCACACCTTCCATGCAGCCTTTACACCCTTGCTCAACCAGAGTTCAAGCCCATTCTCCAAGGTGAAAGAAAAGTTGCAGAATACTTGGCCTCTGCCAGAAACAACCTATATTTCTTAGCGTTGTGTTTGGAAGCAGTTTGGCAGAAATTTTCCAGGAGAAGGTTCAAGCACATGAAATACTGCTGTGCGTAAAAGTATTCAGGTTATTATTTGGGGATGTTAAGAGGCGTCTGAAAATCTGAGGCAAAAGCAGGCAATGCACAGGGTTAATAAGGCAGCGCGGTGAGCCCCACCTGTAGGAAGAGCTGATCAGAAAGGTTGGTCTCCTGTTCTTTTAAAAGTCTGTAGGTATGGATTTTTGACTGTGACTGTTTATAGGTAACATCATCAATACCTGTCTGCTTTATAAAAACACAGACTCACCTGACCTGTGATCTTGAGGTTGACAAGGTACATGTAGAATTTCACTCCCTTCTAAACCTCTTGTAAGATCCATT